>NC_091455.1:81914485-82231985 GCF_027789765.1 Dendropsophus ebraccatus | reverse complement strand
CAATTTATTTCTTGATGCAGCCTTTCCAAATAGTCTGAAGAACAGTCTGAGGCCCACTTCACACATCAGGAAAGTCTATCCAGATTTACTGATCCATACACCTCTACTGGGCATGGACACCCTTCAGAAAATTATAGAACCTGTCCTATTTTTGTCCGGAAATCTGTCACAGATGCCCATTAAAGTCTAACAGAGTGTCTGGAATTCCGGACTCTTTCCTGATGCGCATCCAGAATGCATCTGGAATTGCTGATTGCAACAGTAGATTTTTTTCTCCAGGATCAGAAAATCCTGAGAGATTTCCTGACGATTTTCTGACTGTAAATACTGATTAGGGTGGGTTCACACTGCGTTTTTGCAATCCGTTTAACGGATCAGTTTTTTTAACGGTCAAAAAAGTAGTGTCAACAGTACTTTATTGTGCGTCAAAAGAAAAACGCATCAAAAATGGATGCACACAAATGCATCCGTTTTTTGCAAAAAAATGTTACGAAAGTAGGTATGATTACAACGATATGTAACTTGTAAAACTTTTATTTTATTTAATGGCTTTTAAAAAATTCAAACCATTTAAAAAAAATTTATGTACCTTAAAATCTCACTATTACCATGCTTATAGCGCTTTTATCGATTGGTCTATGGGGCTGTATGAGGTGTCATTTTTTTGCGCCATGATGTGTTCTTTCCATCGGTACCTTGATTGCGCATATACGACATTTTGATCGCTTTTTATTACAATTTTTCTGGATTTGATGCGACCAAAAATGCACACTTTTGCACTTTGGAATTGTTTTGCGCTTACGCCGTTTACCTTGCGAGATCAGGAATGAAATAAATTAATAGTTCGGGCGATTACGCATGCGGCGATACAAAACATGTTTATTTTTATTTATAAAATGGGAAAAGGGGGGTGATTCATACTTTTATTAGGGGAGGTTTTTTTTTTATTAATAATTAAACATTTTTATTTTTTGACACATATACTAGAAGCCCCCCTGGGGGACTTCTAATACAGCCACACTGATATCTCAGTAATACTGCATAGATCTATGAGATAGGAATTTTATTGCTTTCGGCTGCTGCAGCCAAAAACAACAGAATGCCAAGCCGGCGCAGACCCCGTCTGGTAACAGATCGCGTCGCCAGGAAGGGGGGGGTGGGGGTGGGATCCCCCCCACTAGACACCAGAGAAGGGAAAAAAGCTACTTTTTAAATGCAGCTGTCAACTTTGACAGCTGCATTTAGAAAGCTAATTAGCAGAAACGGCGATCAGACCGTGCCCGCTAATAGCCGCGGTCCCGGGCTGCATAAGGCACCCGGGATCGCGGGTCTCCCCTAGCGACGCCAGGACATACAGGTACACCCTGGGTTGTCTAGGGGTTAAAGGGGTTATCCAGCGCTACAAAAACATGGCCACTTAAAAAACAACTTTTAAACGAAACTTGCAGACCTGTGTCAAACTGCCATGGCCTAGAGTATCTGTGCCCTAACCTTGCACCACCCCTCCCGTCCCTCCTCCCCACCCTCTTCATCATTAGGAATGACACTGGCAGGATTTTTCTATTTCTCTGCAGTGAAAACTGTACAGGTGCCTTAATAATCCAGCCCATGTGCAGTATTCACACAGCTGATGAAAAGGAGAATACCTGCCTGGGGCATTCCTAATGATGAAGAAGGTAGGGAGGAGGGACAGAGAGGTTGTGCCAGCCTAATGCACAGGCACTCTAGGCCACACCTAGTTTGACACAGGGCTGCAAGTTTAAAAGTTGTTTTTTTAGGAAAATAACTGCATCACCTGCCGAACAGACCCCATGACAGATCTTGGATTAAAAGCAGCTATCCGAAGGTTCAAGCTGTTTGGGGTGGGCAGATTATGGGTACAGAGTCACTTTAACACTTTTCACAGCCAGAATAAGGGTGTGTTCCCACATATTAAGTTCACAGTAGATTTCACCCATGCAAGCTCTGCAGCAAAATCCGCTGCTATATCCTGTACTGTTGTTGCCTATGGCTTTAAACTTTCATTCCGCTGTGAGAATGTAGCCACTGACTACTTAACATAGCAGCTGCCGGGCTTTAACAAGCTAATACATTACTTCCAGTGACCAGAGATAGTGACCAGGGAGCCAGGGAGGCAGGCAGAAGCATGGGCAGGTAATGTATTAGTTTGCAGACCAGCAGCTGATGAGTTAATAAGGCAGTGGCTACATTCTCACAGTGGAATGAAAATCTGATTGGATTTAGCTGCAGAACAGATTTTTGAATGTACCACAAGGCTAAGGCTATGTTCCAACACTGGTGAAATTGAGTAGATGGCCATTCTTCCAAAACAACGGCCATTGTTTTAGAATAACTGCAATTATTTGTCATAAAATAATGGCCATCCACTAAATTTCAACAGTGCGTGAACAAAGCCTATCTGGGTTTTTAGTCCACTCCTGGTTTTGGTTACAAAATACTGACCAAACTACTTAGCAAAAATACTGTGTGTGAACACAGCCTAAAGGTGTTTACTATTGAAAATAAGCACACAGGCACAGGCAACAAATGTATGTTCTGAATGCATTTATTGACATCTATCTAAAGGTGCTGCCAGCTTAGTATTCAGGGGGTGATAGAGCTAGAAAAACACCTGTCAGGTTGTTTCTCTGATGGAACTCCACTGTGAATGAGACAGAAGCTAGCACTACATGTGAAACCAGGAAAGAGAAGAGAAACTGATTGATTTTGACTGATGAAAATATTTAATAAAGATTTAGGTAACAATAAGGGTACCATTACATGAAGCAATTATCGACCCTTTATAGCTCATGTTAAAAAGTAAAGATCATCGAACATGCATGATGTCAGTTGATCATTGTATTAAAACATGAACCAAAATCACGATAACGATAGACGGTCTGCTGGCCGTCGCTCCATGTAACAAGATGAGCAGCAGCAGACCATCACTTTCTGCTATGGGCCACCTGGACAATCTAAGATTCGTTAGAGCAGCCACTCCTGAAGCTCACTGCTCAATGCCTGTGCGTGTTAACAGCACAGACAGCAAGCGGGAAAGGAGAAGTAAGCGAGCGCTGACATGACAGGTCGCCACTTGCTTGCTCCCTAATTTCTGGCCATGTAATATTACCCTAAGAAAAATCTAAGAACAAGATCTCACTCAGGATATTATGTATATACTGAAGTAATCTAAACCTGTATTCTTAAACTATAATGTCTATAAATTAAGGTGAACTTTATTAAAATCAAGGTATTCTCCCTTTAAGGAACACTAAAGTTATAAATAAATTATAAACTGAAACAAGCAATATAATTGCCCTTTTTCTGCACAATCTTGAAAGAAATTTTACAGAAATCCTAGAGAATGGCAGAAATCCTGCAGAAGAGCATGGATTAATCTCCAGTTGATCTGCTGCAACTTTGGCTGGTGATAAGGTGAGGCTTAAGGCGATTATCGTAATAAGGTAATATCGTAAAAATTGTAATAACGATAGGATTTAAAGTGTCACTGTCGTGAAATTTTTTTTGCAGAAATCAATAGTCCAGGCGATTTTAAGAAACTTTGTAATTGGGTTTATTATCCGAAAAATGCATTTTTATCATGAAAAAGCAGTTTGAAGCTCTCCCCCCTGTCTTCATTGTTCTCCTATGGAGAGAGCTAAAGAAAAGACCAAAACAGGACAACAAAGAGTTAATCTACAAATCCCTCACGGGATATCTCCTGTGACAATCACCAGTGACCTGTCTGAGCTCGGATTACAGCTGTCACCCAGCTCCGTGCCTGTAATCCTCTGTTATCTGCTTTCTGCTGCCGGCTAACTCCCTCCTTCCTCCTCCCCCCTCCCCTCTCCCTAGAGCAGACAGGGGACGTCTCCTGCAACAAGTCACAATTTTCAGATTTTTCAGAGTGGATGAAAAAGAGGAAGGAGGGGGGGACCTGGGAAAAGGCTTTTTACATGCAGATAATGGCAGATTTGGCTAATAAACCCAATTACAAAGTTTCTTAAAATCGCCTGGACTATTGATTTCTGCAAAAAAAAAAAAAAAAATACGACAGTGACTCTTTAAGTGATAATCTTTAAGTAATAAACGAACAAGTCGTACATGTGTCAGTCATCGCATCTTTTGAGCAGACTATAAAATTGATTGTACTCAAATTATTCAGTGTATGTGCGGCCCTGGTCGTTATTTAAGTATGATAGTTAGGACTTTCTACTGCAAATTCTATAAGCTAGAAGTGAATAATGAAAAACAAAAATTAAAATTACCAATCTATTGTGTGTACATTCAGAGATATGACATGTGCAAAGCTTTTAGCGCATGTGGACTGTTGTATTTTATATTAAGATCATTGTTTCATTCACATTTTGAATATATCAGGTACTTGCAACCTGTAAAGCAATCATCGCTAATAACATCCAAATTTGCCATGTACTTGTTATGTACGAAATAACATTTAATTACAATAAAACCTAGTTGGTTTGTATTTTCACCCACATCTTTATTTCTGCTGACACCCAGCAGAGGAGGAGCTAAAAGATACGCGATACGCATAAGTAATGAGTATCATTCCATGTGTTTGGGTGAATGATCAGGTCGTTGGAAAAAGCACTTATTTAATGTTAATGAGTAAAAACGGAAAAATTGCTTTGTCTAATAGGACCCTTAGCTTACTAGTATTTTTGTCCTACCGCTCACTGCGAAGAGGGAGGCAGTGAGGAGGGGAGGGAGGGAGGACATAACCAATCTCCTTTGGTACATAGGAAAGATCTCTTTACATATTACATACGTCATGATAGGTTCAAAGAGAAGCAAAATAATGAGGGGAAAAAAGAGCTGGGATACCTTTTTATTTGTGTAAATACATTATAGTTTGGCCACTTACCAGTGTGCAGGCGGATGTGAACCTTTAAACTTCCAGAGGTAGAAAAGCACTTCATGCAGAATTCACATTTAAAAGCCTTAATGCCCGTGTGTGTCTTTATGTGAGCAGTGAGGGTGCTTTTCACAGCAAATGCCCTAAAGCACTGCATACACTTAAATGGCTTCTCATGGGTGTGTATTCGTATGTGTCGTACCAGGTCACTGGGCTTCTTAAACTCTTTTTCACAGTATGTACAAACATGCCATCGGACTCCACTTTCCTCTCGAACTGAACCTGAAACTAAATATAAAAAAAAAAAATGATGGTTAGCTATTTAAAGAAGGAAAGAAAAGTCTATGGCTAATAACAAGAAAATTTCAGTCGAAGCATAAGTCATACAGTAAAAAGCATGAAGAATACAGGTGAAGCATACATAAAGCATGTAGCCACTATTGTTGCTGTGATTTGCATGTTAGTGTTGCAATTTTAAGGTGTTTATGTAAAACTGATGATGACATATTTTACTCCTAAAAGGAATCTCTTAGCTGTAATTTAGGTTCCAAACTGCTGACACAGTTAGATATTCATGTATCCAGCTGTGCTTCCAGAACAGAGAAAAATACTTTTATTCTCTGATACAAGGAGTCACAGAGGCTTTTCCAAGCTCCTGAAAAGCTGCAGGCTAGAAGACCTCCCCAATGACGACCTCCCTACTTGACACCTGATTTGAACACACTGCAGTTACCAGCTTCCCCTTTACCTTTTGTAGCACAGAGGAATCTTAACTATACAGACACCTCTCAACAGTGTTTGAGACACATCACTGCGACAAGTGTTTATATCTGACAGAAAAAGCAGTCATGGCCACAAGACTAGTTATCAAGATGCATATGCCCCTAGCTCTCCTGAAGCCATCCCGAATTTTCATGTTCCCTGTTGTACTATTAATACTTCTTTAAACACTTCCTGGCACTCCTATAGACAGCAAAACAGTAACTGACGCAAGTGACCCAAGCTTAGCAGTTTGGTGTGGGGTCTATAAAGTTCCTGAGTGCAATTTGTGTCAAGCTGAGGTTCAGTGTTCAAATCAAAATTTTACTTTTTGTCTCCACAAAACTCCCTGGGATATTGACATGTGTCTTGATATTCCTTTGAATTGCCCTTTTCATATTTCCTTTGTTACCCTCACATATTAAAAACGCACAGTAGGTAGGGATGGTCTGAACCTGCCGAGGTTCGGGTTCGTACGAGCCTGAACTCTCGGCAATGATTCCCGCTGTCTTCCACCCTCCTAACAGTAGGGCTCATAAAATCTTGAGAATGTTGAGAAGAATTTACATCTAGCCTCTTGTTTCAATATTTTACTGGACAATACTTTTTCTTTAAGTTACTGATATTGAAAAAAAAACAAAAAACATTATATTGTAAATTTATTTGGATTACTATAAATAAAGTGACTCTGTACCCATAATCTTTCCCCCTCAAACCACTTGTACCTTAGGATAGCTGCTTTTAATCCAAGATCTGTCCTGAGGTCTGTTCAGCAGGTGATGCAGTTATTGTCCTAAAAAAAACACTTATAGGATAGCTTCACACGTACCGGATCCGCAGCGGATTTCACCCTGCGAGTTTGCAGGGAAATCCACTGCGGATCCTGTAGTGTGAAGCTGAATAGGTCCCATACACGCAGTGGATGCGCTGCCTGTATGGAACCCAGCCCCTTTAACACTGTCATCCCCAACCCCCACCCCGGCCGCCCCCCGGCAGCCCCGGCCCCGAGCATACAATACCTGGACTGTTTGGCACAGGGCTGCCAGTTTAAAAGTTGTCTTTTAGGACAATAACTGCATCCCCTGCCGAATGAACCCCAGGACAGATCTTGGATTAAAAGAAGCTATCCGAAGGTACAAGTGGTTTGGGGGGTCAGATTGTGGGTACAGAGTCGCTTTAAATGATCTATATAGTGTTTTATAACTTTACATGCAAACTTTAATGGAAGCGTTGGGTTTCCAAAAAATTAAAAGGGAACTAATTCTTCAATACCACATAACAATACAGTAATTGTGGAGATGCTGAAGCCAGGCAATGCTTTACCTTGCGCAAATGCAGATTTCTTCTTAAAGATTCTTTTTTCAGGCTTCTCAATTTTATCCTGATCTTCTGGTTCTATCACAGGCTCTTGGTCATTGCAGTCCATCTGCTGACTTGATATACATTCGATTTCCTGAATGGTTGTCTTTCCTTGACTGGGATCATTAGGAAGTGGGGCGACTGGGATTGATGAGAGGCCGCTGTTTTCTAAAGCTTGCTAACATGACAGGATCAAAAAGAAGAGAGAAGAGAGAGTTCTGGTATTAGTCAATTCTCTCCTATTGCAAATGAATATGACTACCTAGCAAAACTCTTTAGCTGAAATTGAATATTAAAGAGGATGTACCACCTGGTACATCCTCTTTAACCTAAACCCACTGATCGAACGGCGCCGGCACGGGGAAGCCGTTGCCGCGGTCCGTTTTTCGGACCGAGGGTGCCGTTCTATGCACCGGAACAGGACTGTGCTCAAGCACTGGAGGCGGGCCGGGCCGCCCCCAGTGGGAGGGAATTCCCTCCCCTGTATGACGCGGCTCCGTTCATTCTAAGGGAGCAGCGTCATACAGGGAAGGGGAATTCCCTCCCACTGGGGGCGGCCCGGCCCGCCTCCAGTGCTTGAGCACCGGCCGGTTCCGATGCATAGAATGGCGCCGTGCACGGGAACCGGGCCTCGGTCCTAAAAACGGACTGCGGCACCGGCTTCCCCGTGCTGGCGCCGTTCGATCAGTGGGTTTAGGTTAAAGAGGATGTACCTGGTGGTACATCCTTTTTTAAAGGAAGTCTACCAACAGGTTTTAAGGCAATAAACAATTTTGATTGCTAAATAGGGGATGTTAGTGTGTAAGGCTGGGTTCACACTACATTTTTGCAATCTGTTTTTTTATCTGTTTTTTTTTTTTTGCAAAAAAACAGATGCATGTGTGTACATCCGTTTTGATCTGTTTTTCCATTGAATTCCATTATTAAAAAAAAAAAAAAAAAAACGGATCAAGACGGATCCGTTTTTTTAACAGACACAAAAATGAGGTCGACTTTTTGTGTACGTTAAAAAAAATTGATCAGTTTTGATCCTCTTTTTTATAATGGAATTCAATAGAGAAAAATGATCAAAACGGATGCACACACATGCATCCGTTTTTTTTTTTTAAATGGATGAAAAAAATGGATTGCCAAAACGTAGTGTGAACCGAGCCTAAGGAAAGATACCTTTAGTATATTTGTTGTAAGGGAAAACAACTTTTATTCGATATGCATTTTGGTGAACTGGGGAAGTGACCTCCCATCTCCTCTTCTTTATCAGGAGTAGCTAGAGGACATTGGAGAGGTCGAAAATGGGGGGAGGTGGTGGTATATCAGTGCACCAAGAGATAAGGTCATGCCCTCAGGGCACCTAATAGCCAATTTGCATGTTAAACAAAAGTTGTTTCCTAGGAGGATGAAGCAGCTTATCAAGAAACTGGTGCGCATGTTCATGATTAGAGATGAGCAAATTTAAAGTAAAAGGAAAGTGCTTTGTTATCTTTGCAATCTGCTCATCAGCCTGCTTTATACTTTATACTGATTCTTCCCAGGTGTTGGGAAAAGCTGGATCCAGTCCTGAGAAACTTCTCCCAATTTTCCACGACTGGATCCAGCTTTTCGCAGCACCCGGGTGGGAGCAGTACGGAGCATCAGTCAGTTAAAAGGCAGCAGGCCGATGAGTAGATTGCAAAGATAAAGTGCTTTGCTACTGCTGCAAATTTGTTTATCTCTATTGGAGATATACAGTCAATAAGCTAACTGTATACCATGGACTGAACTCTTGAACTTTTACGGAACTCCCGGCAACATAATAAATGATAAGTTACGAAAAAGCTAAACTTCTAAAAGGTGGGGTTCCCTACACACTAAACTCCTCTAGTCAGCAATCCAAGTAGTCTGTCATCACCAAACCAGGTGGTAGACTCTCTTGAGCAAGACTGGTATACCATGCAAGGATTTTCAGTTATTGTTAATGTTACTTTAAAGAGTCACTGTCATTACATTTTTTTTTTTTGGGCAAAAATCAATAGTCCAGGCGATTTTAAGAAACTTTGTAATTGGGTTTATTAGCCAAATATGCCATTATCTGCATATAAAAAGCCTTTACTCAGGTCCCCCCTCTTCTCCTTTCTGTCATCCACTCCTCAGAATGAGAAAATCTGGACAGTTTTTTCATCAGTCGGATCTGTCTGTTCAATTAAGAGGGGAGGGGGGAGGGGGAAGAAGCGAGATTAGTGGGCAGCTGAGAGCTGAGAACAAAGGATTGCTCAGTGGGGGAGCTATTCAGAGCCCTAATTAGAGGTCAGATAGGTCCTTGGTGGTCCTTGGAGGTCCAGAGGAGAGAGCCCAAGATGTGAATGTAAATTAACTCTTTGTTGTCCTGTTTTGCTGCTTTTACTATCTCTCTCCATAGGAGAACAATGAAGACAGGGGGGGGGGAGATTCAAACTGCTTTTTCATGATAAAAATTAATTTTTCGGCTAATAAACCGAATTACAAAGTTTCTTAAAAGCGCTTGGGCTATTGATTTCTGAAATTTTTTTTAACCACAGTGACACTTTAAAAATCAATGTAAACAATGTGCCATTATGTGTGAATAAATTTTTGCGTATTTCTACGTATGCCTTGGTGGGTTACTGAACCCTTATTATATATTTACTTTGCTTCCACATAACTATATAGCAACTATAAACAAAAAAATAAAGGAGGAGTTCACAAAACTGAGACAGCCCTGAGACGCATTCAAATTGTTCTAGACTTTGGAATCATTTGTTTTTGTCCATATTACTATGTTGATGCACTTATTTATTATTTTATTAATTTACATAATGTTTCATAATTTACATAATTCTGCACTACTGTACAGAGATTGGTATTTCTCACATTGATTCCTTTTGCCACAATCTAAATTCTGAATGTTTTTGGAATGTAGGAGGAAATTCTATCAGACACGGAGAGAACATACAAATTCCATGCAGATGTTGCCCTGGGTTGGATTTGATATCAGGCTCCAGCCCAGCAAGGCAACATTGCTGACCAATCTGCCACCAGGCTGGCCAATATTTAGATTTCGATAGAGACCACCACAAGTGATTTTATACTTACCTGTAAAATGTCTTGATTAATCCCCACCGCAATGTTCAAAGGTTGTCCCGATTGTTGATTCTGATGATTTTCTATAGACACTGGCTGAGCCAGCTCTAAAATCTGCTCAATAACATCTGTCACAACCGACTGCTGTACTTGTTGCCCAGAAGCGGAGGCGCTTGCTGTGTCTGTCTGTGCTGGCACAGGGCGAAAAACTACTGCCTGCTGGAAAAAAATATCACTAATTAAAGCCAACTCCTCAGAAGGGGGTCAGACTATAGCAGACGTACACAAAAGAGGCTACAATTAAGGCTCTGTGAGCTAACTTTGTTCTGTATATAAAGAATAATAGCAAAATGTGGGAAACAAGCCTTGCAAATGTATGTGTCCCTTTAGCCCACTATGCCCATTTCCTTCCTATTTTGCTTTCATTTCCACTATTGGCAAATTTTTGGATTTCAAATTACTTTTAAACCTTTTTTATTAGCCTGAAAGGAAAATGTATTACATCATCACTTCTTCATGGGGTTGTCCCTAAAATTACCTTAACATTACTAATAACACTTGTAAATTTAAATACTACAGTGCCGGCTTGTGATACTCCTAAACATCCTGAAAACAACTCATACCTATGAATAGCAGAAAGAGGATCATTATATGCAGGTATTCTTCAATGAACCTTCTAAGAGCTTAGAGTGGTAGGTCCCTGGTGACTGCGCCTCCGATGATCAGAATCTAAGGCTATGAAACTTAAGGCCGTATTACATGGCTCAATTAAAGAAGGAAGCGAGCGTTGACCTGTCAGCACAGTGCTTTCTTCTCCCTCGTTCACTGTCTGTGCTATGATACGCACAGCCAACAAGCGGGAGGAGCGGGAGAACCACGGTGAGCTGCTGGAGGGGCTGTCTGGGTGATCCTTAAGATCATCCAGGAGGCCCATTTATGAGAGGGCAATGCGCTGCCGGCGCTTCTATTGCACAGAGCGATGTGCAGAAGATAGTCACAATCGGGACATGTCGGCTGATCATTGTAACTAGCAATATTACAAACAATTATCGTCCAAATCGACCGATTATCTTTTGGTGTAATAGGGCCCTAAGGGGGTGAAAACCCCTTTAAGTAAGGTCAGATTTAAAGAGTCAGTGTAATTAAAAGTAACTTTTGACATGTCATCAAGCATGTCAAAAGTTATTGATCTCAGTGACTCTCACTGCTAAGACTTGCTGCATTCAGGAGATATAGCCAGGGAAAGAGCACGGTAGCCGAACAATCCATTCCCCATCTGCTTACTAAGTCAGAAAGTTCAGCCTCATTATAGCAGTGGGTCTCACCAGTGAGTGATGACTGTAAAAAGTTATTTTTAATAACAGGTACTCTGTAAATTGTATGAATAAAAAAAAAACTATTACAAGACCACAAATCTAACTCTCTCTAGTTCAGTTACTTTTTTTTTTTTTTTTTGGCAGTGTTTCATTAAACTTTTTGGTAGGTAAGGTTATTATGTTTGCTGATGACACAACCCAAGTGTGCAATTAAGTGGAAAGTGTCAGTAACATGGAAAATGATTTAGCTTTACTAAATAAGTAGTTAAAACAATAAAAACTGCAGTTCAATGTATTCAAAGGTAAAATAATGCACTTTGGGTGATACTGACTGTTCTGTGTTAACAAAGACTTAAGAGAAGGATTTAGTGGTAGTGATTATGACAGCTTTAAAATTAGTCTCCAATGCAGCAAGGTGGTAGGGAAAGCAAATAGTTTTCTGGGCTTTATACCTAGAGGTATAACCAGTAGGAAGAGGGAGATTGTAATCCTACTAAATAGAGCTCTAGTGAGGCCACAACTGGAATACTCTGTCCAACAAATAAAGTAAACCACATCTGATTATGGAGTTCAATGAATCAGAAATATGCCAAGAGTATCCTTTCACCAAACATTTGGCATGTGTATGTTCATATTACTTGATTTTTAAAGGGAACCTGTCACCCCCCGTGCCGGGGTGACAGGCTCCCGACCCCCCGTTAGAGCCCCATATACTTACCTAATCCCGCTTCTGGAGGTGGTCGGGTGACGGAGATCTCAGCCGCTGCAGCCCGGCGCGCGCGCTGAGAGATGAGTCCAACGCTCATAGAGAATGACGGAGCGCTGGACTCTCCTGTCATTCTCTATGGGTGTTGGACTCACCTCTCAGCGCGCGCGTGCCGGGCTGCAGCGGCTGAGATCTCCGTCACCCGACCACCTCCAGAAGCGGGACCCGGCGGGATTAGGTAAGTATATGGGGCTCTAACGCGGGGTCGGGAGCCTGTCACCCCGGCACGGGGGGTGACAGGTTCCCTTTAAAGATTTAAAAAAGTATTTTACAACTAAGTTTTTCAATAAAGCTGGATTCCACAAAAACATATACCATTCACCACACCATATTATTTTCCACCGCCAAAACTGACATATGTAACTAGTATAGGCATAGGTGCATGTTAAGGAAAAAGCATAACACCAAACAAAAGTTTTCTTCCACAGCATCTTCTTCTCGGCTACTGTGACATGTATTCCTATAATTAATCTGTAATATGAATATTAGATCAGCCATGGCTGTCAGTTTTAGAATCCTCAGATGATAACAAGACTTAAAGTGGAGGCAATTTATCTTCTAATTGCAAGAGTCTTCTGAAGTGTTATTTAGACCGCCAAACTGCGCTCATATTACATTACTCCAGCACTCGGTTTTATGCTAAGAAGCAATCTTCCTTGGGCACAGTGATTTAGGAGCACGGCTCAGCAACATGCAATTTAATGCATTTAAAGATCAGAAAACTTTACTTCCAACCCTATTCTAGTTTATAAGTGTTTTTACCAATTACTGAACAAAAAAACAAGGAACAATGGTTTATAAACTACAGGCTTGTATGTTGAAATACAATGTAATCTTGAAGTTACCACAGGTAACTGTACTCCTTGGGTATCTTTGGTGATAACATGGCACACACTTACAATATAGTCAAGTTAAATGTTTTGGTTAGTGGAACACAGACATCCCCATGTCTATTTGTATGAATGTATTAGAAGTCACCTAAATCATGGTAAGAGCAGTGGGGACATGAAGCCACAGTGACTGGATTCTGCAGGCAGAGCTCGATTACATTTGGTGTAAAAATACTTGCTGTTCCAAAGAACACCACCCTGCAATGCCAAGCAGCACTTTTACCTGTGGCTGTACTCCTAACTACAGCTTTGCCATTGTCCCTACCTCAAAGGCTGCCAAAGAGTGTGGCGATCCCTCCCTCCTCAGACATGTCAAAAATGACTGATCTCAGCCAAGGGGAATGTATGGCATTGCGCTACACTCCCTGTTTGCTCCAAAGACTATCATAAGCAAAAAGTCAGCTGGGAAAGGGATGCATGCTGCTGCCAGTCCCTGCAGCTGTATCTTGGAATCACAGGGGGTCTCAGGAGTGACAAATGCTACGATCAGTTACTTTTGACATGTCTAATGATATGTCAATTGGAATCTCTGGCATTGTTTTCATTTACTCTGGTTGCCGTGCTGTACTAATAACATTTTTTTAAAGTAGTTTAGACAACTTTGCAGGCTGCAATACTGAATACCAACAAAACACAGTAATCACTGAACTCAAGGAGAACAGCGAAAAAAATTCCAATGAAGTACTCAATCAAGAGTCTCCACTGATGCCCCCAAAAATGTAAATATGCAAAACAAGAGTCCGTGGAGCCTCAGTTACGAGTCTCAAAACACGGGATAGCCAGATATCTCTAGCCTGTTGCCAACGGGGTGCCTCCATGATGGGGAGAGCACCACACCACCCTGATAAATAACCCCTTAAGTCCCACTCGGTTGCGAGTATTGGAACATAGACAGGGAAACAACAGGGTGGCCCCTTTTGTCAATGTCTAACTAACAATGTCTAACAATGTCTTTTTTTTTCGCTGTTCTCCTTGAGTTCAGTGATTACTGTGTTTTGTTGGTTGATTTTTCATTGCCCCAACTAGCCAGAATCCTACCCCACACTGACGAGGGGCAAAAACCCCGAAACGGCTGTCTGTGGGTGGAAGCCTGCCTTTGCAAGCCCTTGTCATGATCGCAATACTCGCACCTTGAGTTAGACATAGACAAAAGGGGCCACCCTGTTGTTTCCCTGTCTATGTTCCAATACTCGCAACCGAGTGGGACTTAAGGGGTTATTTATCAGGGTGGTGTGGTGCTCTCCCCATCATGGAGGCACCCCGTTGGCAACAGGCTAGAGATATCTGGCTATCCCGTGTTTTGAGACTCGTAACTGAGGCTCCACGGACTCTTGTTTTGCATATTTAAATTTTTGGGGGCATCAGTGGAGACTCTTGATTGAGTACTTCATTGGAATTTTTTTCGCTGTTCTCCTTGAGTTCAGTGATTACTGTGTTTTGTTGGTTGATTTTTCATTGCCCCAACTAGCCAGAATCCTACCCCACACTGACGAGGGGCAAAAACCCCGAAACGGCTGTCTGTGGGTGGAAGCCTGCCTTTGCAAGCCCTTGTCATGATCGCAATACTCGCACCTTGAGTTAGACATTGACAAAAGGGGCCACCCTGTTGTTTCCCTGTCTATGTTCCAATACTCGCAACCGAGTGGGACTTAAGGGGTTATTTATCAGGGTGGTGTGGTGCTCTCCCCATCATGGAGGCACCCCGTTGGCAACAGGCTAGAGATATCTGGCTATCCCGTGTTTTGAGACTCGTAACTGAGGCTCCACGGACTCTTGTTTTGCATATGCAATACTGAATATGTTGCATTTTATTTTCTATACATTTATTTTAAAAATAAGGTAAGGTAAGAAGATCTATTGCACAATGCCTCTATTTTAGTCAGCAAAAAGCTGCTAACAGGTCAGCTTGAAGTGGGACACCAGAGCAAGTCATGTGGGGTTGGGAACCTATAAGGTGAGGACGAGTAACGTTGGTGTGGCAGCTGCGGGACAACTGGAGGAGGTTTATTTTTAAACCACCTCGTGCCTTTAATTAGTTTATAACAACTTTTCAGACAAGTATTAAATGGGTTTATAGGCTAACATTTTCAATACGCACAGATCAACACTAAAACATCATAGAAAAACCATGATTTTCTCATGGCAATGGCATCTGTCAGGGGGTGGGATATTTTGGAAGCAGGAAAAAAAAATAGCCCAGTGTAGGAATGTGACTGGGTCCAAACATCTCCAAGGCATAGGCTGGGTTTATTATTTATTAATGTTTTTATTGTTTTCATATAGAATACTTTAACCCCTTAAGGACAGAGCCAATTTCGATTTTTGCGTTTTCGTTTTTTCCTCCTTGTGCATAAAAGGCCATAGCAGTTGCATTTTTCCACCTAGAAACCCACATGAGCCCTTATTTTTTGCGTCACTAATTGTACTTTGCAATGACAGGCTGAATTTTTGCATAAAGTACACTGTGAAACCAGAAAAAAAATCAATGTGTGGTGAAATTGAAAAAAAAAAACGCATTTTGTTTATTTGGGGGAAATGTGTTTTTACGCCATTCGCCCTGGGGTAAAACGGACTTGTTATGCACGTTCCTCAAGTCGTTACGATTAAAACGATATGTAACATGTATAACTTATATTGTATCGGATGGCCTGTAAAAAATTCAAACCATTGTCAACAAATATACGTCACTTAAAACCGCTCCATTCCCAGGCTTATAGTGCTTTTATCCTTTGGTCTATGGGGCTGTGTCAGGTGTCATTCTTTGCGCCATGATGTGTTCTTTCTATCGGTACCTTGATTGCGCATATACGACTTTTTGATCGCTTTTTATTACAATTTTTCTGGATTTGATGCGACCAAAAATGCGCAATTTTGCACTTTGGGATTTTTTTGCGCTTACGCCGTTTACCGTACGAGATCAGGAATGTGATTAATTAATAGTTCGGGCGATTACGCACGCGGCGATAGCAAACATGTTTGTTTATTTATTTACTTTTATTTATAACCTGGGAAAAGGGGGGTGATTCAGACTTTTATTAGGGGAGGGGGCTTTTTATTCACAACAACACTTTTCTTATTTTTTTACACTTATACTAGAAGCCCCCCTAGGGGACTTCTAGTATATACACTTTGATCTCTCATTGAGATCTCTGCAGCATAGATATGCTGCAGAGATCCATGAGATCGGCACTCGTTTGCTTTCGGCTGCTGCAGCCGGAAACAAACGAGTGCCGAGTCGGGGACGGCGCCATCTTGGAGCGGTCCCCGGCCGGCTTCAGAAACGGAGATCGCTTCTCCGGGATAAAATCCCGGAGGAGCGATCTCCGCCACTAGACACCAGGGAGATGCTGGATCCGGTAATCGGATGCAGCTGTCATGTTTGACAGCTGCATCTGATTACTGTATTAGCGGGCACGGCGATCGGACCGTGCCCGCTAATACCTACGGTCCCGGGCTACACGCGGCACCTGGGACCGCCGCGGTTCAGAGCGGGGTCGCCGCGCGGCCCCGCTCTGAACGCCCTTACCGGCAATAGGGCGTACCTATACGCCCTTTGTCGTTAAGGAGTTAAAATCAATGAACACCATTAACCCCTTAAGGACCGGGCCTGAAATGGCCTTAAGGACCGGAGCAAATTTTATGAATATGACCTGTGTCACTTTATTCATTAATGTAATATACAAAAAACAGTGGGCACCACTATAATCAATGGAGTGCTAAACCAATGCATATAAATAATCCATGACCAAAGAAAACAAAAGCATATGCACAAGGAGGTAGCACATCACAAAAAATCTTTATTATAATATTAGTACAAATACAAAAAATAGAACGCTAAATCAATCATGCAGGAGTGTAGCAATAAGGGAGACAAACCCCAAATACCACTCTACATTAAAAACAATTAAAATGTCTGCATAAGTCCTGCCGGCGTACCAGCAAGGACTTTTCAACCACACCGACCCTGGACTGTATACACAATGTAAGAATATAACCAAACTGCCTAAGGCTAGGTTCACACTGCGTTTTCAGCATCCGTTTAACGGATCCGTTTTTTTTAACGTCCAGAAAAATAGGGTCAGCAAAGTTTTTTTGTCCGTTTTGGTCCGTCAAATAAAACGGATCCGTTTTTTTTTATAATGGAAGTCAATGGAAAAACGGATGCACACAAATTAATCCGTTTTTTGCAATCCGTTTTTCATGCGTTTTTTGCAAAAAACGGATGCGTTAAACGGATGCTGAAAACGCAGTGTGAACCTAGCCTAAGCAGAATGTCTATAACCTAGAACACCACAATGGTATATATGTACCATTGTGGTTATATACCATTGTGGTGTTGTTATAGGTTATAGACATTCTGCTTAGGCAGTTTGGTTATATTCTTACATTGTGTATACAGTCCAGGGTCGGTGTGGTTTAAAAGTCCTTGCTGGTACGCCGGCAGGACTTATGCAGACATTTTAATTGTTTTTAATGTAGCGTGTTATTTGGGGTTTGTCTCCCTTAGGCTAGGTTCACACTGCGTTTTCAGCATCCGTTTAACGGATCCGTTTTTTTTAACGTCCAGAAAAATAGGGTCAGCAACGTTTTTTGGTCCGTTTTGGTCCGCCAAAAAAAACGGATCCGTTTTTTTTTTATAATGGAAGTCAATGAAAAAACGGATGCACACAAATGAATCAGTTTTTTGCAATCCGTTTTTCATGCGTTTTTTGCAAAAAACGGATGCGTTAAACGGATGCTGAAAACGCAGTGTGAACCTAGCCATTGCTACACTCCTGCATGATTGATTTAGCGTTCTATTTTTTGTATTTGTACTAATATTATAATAAAGATTTTTTGTGATGTGCTACCTCCTTGTGCATATGCTTTTGTTTTCTTTGGTCACACTTTATTCATTAATAACTTCGGGATGCTTTTACCTATCCGGACGATTCTGAGATTGTTTTCTCGTGACATATTGTACTTCACATTTCTAGTAAATTGGAGTCGATACTAATAACGAATCTTTATGAAACAACCCAAAATAGCGTGAAAAATTGTGAAAAAATGCATTTTTCCAACTTTAAAACTTTTCTGCTTATACAGAAAGTGGTTATACCACATAAATTATATATTAAATAGCATTAGCAACATGTCTACTTTATGTTGGCGGTAGTGTTGCACGATGCACCGAAATATCGATACTACTATCGATATTCCGGGCCGAAAAACAGTTCGATACCAGGATTTCCTGGTATCGAAACTTTATGTTAAACTGCGCTATTATGCAGTTTAACAAAGTATAGCGCAGAGAGCACGGCCGGCAGCTATATGAGCGCCGGCCGTGTTCTCTGTGTGCCGCCCCCTGCTCCCACCTGTCACCTCCTCAGCGCGCACCCTCTTCCCCCGTCGGCGCCAAATTCAAATAGCCGGCACATAGCTATTGCTAGTGCCGGCTATGTAACTATATAGATGCAGCTGTTACACTGACAGCGGCATTACCCCCCTCCTGAGCCCGCTCCATATACAGCGGGGGTCGGCTACTGTGTGTAGCAGACCCCCGCTGCTAATGACTGCGGGCAGAGCAGGGTCACGGGCTGGAGAGGGAGAGCGGTGTCCGGGAGAGGAGAAGGCTGGAGCAGGGGTCGGCAGGAGATGCAGCCACTACATCTGCACCGGACTATGAGGTGGTGGGGGCGGCAGGAGTGTGAGGAGGCGGGAGGCCGGGGCCGGCAGGAGACTCCGGAGCAGACACAATGTGGGGGGTTTACAGTTGGCCTGACTCTGACTGGGAGGGGGAGGGGGGCTGTAACCTGCAGATCACAGACAAATCCAGGTCACCGGTAAGCATGCCCTGACACCAGGAATAGTAAAACTACAGCCCCCATAATCCCCCCTGCTGGCTGGTGTGTGTTATATGGCTACAACCCCCATCATCCTCCCTGCTGGCTGGTATGTTATATGGCTACAACCCCCATCATCCCCCCTGCTGGCTGGTATGTTATATGTCTACAACCCCCATCATCCCCCCTGCTGGCTGGTGTGTGTTATATGGCTACAGCCCCCATCATCCCCCCTGCTGGCTGGTGTGTTATATGGCTACACCCCCCATCATCCCCCCTGCTGGCTGGTGTGTTATATGGCTACAACCCCCATCATCCCCCCTGCTGGCTGGTGTGTGTTATATGGCTACAACCCCCATCATCCCCCCTGCTGGCTGGTGTGTTATATGGCTACAACCCCCATCATCCCCCCTGCTGGCTGGTGTGTGTTATATGGCTACAGCCTCCATCATCCCCCCTGCTGGCTGGTGTGTTATATGGCTACAACCACCATCATCCCCCCTGCTGGCTGGTGTATTATATGGCTACAACCCCCATCATCCCCCCTGCTGGGTGGTGTGTTATATGGCTACAGCCCCCATCATCTCCCCTGCTGGCTGGTGTGTTATATGGCTACAACCCCCATCATCCCCCCTGCTGGCTGGTGTGTTATATGGCTACAGCCCCCATCATCCCCCCTGCTGGCTGGTGTGTGTTATATGGCTACAACCCCCATCATCCCCCCTGCTGGCTGGTGTGTGTTATATGGCTACAACCCCCATCATCCCCCCTGCTGGCTGGTGTGTGTTATATGGCTACAGCCCCCATCATCTCCCCTGCTGGCTGGTGTGTTATATGGCTACAACCCCCATCATCCCCCCTGCTGGCTGGTGTGTTATATGGCTACAGCCCCCATCATCCCCCCTGCTGGCTGGTGTGTGTTATATGGCTACAACCCCCATCATCCCCCCTGCTGGCTGGTGTGTGTTATATGGCTACAACCCCCATCATCCCCCCTGCTGGCTGGTGTGTTATATGGCTACAGCCCCCATCATCCACCCTGCTGGCTGGTGTGTTATATGGCTACAACCCCCATCATCCCCCCTGCTGGCTGGTGTGTGTTATATGGCTACAGCCCCCATCATCCCCCCTGCTGGCTGGTGTCTGTTATATGGCTACAACCCCCATCATCCCCCCTGCTGGCTGGTGTGTTATATGGCTACAACCCCCATCATCCCCCCTGCTGGCTGGTGTGTTATATGGCTACAACCCCCATCATCCCCCCTGCTGGCTGGTGTGTGTTATATGGCTACATCCCCCATCATCCCCCCTGCTGGCTGGTGTCTGTTATATGGCTACAACCCCCATCATCCCCCCTGCTGGCTGGTGTGTTATATGGCTACAACCCCCCTCATCCCCCCTGCTGGCTGGTGTGTTATATGGCTACAACCCCCATCATCCCCCCTGCTGGCTGGTGTGTGTTATATGGCTACAACCCCCATCATCCCCCCTGCTGGCTGGTGTGTTATATGGCTACAACCCCCATCATCCCCCCTGCTGGCTGGTGTCTGTTATATGGCTACAACCCCCATCATCCCCCCTGCTGGCTGGTGTCTGTTATATGGCTACAACCCCCATCACCCTCTGATTGTTAAAGTGTTACAACATGACTACAACCCCCATCCTCCCACCTGATAGCAGTTGTGTGTTACATGACTACAATCCCCATCCCTGGCAGCTGAAGTGTTATTGTCCATACTACCTGCCACTTTCCTGATCACGCACGGTAAACCGAGCCAGAAACCACCCAATTCAATACCCCATAAAAAGATGGTACTAAATAAAACTACAGATCACAGCGCAAAAAATGCCCCCTCACCCCCCAGCCAGACAGGCGGAGAGATAAAAAAAGTGAGTCAGAGTTGGGCAAGTTTTTATTTATTTTAAATAATGGGGACTTTATTTTTAAAGTAATTAAATTAGGGAACATAAATTGGTTCGTACTGACCTGAACCTGGGGGTGGGGGGGTGGGTGTCATTTCTATTCTTATGTTTTTTTTTTGTTTGTTTTTTTTCTTAAATATAATTTTTTAAGTATCGAATTGGTATCGAGCATTGAAAAAAAAAAGTTGGTATCGGTATCGAACTCAAAATTCTGGTATCATGACATCACTAGTTGGCGGCATTTATTAAACGATCTTTCATATTTTTTAGACAATAGAAAGCGTAAAACATTAGCAGCAAATTTCCAAATTTTCAGTAAAATTTCAAAATCAGATATTTTTAGGGACCTGTTCAGGTTTAGGCTGGGTTCACACTATGTATATTTCAGGCAGTATTTGGTCCTCATGTCAGGTCCTCATAGCAACCAAAACCAGGAGTGGATTGAAAACACAGAAAGGATCTGTTCACACAATGTTGAAATTGAGTGGATGGCCGCCATATAACAGTAAATAACGGCCATTATTTCAATACCACAGCCGTTGTTTTAAAATAACAGCAAATATTTGCCATTAAATGATGGCCATCCACTCAATTACAACATTATGTGAACAGAGCCTTTCTGTGTTTTCAATCCACTCCTGGTTTTGGTTGCTATACAGCCTCACAAATACAGCCTCAAATATACATAGTGTGAACCCAGCCTTAAAGTGTATTTGAGTGTAATTTTCTGTGCAGAGATTTTATTGTAATCCAATATTTTTCATAATTATGAACCTATTACCAGAGAAATGCACCCCAATATTTATTGCCCCGTTTCTGCAGTTTATAGAAATACCCCATATGTGGCCCTATTGCGCTATTTGACGCAACCACAAGCCTCAGATATAAGGGAGCGCCTAGTGAATTTCAATGGCTCCGTTATATTTGGTCATTTCTGACTGTTGGCAGAGGCTCTGGGGTGCCAAAACCTAAAAAACACCCCTAAAAGGACACCATTTAGAAAACTACACCCCTCAAGAAATGTAACAAGGGGTGCGGTGAGCATTTGGACCCCACAGGTGCTTCACAGATTTTCAGAACAATGTGGCGTGAAAAAAGACAAAAGTATTTTTTACACTAAAACGTTGTTCTAGCCTTCAATTTTTCATTTTCACAAAGGGATAAAAGGAAAAAAAAAAACACAAAACATGTAGCGCAGTTTCTCCCGAGTACAGAAATACCCCACATGTGGACATAAAGTGCCAAGCGGGCGGAGCACGAGCGTCCAAAGGGAAGGAGCGCCAATTGGCTTTTGGAAGCTGGATTTCACTGGAATGGATTTCAAGGGCCACGTCGCATTTACAGAGCCCTCGTGCTGCCAAAACACTGGAAACCCCCCACAAGTGACCCCATTCTGGAAACTACACCCCTCAATGAATCTAACAAGGGGTGCAGTGAGCATATGGACCCCACTGGTGACGAGCACAAATGTGGAACAATTTCATTTTTTCACTTTCATGGCACAAATGTGCTCGTCATCAAGGGGTCCATATCCTCATTGCACCCCTTATTAGGTTCCTTGAGGGGTGCAGTTTCCAGAATGGGGTCACTTATGGGGGTTTTCCAGTGTTTTGGCAGCACGAGGGCTCTGTAAATGCGACATGGCGTTCATCATCCATTCTAGCCAAATCCAACCTCCAAAATCCAAATGGCGCTCTTTCCCTTCGGAGGCTTGCCCTGCGCCCACATGGCGCTTTATGTCCACATGTGGGGTATTTTCGGACTCGGGGGAAATTGCTCTACACATTTTGTGTTTTTTTTTCTCTTTTAACCTCTTGTGAAAATGATAAATTCAAGGCTAAACCAACATTATAGTGTAAAAAATTTAATATTTCATTTTCACGCCACATTGTTCCACATTTGTGCCCGTGACCAGTGGGGTCCATATGCTCACTACACCCCTTGTTACATTCCTTGAGGGGTTTAGTTTCCATAATGGGGTCACTTGTGGGGGGTTTCAACTGTCTTGGCAACACAGGGGCCTTTTAAATGCAACATGGCCCCTCGAAATCCATTCCATCCAAATCCAGCCTCCAAAAGCCAAAGGGTGCTCCTTCCTTTTGGAGACTTACCCTGCACCCCCATGGTGCTTTATGTCCACATGTGGGGTATTAGCGTACTCAGGGGAAATTGCTCTACACATTGTGTTTTTTTTAATCTTTTAGCCCCTTGTGAAAATGAAAAAATCATGACAAGATCAATGATTTAGAGTAAAAATTAACAAAAAAATTACACTAAATGTTAGTCTAGCCTTGATTTTTTTTCCATTTCCACAAGGGGTTAAAAAAGAAAATAAACTCAAAACGTGTAGGGTAATTTCCCCTGAGTAATTTCCCCTGGCCGTACAGAGGCTTTGGAATTGCATTATGGCATTCTCTAATGGGAATGGCGGCCATACCTATTTAGCTGGGGAAAAAGGACAATTCTAATTTATTTGGGGGTATTAGGCCAATTATTAGTTTATAAGGTTGAAAATGACAGGTGTCCATCAAATTCAACCTGTGTTGATCCAGAGGAAGGCAAAAAACCCTCGTGAGGCAGACGACAGTAGCCTTATCACAGGGAAAAAATTTCTTCCCAACTCCATAATGGCGATCAGAATAATCCCCGCATCAACGTGACCCCTGAAATAGGAATAAGGGACAGAATTTAGAATATGTGGAACCCCAATGACGTGTAGTACGCCTTGAAGCGATCCTGTATGCAGAGGCCGGGGTGATCAGGACAGGCGTCACACTGGAAAATGGTGTCCCTCCTGATCCCCGTTACGCCACACACTGCACTTCTTCTGGGGTCTCCTGTTTTCCAGTGTGGGGGACGTCACCTGGAAAATGTTGCCCTGGTGCGATACGGGGTCCTTCATATCCAGAAGCGCTGGGTCTGCTCCATGGCTGCTAAATATTAGGGCTCTATTACTGCTTCTGATATTTTCGGATAGTGCCGCAAGCTACAGTAGCTCGGGCAGCGAGGGACCGGAAGAGGGGGTGCCGGTATAAAAGTTATCCCCGTACAGGTGGTGACCTTTATCCAGCAGTGGGAAGATCAGTTCTAGAATGATCTCCCCACTAACTCCGAGGATGGGGGGGGGGCATCTGGGGGCTGGATTCGGGTGTCCCTTCCTTCATACACTATAAGGGTACGTGCACACTGCGGAATGGCGAAGGATAACCCTTTTTGCATTCCGCAGCTGGCACGCGTCTCCGTCCGTGTCATAGACTCCATTCTATGCACGGGCGGATTCCGCTCTCCGTCCAACGTATTCATTCTTTGGACGGACGATGGAATCCGCCCGTGCATAACATGGAGTCTATGACACGTGTGGAGACACGCGCCTGCATCAGTCCACCGGCGGGTGCCAGCTGCGGAATGCACAAAGGGCTATCCTTCGCCATTCCGCAGTGTGCATGTACCCTATATCTGTAAGTGTACCCTGGGGTACTCTCACAGAATTAGTAGAATTTCACGCCATACCGTCATCTCTTATTGGGACGGTACTGGCGGAAAAGACGTGTCTGGGGGCAGCGTACGCTACGCTACCCCCAGATACGTCATTGGAGGATGAGGATGAATGGAGGAACGAAGGATCCCCCCATTCATCCTCACTGGCTGTTTGGGTGTCGGAGGCAATAATAGCGTATGCGTCAGATACCGAAAACACGCCGGGGGCCACTTTTATATAGGGATTGGTATATGGGGTATGTAGTGGTGTAGTGTCAAACTTTATTCAACGTAGTGTAGTGTGGTGTAATGTAGTGTTTTTTAAGTGTTTTTTACAGTAAGTATATAAAAAAAAAACCTACGCCAAAAATGGTGTTGCTGATAAGTGCCGCACTTATGTGCGGCACTTATCAGCAGACCGTGGCAGTAGGATATAGAAAAAAAAACACCCTACGCCAAAAAGGAGGAGTTGCTGATTAGCAGCGCACTTTCGTGCGATGCTGATCAACACTCAGCGGCGATAGGCTACCTAGCTGAGGGGTCCCAGGTATTTATAACTTTTGGGGACTTTGATCGCCGTAAACGACCGGCCAGTTCACGGCGATCGGGCCGGTGGCACCATTATTTTTTACAGTAATGGCGGTCGGTGCCGCCCTCGGACAGCAACGACCGCCATTTTTTTCCAGGTCATCGGGTCACCGATGGCCCGGAAAAGTTCCGATCGCCGCTATTGGCTGATCTGAACTGATAAGCCAATAGCGGCAATCGCCGGCATGGGGGGGGTTAACAACCCCCCATGCCGACAGGGAGAGATGGCCTGCAGTGTATTTCTGCAGGCCATCTCTCCCGATCGCATGCGGCCGGTCCGCGGCGCCCTCTTAAAGGACCCACGATCCGGTACGTCATGGGTCCTTAAGTGACAGTGATCCATGACGTACCGGTACGTCATGGGTCCTTAAGAGGTTAACAAAGACAACCATATATATATATCCAATATAGAGGGCTCTCTAGAAGCAGGTGGTGTGTTACAAACACTGTCAAGACATATGATTTGTGCACCTGTATAAATTGTACGTCAACATTTATTGCTTGAATCTATATATCATATTGATAGTAGGTCATCGCTGTAAAAAACCTAGTAAGGTAAACCTAATAGTAGAAAGCAGTCTATATGCATAGGAAATACATAAAAATCACATATAAATGCCTAACTAGTATAAAGATAAAAATGGATAAAATCTATAAGATAAAATAAAAATTGTGTGTATATGGAGCCTAGTGAGGTTGCCTGCGCCGGGCCCAGCGCAGGCAGCTCACCTAGATGTATTTAGCAGTAGTCCCGAATCAAGAAGTCTGGCATAGGCTCGTATCGCTGGATGGCCGTTGGAATAATTATATTAGTGTCCTAGTGAGACAGCTTACTTTTCAGATCATACACTTTGGGTGAGATAAGGTGCTATAAATGACAAATGGTGGAATGTCCACCTCTCACCCTGCCGGCGGTAGCTCCCACGGTCCAATATAGTATTGTAGCGGCGGTCCAAGTCTCAGTCAGTGCGGCTTCTATGCAATCCGTGCAGTTGAGATCTGATTCAGCACAGTGGGTTGTCTCATGCTGTTTGCAGCATCCACATGCATGTGAGCGCGCGCTCTTGTTAACTGCCGCTTGGTTTGAATGTCCAGGCAGATACGGCTTGAGTTCGGGATATAATCAGTAAATGATAAAAAGGCTCTGTTATCCTTGGTTCTTGTACGCGTTTCAGGAGATCTACTCGCTCCTTTCCTCAGCAGAGAACTTGGATATCCAAGTTCTCTGCTGAGGAAAGGAGCGAGTAGATCTCCTGAAACGCGTACAAGAACCAAGGATAACAGAGCCTTTTTATCATTTACTGATTATATCCCGAACTCAAGCCGTATCTGCCTGGACATTCAAACCAAGCGGCAGTTAACAAGAGCGCGCGCTCACATGCATGTGGATGCTGCAAACAGCATGAGACAACCCACTGTGCTGAATCAGATCTCAACTGCACGGATTGCATAGAAGCCGCACTGACTGAGACTTGGACCGCCGCTACAATACTATATTGGACCGTGGGAGCTACCGCCGGCAGGGTGAGAGGTGGACATTCCACCATTTGTCATTTATAGCACCTTATCTCACCCAAAGTGTATGATCTGAAAAGTAAGCTGTCTCACTAGGACACTAATATAATTATTCCAACGGCCATCCAGCGATACGAGCCTATGCCAGACTTCTTGATTCGGGACTACTGCTAAATACATCTAGGTGAGCTGCCTGCGCTGGGCCCGGCGCAGGCAACCTCACTAGGCTCCATATACACACAATTTTTATTTTATCTTATAGATTTTATCCATTTTTATCTTTATACTAGTTAGGCATTTATATGTGATTTTTATGTATTTCCTATGCATATAGACTGCTTTCTACTATTAGGTTTACCTTACTAGGTTTTTTACAGCGATGACCTACTATCAATATGATATATAGATTCAAGCAATAAATGTTGACGTACAATTTATACAGGTGCACAAATCATATGTCTTGACAGTGTTTGTAACACACCACCTGCTTCTAGAGAGCCCTCTATATTGGTACATACTCATTTATTCATTTATATCCTGTGAGCGCTGGGAATAGTGGTGCACTCGAAGGGGGTGGACTCCATTCGTAGGGGTTAGGTGTAGCAGACCTTTACTATTTTTTGTTTCATATATATATATCCCCCTCCCTCCCTGTTAGACAGAAATACACTCCCATAAATAACACAATTAACTTCCTGATGCAGTATACTTTGCCGGGCGCCAATATGACCTAATCTAAACAATTCTTCATCCCTTCACCACCCCTCCTATTACTATACTGATTACATTAATAACTACCATATTTCTATAGGCGGTCCTGCTACATCCCCCCGAAGGCCAGGCCAGGCCACAGGCTGGAGCAGACCCGACAACCGACCCAACTCCGTAACACAACACAAAATAAAAAAACAAAAAGAGAATTAATAAATAAATGAAGAAAATAAATAAATCATTAAATAAACATTACCTATATAGATACACGTATATATGCATATACACGTAGATACACACATATATACATGTGCATCTTCCTATACACAAATAAACAAAAATAAATAAAAAATAAATAATTTATTACCACCCCTTTTGACCTTCCTCCCTACACTTCTTTTATTCATCCATTCTATTGTCTCCACACCCCTTTCAAGGGCACGACTGATGTCCAGAACTAACTTCAATCATGCCAGAAAGGATCCACAGAGCTCCGCTCAACAGAACTCGTGGCTACCCCCCCCCCCCGTGCCCCTCCCAGGGCGGTTCCCCCAGCCCATATATCATGGACAGGTAGCCGCCCCACAAGAAACACAAACCTTAATCTATCAAACTTATTATAGAAGCTTAGTTATGTCACAAACAAAAAATACATACAAAATGTAACAAGAAATAAAATGATATTACTAAAACCGTGTGACGCTTGTCGAAGTCCGCCATGACGTCAGCACCCCCCTGTCCCCAACCCCCCAAAAGCTGGGAGGAGCAGGACAATCACCCCCACCCTCCAAAATATGTTATTCTTTCAGAAAAAAAAGGAGCATTACATCAGGCGCCCCGAGAGAACTCCACAGGTTACATATCCCATTTTGGAAAGGAGAATACAACCACTTATATTAGCTATTTAGCTTTATCTTCCAAATACACCTCCTGTAGTTGTACCAACCCTCCTCAACTTTAGGGGAGTATATTGTATACTGTCCAAACCCCTCCCCCTATCCCCTATCTGCTGGCAAGAGAGAGGGTTTACACTGTTTTTGCAATCTGTTCTTTTCAGCAATTTAAAAAAAAACGGATGAAAAAATGGATGTATTTGTGTGCATCTGTTTTGATTGTTTTTTTTTATTGACTTCCATTCTAAAAAAAATGTTATCAAAATAAAACAGATCAAAAGGCAACCGTTTTTTTTGCATATACAAAAATATGGTTATTAACCTTTTTGTGTATGTTAAAAAATAGATCCGTTTTGATCCTTTTTTTTTATAATGGAAGTCAATAAAAAAAACTGATCAAAACGGATGGGCCCAAATAGATCCATTTTTTGATCAGTTTTTCTTCTTTTTTTGCATAAAACAGATCGGAATAATTGCTTTAAGCATAAAGGAGGAAGAACAAACAGGGCTAAGCAGCTTGTTACATAGTTATGTAGCCATTATCCAGTCAGAGTGCCCAACCACATAGAAAGGGTAAGGGGGCATCAGACTATTGAGCAATGGTAAAAGGTGGCCTGGTCTGAAAAAAAAAAAAATCACATTTTCTTTCACATCATAAGGATGGCTGGGAGTGTGTGCATTGTTTATATGCAGATAATGGCACTGGGTGCACTTTAAGATAATAGTGGATGCAGTGTGATGCTGTGAGCCATGTTCTGTTAAGACACCTTGGGTACTGGCACTCATCTGAATGTTACTTTGAGACAAACGACCTACCTAAACATTCCCTAACGGCAGTAGTTCCTTAAATTAGGATTATGCACCCTGACAAAAATATTCAGAAACCATTTGAGAACATAACAAAAGATCTCAGTTCTAACAAGTGGTTGTAAGTAGTGCTGGAGAAACAAGTGTACAACTTACAGAATCTCCTGCTCGCCAAATACCAGCTTTGGAACCCATACATGTAGGGGGCACAGCTCTTTTGTCAGCACATAGGGGTCTTACACATTATTTGGGCAAGTGCTTTTACTGCTGTGACCTTGATATTAAAGGGGTTGTCCAGTGAAAATCTTTTCTTTGATTTTCTTTCAAATCAACTCGTGTCAGAAAGTTATATAGATTTGTAATTTACTTCTATTAAAATATCTCAAGTCTTCCCATACGTATTAGCTCCTATATGTCCTGCAGGAAATGTTGTTTTATTTTCAGTCTGACACAGTGCTCTCTGCTGACATCTCTGGCTGAGAAACAAACTGTCCAGAGCAGGAGAGGTTTCTATGGGGATTCATAGAAAACTGAGACAGAGTTCCTGTCTCGGCCAGAGATGTCAGCAGAGAGCACCGTGTCAGACTGAAAATAAAACAACACTTCCTGCAGAACATACAGCAGCTAATAAATATGGGAAGACTGAGGTTTTTTTAACATAAGTAAATTACAAATCTATATTGACACCAGTTTATTTGAAAGAAAAAGATTTCCACTGGACAACCCCTTTAATATTGATATTTATTGAATCAACATGTACAACTGGGGTTTTTCATTTTTATCACATATGATGACCAAATATAACATTTTCATATAAAAAGGAACCTGCTTAAAAGGGGTTGTCCAGGCTTAGAGAAAAAAAAAAAGTCTGCTTCCTTTCATAAACAGAGCAAGCGAGCGCCGACCTGTTCCTCGTTCCCCCGCCCGCTGCCGATGCTATTACATGCATCGGCATACAGGGAGCAAGGAGGAGCGGATAAGAGCCGAAGGGCTGCGGGGAGCCCATAGGAGACACCGGCGGTCTGCTGCCGCCACTCCTACTGCACGTAGCGACGGCAGCAGATTGCTGCCAGGCTGATTGTAGCCGTTTTAGCTTGTTGAAGGACAACAATCCGCCGACATCAGCATGTCTGCTGATCGTTGTCTTCTAGTACACAAAACGTTTATCGGCTGTAATGGCTGATATAGGCCGATAATTGCTTTGTGGAATGAAGGATGTTTTGTCTGTAGGCGGGTTCTGCATTCCACAGCTGCAAATAAGAATTGTAATCTTTTGTAAATGGCTAATACTGTAATGCACTTTTATATACACCTGATGTGCACCCTCAAGTACTTTTACTGGTGCTTTGGACTAGTTAGGGGTGCACATCAGTTGTACATAGAAGTTGCATAAGGTGTATGCGGTCCATCATGGGTACAGTATGTACAGGTGGGGTCGGCTCTAGCAGATTAGTTGATATTACTCAGCAAGCCAAAAACAATTATACCACAGGCGAGATTTGGCCTGTGGGCCACAGTTTGACATCCCCGATGTAATGCAAGTCAGAGACTGTGCACAATTCTAGAATATTTTCAAGGTTCCAAGCTATACACTATGAGGAAAAAATTGCCATGAAATAACACTACAAAGAAACTTGATAAAGAACTATTTAATTTTGCTCGTTTGCATGATTGCAGGCAGATATGAAAGCTCCTGTAAAGAATGGAAGAGGCAAGTGATTGATTGTAATAGCAGTAAAACTTTAATCAGCAAAGAAATTCAGTTTCTCCTCAGACCTTGTAAAATGTAAAGCCACAAATTTATAAAACATCTATTTGATACAAGCAGGTGACAATGCATAAAGAGGCAACTAGGGAAATGAAGGACAACTATAACACGCATTTCTTCTGAATTTATTGTACTTACATTTTTCCATTTATCATTAGGAGACGTCTGCATAAGATTTGTATCCGATATTGTAGGCGCCTGCGATGTATCCTTAACAGAGAGAAAATAACTAATTAATTTCTACATACCTCTATAGTACTGAAAAAGTATGACATACATTCTTGACTGCTCTGGTCTAGTAGGACCAAGAGATCAGCTTGCTACATATACAGTATATGTTTTTTACAGAACATACATGTATTGCAGTATTACTTTGGTTAGGCTAGCGGACCCGGGTTTCAAATGTTCTAATAAAGAATTTTTTTCTTTTTTTTACCCCTTAGGGATCAAGCCTATTTGGACCTTAAAGGGGTTGGCCACTTTATAGTAAAATAGGTCAGTACAAAGTGTTCGGGTGCGTGCACACTACGGAATTGCCGCGTATAACCCGCGGCGTATTCCGTCGCTCGTCCCCGCACGCGGCGGCGCGCTTTTCCGCTGGTGCCATAGACACTGTTCTGTGCACGGGCGGATTACGCGTTCCGTCGAAAGAATTGACATGTCACTTTTACTATAAAGCAGCCAACCCCTTTAATGACCAGGCTCATTTTTCAAAATCTGACCTGTCTCACTTTATGCGCTTATAGCTCAGGTATGCTAGCGATTTTGAAATTTTGTAAACATATTTCACTTTTTTAGGGTGTTACATTCCTTAGAAATGTATCACAAAATCAAATTTTCAAAACTGATTTTTTTTTTAAGGGACCAGTCCTTTTTAAGTGGATTTAGGAGGCTTGTATACTGGAAACCCATTTTGGAAACTACACATCTCAAGGAATTAATTTAGGGGTATAATGAGCATTTTGACCCTATAGGGACTTGAGGAAATTATTCACTATTAGGCTGTGTTGACACTACTTAAAACTACGGGCGTAGTTTTTGCGGCGTGGAACAATGCCTTGGTTTCAATGGGATCCCGGCCGGAGCGTATACACATCGTATACGCTCTGGCCAGGATCCAGTGCGGCCCCGCAAGTAACTGACATGTCAGTTCTCTGCAGCCGCAATTTAATGAATTGCGGTCGTAGGAAACCCTGTCAGTTCACACTATGAAGCGAGCGGTTCCGCTTCATAGTGTGAAAAAATGGAAAAAGAAATTTTCCAATAATATATTTGTTTAGATTGAAGTATCTCGTTTTCACAAGCAAGCAAAAGAAAATGCACCACAAAATTTGTAACACAGGTTCTCCTGAGTACAACGGTACCCCATATGTGGGCATAAACCACTGTATGGGCACACAGCCGGGCTCAGAAGGGAAGGAGCGCTAATCAGCATTTAAAGTTCCAATTTTGCTGAAGAAGTTTCTGAGCCCCAGGTGCGTTTGCAGTGCCCCTGTAGTGTTAGCAGAATAGAACACCCCCCCCCCCCCCCCCAAAAAAGTAATCCCATTTTGGAAATTACACCCCTCAAAGAATTCATCTTTGGGTGTGGTGAGCATTTTGACTGTACAGGTATGAGAGGAAAGTGTACAAATTTGTAAGACTGTAAGAATAAAAAAAAAATTTTTTCCACTAATGTTGGTTTTGTTTGAAATTTCTTAATTTCACTAGGAATACGGGAGAAAACGCACCCCAAACTTTGTAACGCAGGTTCTCCTGAGTACAAAAGTACCCCTTATGTGGGCATAAACCACTGTATGGGCACACAGCCGGGCTCAGAAGGAAAGGAGTGTCATTTAGGTTGGGGTGGTGACAGGCAATCTGGGGCACTTGACTTTGGTGACAGGGGATCATTGCCCCATGCTCTCTGCCACCTCCGGTGGAGAGAATGGGGCATTGATCATTTTTAGGAATCCATCAGAGTCTGTTCACAGTGATGGCAGCGGCAGTCCTAAGATTAGATGGATGCCCAGGGAGGGGAGGGTCAGTGACCGGGTCACTGGGTTAATGTTTTCATCTCCTCTCACCGTGGTTTCTTTAATAAAAAGATTTGACAAAAAAAAAAAAAAAACACTAAAACTACCTTGTCACCACCCATTCTAAAGGGTTAACAAACAAAACCATGCAGTTTATATCAAATATTTTTAACTCACAGGTACACTTTAAGGATTTCCTAGTTAAGAAAAAGGGTCTAACTTAAAGGGAACCTGTCACCCCCCGTGCCGGGGTGACAGGCTCCCGACCCCCCGTTAGAGCCCCCTATACTCACCTAATCCTGCCGGGTCCCGCTTCTGGATCCGGTCGGGTGATGAAGCTCTCAGCCGCTGCAGCCCGGCGCGCGCGCTGAGAGAGGAGTCCAACACCCATAGAGAATGACAGGAGAGTCCATCGCTCCGTCATTCTCTATGAGCGTTGGACTCATCTCTCAGCGCGCGCGCCGGGCTGCAGCGGCTGAGATCTCCGTCACCCGACCGGATCCAGAAGTGGGACCCGGCGGGATCAGGTGAGTATAGGGGGCTCTAACGGGGGGTCGGGAGCCTGTCACCCCGGCACGGGGGTGACAGGTTCCCTTTAAGAGTTCTTATTGTGCACCATAGTGAAGACTGGCAACAAAGAGTGTAACCAGCAGTGCCAGCAAGGTTATCCAAAGAACATTTCAACTCTGATGTCTGGATGGGCTGGTAAATGTATTCCACCATGCATTTTCATTTACCTAAATTAAAGGAGAAGTCCGGCAAAAATTTTTATTAAAGTATTGCATTGCGTCCCAAGAGTTATACAAATCACCAATATACACTAATTACAGGAACTGCTTATAAAGTGTTTTTTTCCCTGCACTTACTACTGCATCAAGGCTTCACTTCCTGGATAAAATCGTGATGTCACAACCTGACTCCCAGAGCTGTGCGGCTGTGGCTGCTGGAGAGAATGATGGCAGGGGGACACAGGGCACCGAAGGGATACTGAGTAACCCTCTGCCATCATCCTCTCCAGCAGCCACAGCCCTCACAGCTCTGCGAGTCGGGTCGTGACATCTCCATTTCATCCAGGAAGTGAAGCCTTGATGCAGTAGTAAGTGCAGGGAAAAAAACACATTAATGTGCATTTCCCATAATAAGTATATATTGGGGATTTGTATAACTTTTGGGAAGCAATACAATATAATCTAATATAATTTTTCGCCTGACTTCTCCTTTAATATTATTATTCTCTAAAAATAGATAACTGTTTTTCAGTACACAAAATAAGTTTAAAGTGTCACTGTAATTCTTTTTTCTCTGTCCGCGATTCATGGGGGGGCCAGGTTGCCTCAATTTGGCCTGTGTACTACACCCATCCCACTCCATGGGTGATTTAAGCAGATAGGGGCCCTGCATACCCAATGTGTAGGCTTAATATTAGCCCAAGAGAGGCCAGTGTATAGTATATATTCTCCCACTGAGGTCACATTAATGTGGTGAGATGGTATACTCTACCTCATTTGGAGATAGAACCTCATTTTATTTTTTTCACTAGCAGTATTGCAATTCTCAAATTTCTATAATAACCACATGTCTTTGCATCTGTAGCATACTGTTGCACTTTTTTTTTTTTGTTTTTGCATGTCATAAAGACATGCTAAAAGTTTTGGATGCGGAGACTCCCACTGATTTGAAAAACATGCAGAGAGTAGCGCTCATCTAAGAGTCTCTCTCCCTCCTGCACAAGATGGGTTACAGAAACCTTTCACAGAAATCTACACCAGCTTTAAAACGTAATTGTCATTGATAAACATCAATAGTACAAGCAATTTTAAGAAACTCTGTAATAGGTTTTAGTTAGCAAGAAAATTTCCTGCTGTACTCCAAAAGCTGTTTTGCCCCCAAAAAGTCACCCATTGATGGCTTTTACCCTATGAGCTAACAGCCCCACAATCGCATTACTATATTACTGGGATCAACCCTGTGAGTGTTGTAAATTAACCCAAATTGTTTTAATCAGTATATCAAGTATCCAGCTGGTTATCAGTCAGCAGCTCCAGCTGAAAATCTTGTTCCATTGGTTTGTGTTTTCTCTTATGACAAAGCTGTGATGTTACTAAATGTAACCTCACACATCCCAAATTGCTAAGGCTTGGTCAACTTTGCGAAAGTCAGTATTCATGAAAAACAACTTAGCACACGTCAAAAACAAAGAGATCAATTTACCATAGTCACATGTGAAGCTGCTCCGGTGGTAGAAGGTGTAGACTGGGATCCCAACACATGCATTTTACTAATATGAGTATTAAGACTGCCCAGGCTCTTGAATACACAGCTACAATCTGTGCAGTGATATGTAACACCATTTTTCACCTTAAATATGGAAATATGAATAAACAAAAATTAAGACACAGTCATTGGGGTAATATATACACAAAATCTATCCATACACATACAGTTTTTATGCAGTCCTTAGTAGAAGAAAAAAAAATAATCAAGAACAAACATCCCGTTTCTGATGGATCGGCTTTTACAAGGCAGAGCAGTTGGCCCTAGGGGTTTGGGATTTTTTTTTTAAATCTGAAGAATAAAGTCTTCAGTCTTTTGATGAGGATTAAAAAAAGAAGTATAGACTTGAAGTGGATTTCCATGATTTTTCTTTGATGTGGATTTCCATCATGTTACATCATGTTTTAACACATGCACTTGTGTAATAGTCAAAACAATAAAGTATCACTGCTTGCTGTGTTTTACCCAGTGTGCAGTATAGATAATAGTTTTTCACCCTTATGATCACTGTATACTGTACCAAGATCCATACTAACGGTATATTGCACTAAAATTTGCCAAGTCTACATTCCTAAATAAAAATGTTTTTCAAACCTCCCTGTCCCTCCCCGTATCAATGGCAATGCGGCAGAGGTGTACAGGAGAGGAAAAGTCTGCAGTGACTAATGCTCCACCATTATTCCTATCATTTCCTGCTGTCACTTTTGTCAGATCACATTCTGAAAATAGACAGTAACTAGATGGCTATGTATTTACCTCTGAATGAACTCGCTGGATGTGAGACTGCAGATTGCCTTTCTGAGAAAACGCAGCTGGACAAAAAGCACAGGCATGAGGCTTCTCCCCTGTGTGCTTGACCATATGGGTGGCCAAAGCCCCCTTTTGGTTGAAAGCTTTTCCACACAGGTTACATTTGAAGGGTCTTTCACCTCAAATTAGATAAAAATAAATAAAAAAATGAATATTTTATGACTGTCATCTATAAAACCGATGACAAAACAATACAGACTGCTGTTTTTATTTGGAAACAATTGTGCAGTTTAAGTACATAGACAAGGTAAAATGTACTACATTAATAAAACTGAATATTATGCAGTATTAACAAAGGGGTTTTCTGGGCAGAAAGAAAATTCATGGCCCATCATTTCATTTGAAAATAGGTGTTAATGCTAAGGTAAGGGGGCGTGAATATGAGGCAGAGGGGGCTCACTCTGCTCTGGGTGGTAAATAAGTGGCTGTAGGGGTGGGAATCAGACACAGGGGTAAACATAAGGCTGAGCAAGTGGGAGTCAGGGGGGGTTCAGTTGCTGATGTCTATTGGGAAAACAAAATACAATGTTTAGGCTGGGTTCACACACAGTATATTTCAGGCAGTATTTGGTCCTCATGTCAGGTCCTCATAGCAACCAAAACCAGGAGTGGATTGAAAACACAGAAAGACTCTGTTCACACAATGTTGAAATTGAGTGGCTGGCCGCCATATAACAGTAAATATCTGCCATTATTTCAATATAACGGCCGTTGTTTTAAAATAACAGCAAATATTTGCCATTAAATGACGGCCATCCACTCAATTACACCATTATGTGAACAGATCCTTTCTGTGTTTTCAATCCACTCCTTGTTTTGGTTGCTATACAGCCTCACACATACAGCCTCAAATATACGTAGTGTGAACCCAGCCTTAAAATGCAAAAAAGTAAAACTATTTTATGACATACTAAAATAGTTTTTTAAAACTGAAAAGGCACAAATAAGTAGCCAAGATGCGGCAACTGCTCCAACAGCTCCCCACCAATGGATTATACAATATATAAGTCCAGTTAAATTCATTATATATAAAAGGGTTAAGCTGCCTGTATGTATTAAATCTACAATGGTACAGCCTTTACCCTATCCACATGAACTTCCATTATCCAAAGTGGAGATACAAAATGGAAAACAACCTTCATGCCCCTTTCCTCCTATCAGATGAGTTAACAAGCAGCATTTTAGTACTTCAAAGTGAACAGATCAAACTGCGAGAATAGTTCAAACTTTGGCCAAAATTCAAAGACTTTTCTCTAGCATGTACTATCCTACAGGGACAGTTCTCCGGCTTCTGCTTATTTCCATAGAAGCGGTCAGCATTTTCATATTTTTTTGAAGCTGTATGCCTTTTCATAATTTATACATTTTACCCATCATAATAAAGAGAAAAAAAACTTAAATCATAGTTACTTTAATGTATTTTTAAAAGTAAATGTATTAGAAGTCAAACATGTAAACAAGAAAATACGGACCACTTTCATGGCTGATGTTAGTGACCTCTCTGCCTGTCAATCTTCCCCGCACTGCGCGCCAACAGGCAGAGAGCAGTGACTAGTACAGGGTGACTCCCCACCCAGATGACTGCCCCTAGTTGCTGCCCCTCTCCCTGTCTCACACAGCAGAATAAAACTTGTTTTTCTACCTACTATAGCTAGTGTTCCCCAAGTTCCACAGTAGCTCTATACAGTGCTTGAGGGAACCATATAAGCACAATCATGCTGATTGGTTCTCTTTAAAAGGTTTGTGTCATTTCTAGAGATGAGCAAATCTAAAGGAAGTTCAGGTTTGCAGCAACCTGATCACTTGGCATTCGACTCTCGGTGACTGGGGAAGAAGAATGTAGGCCTAGGTCTGCCTGGAAAGCCTGGCTAGTGTTATAGACTGTATGGTGTGAACCTGAACTTACTGCAAGTTCACTCTAGCCATCATAATGACCCCTATGTACATATATTTGTATGGATGTCACAGTGGGGGGGTTCTTGCTCACAATGTCCCTCTAAAGGAATAAGCCAGAAAGTCAAAGACTTGGTCAGCTCCAGCAGACTTGGTCCAGCCATGGCCACTCATGAATCCAAATTTACTAACTGACTTGGGGCATGATTTTACTACACCTACTTCAATTTACCTATTTTTATTTTTTTAAATAGTAAGTGTGGCTTATGTAAATACATTTTTTAGACAAATTTACTAATGCTTTTTGCTTGATGTGCAAATTTAGGACAAACCCAAGGTTGACTTTCTACTAAGCATTTTGTCTAATTTAACATGGGTCCATAAATCTCCTTAAGGAGAAGTTTGCCAAGACGTGCGAAGACTTAAGGCCCTATTACACCAAATAATTATTGTCTGTACTTGGCCAATTACCGGACGATAATTGCTTGTTGTAATCGGACATGTTAAAAGACTGCGATCAGCCAACATGCACGATATCGGTCGACCGCGGTCTTGCAACATGTTGAAACTCAACAATCATGTCAGCGATGGTCGCACATCTGTCTCAAATTGATAAGCTCTGCTTATCACATTGAGCGGTAAAAGCAATTACTATTCACTGTACAAAGGCTGCCGGACACCGCAATCGTGTCACGCAGCCTCTGTGTACTTTATGTAACAATTTACAGTACATGGGGGTCAGCACCCAGTCTTTAGAGTACCCCTTAATTCAGGGGTGGGGAACATTTTACATGTCGAGGGCCTGTCGGGCATTAATAAAATCATTCGAGGGCCGCATACTGTGCGCAGCAGTTAGTAGCGTGGGTTTGCAGCACCCCTAGTGCCCCTGTTAATGTAGTTAACCCCCCCCCCAGTCATGTCCCTGGTAGCCTAGTTAATCCCCCCCCAGCATGTCCCTGGTAGCCTAGTTAACCCCCAGTGCCTGTCCCAAATAAAAAAAAATAAACATCCCACTCACCTTTCCTCCGCTTCCACGCTGCCCAGGTCCTCTTCTCTCTCCTCTAGCCTGTGCCCGTCTTCTCCTGCAGGCGGTGCGCAATGAAATTACGTCATCGCGAGCGGCCCACAGGAGAAGAAAGACGTGTGCCGCTCTGTGGGGAAGGGGACGGCACTCACAGCATCCTCCTGTATCTTGCAGCTGTCACAGACACAGGAAGATTCTTTGTATGCCAGTTACTGCCCCACCAGAGCAGCGCACATCACAGGGGAGCCGCGGACCGCATCAGGAGGTCTCAGGGGCCGGATGCGGCCCGCGGGCCGGAGGTTCCCCATCGCTACCTTAAATAAAATTTAGTTGAATAAATTAATAACTTTAACACAATTCGCAGAAGTAAGGCACTGTAGTAGCTTGCTTTTATTTACACTGAAGCAACAAAATGCTACAAACTGCAGGTTCTTTTTTTGGTTTGTCATAGAAGCCAAACCAAGCCTTAGGGCCTGTTCACACCAAGCAAAAATGGCAGAATTTCAAGCAAAGTCCGCGCTGCAGAAGCCGCTTGCAATTCCACCTGTCGCATTGTTTCAGTGGGATTTCTTGTGCGCCTCCCCTTTCCACCCAAAGAATTGACATGTCAGTTCTTCGTTTTTGCTCAGTTTGAATGAACCCTTACCCTGTGAAGGTAAGTAGTACAAGGGTTAAAAGTGCATTGTTAAAAGAAGCATCCATTTTTTATTTACATTCTTCCTTCAGATTAATCCTTTTAAAAGAACTGACTTGCAATGCTGTTTTCTTGATTCTGGATTTCTTGATTTTTTTGGCGCAGCACTGAGGTGCAAATACAATTTAAAGCGACTCTGTATTCACAATCTGTCCCCCCCCCCGCCAAACCACTTGTACCGTCAGATAGCTGCTTTTAATCCACGATCTGTCCTGGGGTCTGTTCAGCAGGTGATGCAGTTACTGTCCTAAAAAACTACTTTTAAACTTGTAGCCCTGTGTCAAACTGCCGTGGCCTAGAGTATCTGTGCCCTAACTTTGCACCACCCCTCCATCCCTACTCCCCTTGCTCTTTATCATTAGGAATGCCACTGGCAGGATTTCTCCTATTCCTCTGCAGTGAACACAGCACAGGTGCCTTAAAGCGACTCTGTACCCACTGATTCCCCCCCCCCAACTACTTATACCTGCTTGTAGCTTATCGGAAGTGTTGTCTCCTGGTATGTTTGTCCCCTGTTTGTACTTTCTTTCGGCTGAAAAACAAAGTTTACTGGAGTATATGCCGTGTCTAAGAGGCGGGCCGAGAGCGTTCGTGCTCAGGGGAAGCGCCGCCTGTGTGATCTTGGGCTCGCCTCCCTCTGCCTTTAGTTCCGCCCTCAGCCGCTGTTTACATTCGCTTCCGAGTCCTCTTCTCGGCTTCCGTTGTGTGCAGGTGCGAACGTATCCCGTGCAGGCACAATGACCAACTAGACTGGCTGGAGAAGACCGCTTGCATTAATGCGCCTGCGTGGGATACGTTCGCACCTGTGCACAACGGAAGCCGAGAAGAGAACTCGGAGGGGTGGGGGTGTTGGGGGGCGGGTTGGCCGCACACAGGCATGGGAGGCGGTGCAGGGACACACCACAGAGGCGGCGCTGACCCGGCAACCATGGTGCAGAGGGCCAGCTGAGGGCAGAACGAAAGGCAGGGGGAGGCGAGCCCAAGACCACACAGGCAGCGCTTCCCCTGGGCACGAACGCTCTTGGCCCGCCTCTTAGACACGGCATATACTCCAGTAAACTTTGTTTTTCAGCCGAAAGAAAGTACAAACAGAGGAGACAAACATACCAGGAGACAGCACTTCAGATAAGCTACAAGCAGGTATAAGTAGTTGGGGGGGAATCAGTGGGTACAGAGTCGCTATAACGACCCAGCCCATGTGCTGGGCTGACACAGCTGATGAATAGTAGAAAATCTGTCTGGTGCATTCCTAATGATGAGGAGGGCGGGGAGGAGAGGTGGTGCCAGCCTAATGCATACACAATGTAAGCCACGGCCAAAGGGCACGGGGCTGCCAGTTTAAAAGTAGTTTTTTAGGACAATAACTGCATCACCTGCCGAATGGACCCCAGGACAGATCTTTGATTAAAAGAAGCTATCCTAAGGTATAAGCAGTTTGGGGGGTTCAGATTGTGGGTACAGAGTCACTTTAAGCCACCCACACAAAACCAGACAAAAGCTCAAAAACATAGACTTGCAATGTATTCACAGGCAAAAGGACATGTGATAAATTAACATTGTCCAACCAAGTTTACAACATGAGTAAACAATCTAACAATGTAAACAGAAGGAAATCTGGGCCACAATGTTAACCCCTTCAAGACTAAGCCTATTTGGGCCTTAATGACCAGGCTCATTTTTCAAAATCTGACCTGTCTCACTTTATGCGCTCATAGTTCAGTGATGCTTTAACATATGCTAGCGATTCTGAGATTGTTTTTTTGTCACATATGGCACTTTATATTAGTGGCAAAATTTGGTCACTACTTTGTGTGTGTTTTTTGTGAAAAACATCAACATATCATGAAAAATTAAAAAAATGTGCATTTTATGAACTTTGAAATTCTGTGCTTCTAAAAAAAGAAAGTCGTAGCACATAAATTAGTTACTAAGTCACATTACCGATATGTCCTCTTTATTCTGGCTTCATTTCATAAACATATTTTAATTTTTTAGGGTGTTACGGGGCTTAGAAATTTATCAGCAAATTACCACATTTTAGTGAAAGTTTCCAAAACTGATTTTTTTAGGGACCAGTTCTTTTCTTAGGGTAGCTTCACACGGGCGGGCTCGCAGCGAGATTCTCGCTGCGAGCCCGGCAGGTCCTGGCAGTTCCCATAAACTACATACTTGCTGCGGACCGCAGCGAGTATGTAATTGTACCGCGCTTAACCCCTTCTACTCCCGCCCGGCTCCCCCGCTGTAAGCAGCATACATTACCTGTCCTTGCTGCTCGGGTCCGGCGTCCTGCTCTCCCGTCCGGCCAATTAGTGTGTTGCCCAGCCGCAGCCACTGATTGGCCGGGCGGGAGAGCAGGACGCCGGACCCGTGCAGCAAGGACAGGTAATGTATGCTGCTTACAGCGGGGGAGCCGGCGGGAGTAGAAGGGGTTAAGCGCGGTACAATTACATACTCGCTGCGGTCCGCAGCAAGTATGTAGTTTATGGAAACTGACAGGACCTGCCGGGCTCGCAGCGAGAATCTCGCTGCGAGCCCGCCCGTGTGAAGCTACCCTTAAGTTGATTTAGGAGGTTTGTATACTGGAAACCCCCATAAGTGACCATTTTGGAAACTACACATCTTAAAGAATTAATCTTGGGGTATAATGAGCATTTTAACCCTACAGGGGCTGGAGCAAAGTATTCACTATTAGGCCGTAAAAAAATGGAAAATTAAAATTTTCCAATAATATATACGTTTAGAGTAAAGTTTCTAATTTTCAAAAGGAACATGAGAGAAAAAGCACCCCAAAATTTGTAACGCAGGTTCTCATGAGTACAACGGTACCCCATATGTGGGCGTAAAGCACTGTATGGGCACACAGCGGGGCTCAGAAGGAAAAGAGCGCCAATTAGCTTTTTCAATGCAGATTTTGCTGTAGAAGTTTCTGAGCGCCAGGTGCGTTTGCAGTGCCCCTGTAGTGCCAGCGGAGTAAAATCCCGCCATAAGTCACCCCATTTTGGAAAGTGCACCCCTCAGAGAATTCATCTTGGGGTAAGATGAGCATTTTAACCCCACAGGTATTAGAGGAAAGTATTCAAAATTTTTCCAATAATATGTTCGTTTAGTTTAAAATTTCTCAATTTCACGAGGAACAAGAGAAAAAAATTACCCCAGAAATTATAACGCAGATTCTCTTGAGTACAACGGTACCCCATATGTGGGTGTAAACCACTGTATGGGCACACAGGAGGGCTCAGAAGAAAGGGAGCGCCAATTAGCATTTTCAATGCAGATTTTGCTGAAGAAGTTTCTGAGCGCCAGGTGCATTTGCAGTTCCCCTGTAGTGCCAGCGAAGTAAAATCTCCCCATAAGTCACCCCATTTTAGAAAGTGCACCCCTTAGAGAATTCATCTTGGGGTGTGGTGACCAATTTGACCCCACAGGTATTAGAGGAAAGTATTCAAAAGTAGACAGTAAAAATGAAAAATTCGAATTTTTCCAATAATATGTTCATTTAGTTTAAAATTTCTAAATTTCACAAGGAACAGAAGAAAAAATGTACCACAAAATCTGTAAAGCAGGTTCTCCTGAGTACAACGGTACCCCATATGTGGGCATAAACCACTGTATGGGCACACAGCAGGGCTCAGAAGGGAAGGAGCGCCAATTTGCTGGAGCAAAGCCGCAGCTAGTATCGGTTATTAGAATAGCGCAGTTACTAAAATACAATTAAAAAATGAGATTACAGGTAACGTGGGGTGGTTACGGACAGTCTGGGGTGGTTCCAGGTAATCTGGAGGTGGTTACGGGCAACCTGGGGTGCTTATGGGTAATCTGGGGTGGATACGGACAACCTGGGGTGGATACGGTGAACATGGGGTGGTCACAGGTAACCTGGGGTGGTCACAGGTAACCTGGGGTGGTTACAGGCAACCTGGGGTGGTTACGGGTAATCTGGGGTGGATACGGTGAACATGGGGGGGTCACAGGCAACCTGGGGTGATTACAGGCAACCTGGGGTGGTTACGGACAACCTGCTGTGGTTACAGACAACCTGGGGTGGTTATGGGTAATCTGGGGTGGATACGGTCAACATGGGGTGGTCACGGGCAACCTGGGGTGGATACGGACAACCTGCTGTGGTTACAGACAACCTGGGGTGGTAAAGGGTAATCTGGGGTGGATACGGTCAACATGAGGTGGATACGGTCAACATGGGGTGGTCGCGGCAACCTGGGGTGGTTACGGGCAACCTGGGGTGGTTACGGGCAACCTGGGGTGGTTACGGGCAACCTGGGGTGGTTAAGGGCAACGTGACATGGATACGGGCAACCTGCTGTGGTTAGGGGCAACCTGGGGTGGTTACAGGCAACCTGGGGTGGTTACGGGCAACGTGACATAGATACGGACAACCTGCTGTGGTTACAGACAACCTGGGGTGGTTATGGGTAATCTAGGGTGGTTACAGGCAACCTGCTGTGGTTACGGGCAACGCTGGGTGGTTACGGGCAACGCTGGGTGGTTACCGGCAACGCGGGGTGGTTACGGGCAACGCGGGGTGGTTACGGGCAACGCGGGGTGGTTACGGGCAACGCGGGGTGGTTACGGGCAACGCGGGGTGGTTACGGGCAACGCGGGGTGGTTACGGATAAACTGAAGTGCTCATAGGTAATCTGAGGTGGGTACCTGTAATCTGGCGTGGTTACGGGCTATCTGGAGGCGGTCATTGGCAATTTGGGGTGGTTAGCGGCAACGTGCGGTGGTCAGCGGCAACGTGCGGTGGTCAGCGGCAACGGGCGGTGGTCAGCGGCAACGGGCGGTGGTCAGTGGCAACGGGCGGTGGTCAGTGGCAACGGGCGGTGGTCAGTGGCAACGGGCGGTGGTCAGTGGCAACGGGCGGTGGTCAGTGGCAACGTGCGGTGGTCAGAGGCAACGTGCGGTGGTCAGAGGCAACGTGCGGTGGTCAGAGGCAACGTGCGGTGGTCAGAGGCAACCTGCTGTGGTTGCGTGCAATCTGGGGGGGTTACATGTAATCTGGCATGATTACGGCAACCTGGGGTGGTCACGGGAAACCTGGGGGGGGGTTACAGACAATCTGGCATTGTTACGGATAAACTGAAGTGCTTATAGGTAATCTGGGGTGGGTACATGTAATTTGGGGTGATTATGGACAATCTGGAGGGGGTCACTGGCAACGTGCGATAGTTACGGGCAACGTTAAGTGGTTACGGGCAACGTGCGGTGGTTACGTGTAATCTGGGGGGTTACGTGCAATCTGGCGTGATTACAAACAACCTGGGGCGGTTACGGGTAATCTGGGGGGGTTAAAGGTAATTTGTGAGTAAACTGCAATTATTACTATAATAAAAAGTGTGTTTTATTTTTTTGTATGTTTGTCACTTTTTGTACTTTATACATTCATTTTCACTGTATTACTATGATTACTGTGATATTTTCTATCACAGTAATCATAGTTCAGTGACAGAGACCAAATTGGTCTCGGTCACTTAAAATTTTCAGAGTTGGCTGGTTATGGAGCGCATGCGCACTTCATTACCAGCCTGGACGTCGAGGAGGAAGGAGCTCCAGGAGCAGGTAATGTATAAGGGGCAGGGGGGCTCGGTGACACTTTTTATCCCCTGTCACCAATCATTTATGGTGACAGGGGATAAAAAGTGCTGATCAGCACTGGGAACAGGCGATCAGCGGTATATAGTATATACCGCTGATCGCCTGTTCCGGGACCACACGGGGGGGTCCCCGATCACTGCCCCATGCTCTCCGCTACCTCCGGTGGCGGAGAGCATGGGTGTTTCATTCATTTTTATTGTCTGTTCACAGTGATTGCGGCGGCCATCTTGGATCTGATGGCCGCCGCGGGGAGGGAGAGGGTTAGTGACCAGCCCACTAGGGGGGCTGATCTGGGGTCTGATTGACTTATTTCATCTCCCCCCGCCGTGGATTCACGGTGGGGGGAGATGAAATGCAGTACAGCGCCGGCCCATTAGTGACCGCCGTATCGGCGGTCACTAAGGGGTTAACTGCCGGGATCCGGGCACGGCCCGGATCTCGGCAGTTGCGGCGGGTGCCCGGCTATCACTGACAGCCGGGCCCCGCCGGGGATGACAGCAGTGCAGCTCCTGCGCCCCTGTCATCCCGTGGACGTACCGGCACGTCCATCTGCAGGAACTGTATGCAGATTTGGACGTGCCGGTACGTCCATATGCGGGAAGGGGTTAAACTACTATGTGTAGTGAAAATGTAAGTAGAGTATTGTTGTACCGTGTTAGCAATAGAAATCAGTAGAATAGAGAAGAAATCAGGTGATACCTTTTGGAGGCTAACTGAGTATATTTGATTGTAAGCTTTCGAGAGTCTAGCTCCCTTCGACAGACATGATGTTAAACAAAACTGAAAAAGTCACAGACTTACAGTATATACACACTAGACAGATCTCATCGAAGGATTTTAGAAACTTTAAAAATAACAAAATGCAATATACATGTATATTGCATTTTGTTATTTTTAAAATTTCTAAAATCCTTCGATGAGATCTGTCTAGTGTGTATCTAAGTCTATGATTTTTCAGTTTTGTATAACATCATGTCTGACGAAGGGAGCTAGACTCTCGAAAGCTTACAATCAAATATACTCAGTAAGCCTCCAAAAGGTATCGCCTGATTTCTTCTCTATTCTAGTTAAAATGTAAGGTCAGAGAAGTGGTGGTTTTGATAACATAACTATTGAAGCCTCTATCGTACATTCTGCTAACCATCAGAACAATGGACAACAGAGATCCCAACAGAAGTTGATGATGTGCATTGGGTATAGATCCTGCAGCACAGGTGTCATGACCTAGATGGGGAGACAGATCAGTCATGTGCTATTGTATCAACACATTACAGCAAATTATAAAATCATAGACTAGTTTTAGACTATTTAATCTAGGGAATTCTGGTTAACCCATTAATTCTAATTAAAGAAAACTTTTATAGTAGCACCTGTGACAAAAAAGGAGATGTTTCCAACCTAAAAGCTTGAACTATTGGTAATGTACAGAAACTATAACCTCCAACGGATCCCAATATTAAATGCCCTGCAATACCCACAAATTATAAAGAGGAGATATGGATGTGTGGTGTACAAAAGACCAGCATATAATAATGATAACAGAGAAACCAAAAACTGGATGAAATTAGCCAAATGTGATTTTCGATGGGTGAAGGGTGACCTCTAGTGGCAGAATTGTAACCAACTTGGTTTTTTTCTTTGCAGCAAGTCAATCCAGGTAACCAGTGAGTACAAAATACCTAGTTGCAAGTAATAACTACTCTAGCAGTCTATAATAACATTACAGTATGTACTGAACTAAGAAAATGTTTCATAATATAACACTTCTTTAATATTGTTTTTTAACTTATATTCTTAGCATACAGCACGGGACTTAAAAAAAAGTAAGTTTCTGGATAAATTAAGCAGGGAACACAGGGTAAAGGGGTATGCTTTGAAAGCCTGCTGGGTGATGTACCAGTACATTTCCTTAGCTTTAGTGACGTTTTTGGCTTGGTTGGTTCCTTTTAAATGGCTGGCTGTGCTTATTGGGAGCTCCATTTCCACATGGTGGGACTATTAAAGGATTATCTTATCTCATGGTCCATGCTCCTGTACCCGATGCAGCACCAATTCGCTTAAGATACTCACAGGCCTACATTAAGGAAGTTACCTCTGCTCCACATACAGCCCCCAGTGTGAAATGGTTAGGCAAAGGTCGGAAGTGGCACTATAACAGGGGAACCAGAGTACCTGGTAAGCAGGGGTTAGCAGGGCATTTGTTTACCTTCACCAGCCTTAGGTTAGGAGAGTAAAATAAGATTGCTGCTGTCTAGATAAAAGTTTGAAATAAACGGAAAAAAAAAAACCTCTACTCTCCCTACCAATAAATCCCCTGGCACTCCCAAGGCAACACTTTCCTGGTGGCATGCTAGCCTCTGTACATGTGTTTTCTAGTTATGACATGACATGTGAAACCAACAGATAATAGCTGCAGTAGGTGGTCACATGTGCTGAAAGGTCACTGGTGGAAGCTGGGGCTTATGGGGCAACTGTTTATAAATGCTTGTTTTATTGTGCAAAGATGTTTTCTGTACCAAAAGCTGCAGAACTTGGTGCAGATTTGTAGGGTGGATATTCCTGTGGACTTCCTGCAGAAACTGTGCCTCTCAGGAACTGCTGATAGGAGGTAGTTCTGGTATTTTCATGGGAGAGTTCTCACAAATGAGCTTCTAACAATTATGTATATTTATGGAGTTCATCCAGACATTATCAACCGGCAGGAGGAACTGCATATAAAACACATGTCTGTTTCTTACATTACACTTAATTGCCTGACCACTTCTGTACTGTCTGACCGGCATCTGAAGTAGTCTGCCCTGCTTCTGACTGATTACTCTAGCCTGGCTTGCTGACTAAGCTCATTTGGTTCTTTCTCAAGTGCCTCAAATCGGCGCTGTCAGGTTCTTGGGACCAGCCACTACCCACACTTGTAAAGCGGCCTGGTGCCCTCTAGCCGCAGAAGTCCAGCTTCTGCATCCTAGAGGAAGATAAAGGGCGAAGACCTAGAGGGCACTTTTACTCTGCTCCTGGTGTGGTCCAAAGCCAAACCAGTTTGATAGCACAGCTGCTTACTTTTACAGTCTCCTTCTTACTTGATACACTTCTATTTAAAAAAAAACTGCAGTGGCATTTTTCTAAAAATCATAGGGGGAAATAAATAAAAGTGTATTCCCAAAAAATTGGCCTACAGGACTATCACATTGTTTTAGGCTCGACAAAGGAACATGGTTCACAAAAAAAGACTTTAACAGAACTTCTAATTAGTAAAAAAACTTTTGACATGTGAAAGGTTTTCATTAGAGTCTGATTGTTCAGATTGCGACTTATATAGGGAAAAAGTCGGGAGAAGTTTACCTGCAGCGTGTTCTCTCCTGGCTCTCTGTTATGTGACCTGGACAGCCGCATAATGTTTGTCTGTGTTAGGGTATGTGCACACTACGGGTTCTGAGTGGAGAACTTCAAGCGGATTCCACAGCGCCCCCACTTGAAGTTCCACATGTCCCATAGGCTCCGTTCTACGCGGAGGCAGATTCCGCCATCCGCCATAGAATTGACAGCGGATGGTGGAATCTGCCTGAGCGTAGAATAAAGCCTATCGGACGGGTGGAACTTCAAGCGGGGGCGTGCAGTGGAGTCTGCTTGAAGTTCTCTGCTCGGAATCCGTAGTGTGCACATACCCTTAGACAGACAGCAGCACAGACTTCTCCCGACTCATTGTTCTGAATAGTCATGGTCTGAACACTCAGGACTGACCGCTCAAAACTTTAAAATGTCTCTGACAGGTACTCTTTAAAAAGTGAGGCAGAGCGCTATTTTGGTGTACAGTAAGCCAACAAGTAGATAGTTTACAGATGCACCACATTTATCAAACAGCGGGAGTCACGGTAATAAATATGGCACATTTTCAGACTCCCTTGTCTAAAGTTCACTCAGTCTTAGGGTATAAACCCACACACCGTATAAGCAGCGTATTTACTGCTGCGATACGCAGCAAATACGCAGCAGATTAGATGTAAATAACTGAACACAGCATCAAATCTGCACCATCAAATCTGCTGCGTATTTGCTGCGTATTTGTTGCGTATCTGCTGTGTATACGGTGTGTGGGTTTGTACCCTTAGACAGTTTTTATTTGTCTGCTCCACTTTTTTTCTAATACTTTTATTCACATATAGAAACATTTTACATTAGAGACATTTAAAGCTAAATAACTCTGTAAACACGTCCGAGCCTTTACACTAGTTACACTCCACTCCAGATCATAGGTAAAGTCGGCCGCAGGTCACAACAGGTGTCGAATATATTAAAAAAAAAAAAACAAAAAAAAAACTATTTATTAAAACACACAATGGGTTTCTAAACCGGACTGGTATGTTTATCAAGTGAGATCACACTTGATAAAGAAACCAGTCTGGTTTCAAAAAGCGCTGTGCGTTTTAATAAATAGTTTTTGTTTTTTTATATTCGACACCTGGTGTGACCTGCGCCTGACTTTACCTATGACCTGAAGTGGAGTGTAACTGTTTGTTCCCAGTGAGGACTTCATAGGAGAGGCTGCGGTCCGATCGCTATATTATATATGCGCTGTGGAGAGTTGCGCCTTATCTTTACACAACCATCAAAGGTAAGCGTTTCCATCACACTTTGTGTATCCACCACGCTTTCTGAGGAGTCTGCACCATTGGAGCGCTGTCTTTCCTTTAGAGCCTTTACACCAGGCCAGCTCAGCCAGTAAGCGGTCGAGGCGAGACCCCACTACAGACGCTGACTAGCAGAGTGGGCTGGCATGTCACAGAAGCATCTAGGATCGGGGGACCGATTTGTGGGATTCCAGCACCAGTGCTGGAGCGAGGAAGGAGAGAGACGGTTACTTCTTTCATCCTCCCCCCAGCCAAAAATCGCCCCAAGTCCTCCTTTAATTTCAATTACATTCAGTATGTATCATCACATATGCTTTCATATTGTGTGCTATAAATCCAATAAATTGCAATCTAGTGCCAGACTTAACTTAAATTCTATCCAGTTTTATGATAAAACAAACAACCAACAATACAAATCCCTGTACATCTAAAATTTGCGTCTGAATGCATTTGTATATCATTATTTATTTGTGAATACAGCAGACTATGATAACAACAAGCCTGAGTCTTGTTTTCTTATTATAAGGAACCACAGATAATGCTAGAACATCCATTGGCCTGCTATCAAATAGCAGTACATGAGGTGAATCCGCTTACCTGTGTGTATTCTGATGTGGCGAGTTAACTGACTTGGCTTTTGAAAAGTTTTACCACAGTGTGGACAGGAGTAGGAGAATCCACTTCTATCTATGTTTCTATTGTAAGATCTAGTACTTGCAACCCTGTAAACCAACAAGGGCAAAATGTGAATAATACTGCTAGAAACATTGCCAGAAATTACATAAAGTAGACGTGCATTGTAATGAAACAGACTGTTCAGATCTAAGAACTCCAGGAATTCTACAAGAACAGGGTTGAATGGCCTCTGCTGGAGAGTAAGTACAAAGTGGAAAAGTGCATTAGATTTATCAACAGGTACACGTCTCTCTGTAAATCTTTCAGACCTGCGGCTGCCCGAGGGCCAGACACAGAACTAAGCCGAGTGTTTCTGCTGCAATTAAAGAGAAACTACAGCAAATTGGAAGAACTGCCGTTATGTTATAGGGCCTGATAATGAAAGTAATATTGTTACTTTCATCCTCAGTAACATATTCAGAAAATCTTCACTTTCAACAATTTGCCAATACTGCATATAAACATGCAGCATTGGCAAAGTTCAATTGTTTTCCAACATCTCAATATTCCTCAGGGCAGGTAATCAGTATCAGGTAGTTGGAGGCTATTGGCAACCCCAACAATCAGATGTGCAAGACAACCACTGGCACTCAAGCAACCACTGCAGACTTTGCAGACCATCGTTTACATAGGACTGCACACCAGGATGCCATACAGCACATAGCAGCTGTACAGGGAATAGCAGCATTATTCCATTCACTTGAGTAGAACAAGGCTGAAATACCCTACACAGCCGCTACTAAGTGTACAACAAGCAGGTATACGATGGAGGTCTTTCTAGACGATATACCATCAATACCGAGATCTCAAAAAACATGTTAAATGGAAAAGCAATGTGATGCAGGTGACTAACCTTTTTTTTCATACAAACAATTCATACTATTTTGAGATCAACAGAATTTGCCACCCAGTGTTACAGAGGTAGAATTTATAGTGGCCACTTCTAAAAATTTTCTCATTCTTCTCTGTAGATAAGGTTACGTAAATAAAATACAGCAGTGGTCCCAGAAGTGAGAGCTTAGTACTCTACTCAAAGTGTACAGAGCTTTCTGTTTATAGGAGTTACAAAATACCCCATTAAGTAACTGCAGCCTCTTAGAATTTTTTTTCCACACAAAACAATATGATATGAAGTACAATACTATTATTATAAAATAATTCTGACATTATCCAGTTTTCATTCTCAGAAATAGAGACTTCCTGTCCTGTATGTGGTGATACGAGCACACTGCTGTAAAATGATCTGTACAGAATCAGGATAGATAGATAGATAGATAGATAGATAGATAGATAGATAGATAGATAGATAGATCTAATATAAGACAATAGCAGCTCCCTGTGGAATGAGCTCCATAAAGGCCACAGAGTATGCTTAGTAATGTTTCAAATTTATCTCAATGGGACAGGTCCTGAGTACAGCTTTCTATGTCCATGGCCTTGCTGTAAGGCATATTACTAAACACTGTTAAAAAACAGCTCAGCCAAGATGGCAGCTCCCATATAAATGTACAAAAATGAAATGTAAAAAATTACAGTAAGAAAAAAAAAAACAATTAGAAAAAAGAACAAGTTTTAGTATTTGACTCTATGCCATCCTCAACAAAGCTGGTCATAAAAATTGTAGTCAGACCTAATACTCCATTAACAAGTTCTTTTCTGCTTGGTGCATCTTATCTCTGTGGATTGTGGAGAGACTGCTTGTTATCAAAGACAAATAATAGGACTGCAGAAGTAAAAAGTCATCAAAGGGCCCTATTACACAGAACGATTATCGTGCGAAAAATAGTTATATCGTTCGAATTTAAACGATAACCCTTCTGTGTAATTACAGGCAACGATTGAAAAATCGTTCGTATGTCGTTAATCGTTGATTTAGATCTGAACGTAAAATCATTGTTAATCGCTCGCTGTAATTCCACATTCATTCGCTGTAATTGCACATTTGTTCGCTCAAGTTCTGCATTTTAATTGCACATTGTTCATTATTTTGCTGGGATCAGATGGAGTAAACGATCATAGTCACGATCGCAATAACGGTCGCAGTAACGATCGTATCTACCGACTATCGTTTTGTGTAATATGGTGAACGATTTCAGGTTAAAGGAGATTTTTTTATTAAAGTATTTTATTGCCCCCCAAAAGTCATACAAATCCCCAATATACACTTATTACGGGAAATGCTTATAAAGTGCTTTTTTTTCCCTGTACTAACTACTGCATCAAGGCTTCACTTCCTGGATAAAATTGTGATGTCACGACCCCACTCCCAGAGCTGTGCGGGCTGTCGCTGCTGGAGAGGATGGCAGAGAGATACTGAGGGACAATGAGCATCCCTGTGCCATCATGATCTGTGATGACAGAGGGATGCTCAGTGTCCCTCCAGTGCCCTGTGTCCCTCAGTGTCCCCCTTCCATCATTCTCTCCAGCAGCCACAGCCCGCACAGCTCTGGGAGTCGGGTCAAGACATCACAATTTTACCCAGGAAGTGAAGCCTTGATGCAGTAGATAGTACAGGGAAAAAAGTACTTTATAAGCATTTCCTGGGGATTTGTATAACTTTTGGGGGGCAATACAATACTTTAATAAAAATTTTCGCCGGACTTCTCCTTTAACGATAAACAATCTTGTTTGCGATCGTTTATCGTTAAAAATCACTGTGTAATAGGACCCTAAGTCTTCTTACCCTTACAGGGGCTGTCAAAAGCTATTATGCTGGGTGCACCAATCAAAACAAAAAACACATGTTAAAAACTCAACAAAAAACACACTGTATGAACACAGTCCAATAAATGAAAATTCTCCTAAGAAATGTTATTAAATAAAAAAAACAACTATTAACGATCTGTCAAATCTAGCGCCCATGCTTTGGTGGTCCCCATCAGTGTATGTTTCCTTGTGATACAGCAATGAAACAGTCGCGTGCATGATGACAGTCACGTACATCCACATGACTGGTGCAGCTAATCACAGGCTTTTGCTGCCATGTGCTGTGCATGCTGATCTCTTTAGGGAGTGAATTGGCTGACAGTGATTGGCTGCAGTAATCACATGTATATAAGGCAAAGATTGGAGTTATCTGACAAGTGAATAACGTTAGGATCTGTTTAAAGCTACTCTGTACCCACAATCTGACCCCCCCAAACCACTTGTACCTTCGGATAGCTGCTTTTAATCCAAGATCTGTCCTGGGGTACATTCGGCAGGTGATGCAGTTATTGTCTTAAAAAAACAACTTTTAAACTTGCAGCCCCGTGTCCAACGGGCGTGGCCTAGACTGTGTATGGCTTAGGCTGACAACCTCTCTGTCCCTCCTCATCATTAGAAATGTTCCAGGCAGATTGTCTCCTATTCCGCACCTGTGTCAGCCCGGCACATGGGCTGGATCTTTAAGGCCAGGGCTGTGGAGTCGGTAAGCCGCAGCTCTGACTCCTGAAATTTATTAAGACCGACTCCAACTGCCGACTCCTGCTCCTTCATAAATGGCCAGTCATATACCAGGGGAGTTATTTATCACACTGGCTCAGCAGCTTCTCTCTAAAGTCCTACATGATCCTGGGGTGACTTCTGAGTGAATAAAGGAATACTGTATATAGAGCAGCTTCTCCTGTGTGCGCAGTGGGTGCAGCCAGTCTCCAACCTCTAGGTCCTGAACTACTCACAACTAGACTAGATGCAGCAGGTGGTCTTTTCCTGCTGACAATCTTTTATGTTTCTAACTAAATATTCACCATACTTAACCCCTTAAGGACAGAGCCTGAAATGGCCTTAATGACAGAGACAAATTTTATGAATATGACCAGTGTCACTTTAGTCATTAATAACTTCGGGATGCTTTTACCTATCCGGCTGATTCTGAGATTGTTTTCTCGTGACATATTGTACTTTACATTTCTGGTAAATTGGAGTCGATACTCATAACAAATCTTTATGAAAAAAACCCAAATAAGGTGAAAAAATGTGAAAAAATGCATTTTTCCAACTTTGAAACTTCTTTGCGTATACAGAAAGTGGTTATACCACATAAATTATATATTAAATAGCATTAGCAACATGTCTACTTTATGTTGGCGGCATTTATTAAACTATCTTTCATTTTTTTTAGACGATAGGAAGCTTAAAACATTAGCAGCAAATTTCCAAATTTTCAGTAAAATTTCAAAATCAGATATTTTTAGGGACCTGTTCAGGTTTAAAGTGTATTTGAGGGGCCTGTATGTTAGAAAGCCCCACAAAGCACCCCATTTCAGAAACTGCACCCCCCAAACTCTGCAAAAGCATATCCAGAAAGTGTTTAAACCCTTTAGGGGAGTCACAGAAATAAAAGCCAAGTGTGTAAGGAATTTGAAAATTTTAATTTTCTGTGCAGAGATTTTATTGTAATCCAATATTTTTCATAATTATAAACCTATTACCAGAGAAATGCACCCCAATAATTATTGCCCCGTTTCTGCAGTTTATAGAAATACCCCATATGTGGCCCTATTGCGCTATTTGACGCAACCACAAGCCTCAGATATAAGGGAGCGCCTAGTGAATTTCAACGCCTCCGTTATATTTGGTCATTTTTGACTGTACCACTTCAGGTTGGCAGAGGCTCTGGGGTGTCAAAACCTAAAAAACACCCCTAAAGGGACACCATTTAGAAAACTACACCCCTCAAGGAATGTAACAAGGGGTGCGGTGAGCATCTGGACCCCACAGGTGCTTCACAGATTTTCCGAACAATATGGCGTGAAAAAAGAAAAATTTATTTTTTACACTAAAACGTTGTTCTAGCCTTCAATTTTTCATTTTCTTAAAGGGATAAGAGGCAAAAAAAAGACAAAAAATGTGTAGCGCAGTTTCTCCCGAGTACAGAAATACCCCACATGTGGCGATAGAGTGCCAAGGGGGCGCAGGACGAGCCTCCAAAGGGAAGGAGCGCCAATTGGCTTTTGGAAGCTGAATTTCACTGAAAAGGATTTCAAGGGCCATGTCGCATTTACAGAGCCCTCGTGCTGCCAAAACACTGGAAACCCCCCACAAGTGATTCCATTCTGGAAACTACACCCCTCAAGGAATCTAACAAGGGGTGCAGTGAGCATATGGACCCCACTGGTGACGGGCACAAATGTGGAACAATGTGACGTGAAAGGGAAAAATTTCATTTTTTCACTTTCATGGCACAAATGTGCCCGTCATCAAGGGGTCCATATCCTCACTGCACCCCTTGTTAGATTCCTTGAGGGGTGCAGTTTCCAGAATGGGGTCACTTGTGGGGGGTTTCCAGTGTTTTGGCAGCAGGAGGGCTCTGTAAATGTGACATGGCGTTCATCATCCATTCTAGCCAAATCCAACCTCCAAAATTCAAATGGCGCTCCTTCCCTTCGGAGGCTTGCTCTGCGCCCACATGGCGCTTTATGTCCACATGTGGGGTATTTACGGACTCGGGGGAAATTGCTCTACACATATTGTGTGTTTTTTTCTCTTTTAACCCCTTGTGAAAATGATAAATTCAAGGCTAAACCAACATTATAGTGTAAAAAATGTAATATTTCATTTTCACGCCACATTGTTCCACATTTGTGCCCGTCACCAGTGGGGTCAATATGCTCACTACACCCCTTGTTACATTCCCTGAGGGGTGTAGTTTCCATAATGGGGTCACTTGTGGGGGGTTTCAACTGTCTTGGCAACACAGAGGCCTTTTGAATGCAACATGGCCCCTCAAAATCCATTCCATCCAAATCCAGCCTTCAAAAACGAAATGGTGCTCGTTCCCTTCGGAGGCTTGCCCTGCACCCGCATGGCGCTTTATGTCCACATGTGGGGTATTTACGGACTCGGGGGAAATTGCGCTACACATTTAGTTTTTTTTCTCCTCTTTTAACCCCTTGTGAAAATGATATATTCAAGGCTAAACCAACATTATAGTGTAAAAAATGTAATACTTCATTTTCACGCCACATTGTTCCACATTTGTGTCCGTCACCCGTGGGGTCCATATGCTCACTACACCCCTTGTTACATTCCTTGAGGGGTGCAGTTTCCATAATGGGGTCACTTGTGGGGGGTTTCAACTGTCTTGGCAACACAGGGGCCTTTTGAATGCAACATGGCCCCTCGAAATCCATTCCATCCAAATCCAGCCTTCAAAAACCAAATGGCGCTTCTTCCCTTCGGAGGCTTACCCTGCACCCGCATGGCGCTTTATGTCCACATGTGGGGTATTTCCAAACTCAGGGGAAATTGCTCTACACATTAAATGTTTTTTTTATCTTTTAACCCCTTGTGAAAATGAAAAAACATGACAAGATTAATGATTTAGAGTAAAAATTTTACAAAAATTACACTAAATGTTGGTCTAGCCTTGATTTTTTTCCATTTCCACAAGGGGTTAAAAAAGAAAATGAACACAAAACGTGTAGGGTAATTTCCCCTGAGTACGAAAATACCCCACATGTGGACATAATGTGCCATATGGGCACAGGGCAAGTCACCAAAGGGACAGAGCGCCATTTAGAGGCTGGAATGGAGGATGGAGGCCATGTCGCAATTACAAAGCTCCTGTGCTGCCAGGACAGTAGAAACCCCCGACAAGTGACCCCATTCTGGAAACTACACCCCATAAGGAATCCAACAAGGGGTGCAGTGAGCATATGGACCCCACTGGTGACGGGCACTTACGTAGAACATGTGCCGAGAAAATAAAAAATACAATTTTTTTCATTTTCACGTCCCAAATGTGGCCGTCACCAGGGGGCCATATCCCCGCTGCCCCCCTTCTTAGATTCCTTATGGGGTGTAGTTTCCAGAATGGGGTCACTTGTGGGGGGTTTCTACTGTCCTGGCCGCACAGAGGCTTTGTAATTGCATCATGGCATCCTCTAATGGGAATGGCGGCCATACCTATTTAGCTGGGGAAAAGGGACAATTCTAATTTATTTTGGGGGTATTAGGCCAATTATTAGTTTATAAGGTTGAAAATGACAGGTGTCCATCAAATTCAACCTGTGTTGATCCAGAGGAAGGCAAAAAAAAAACCCTTGTAAGGCAGACGACAGTAGCCTCATCAATGGGAAAAATTCCTTCCCGACTCCATAATGGCGATCAGAATAATCCCTGGATCAACGTGACCCCTGAAATAGGAATAAGGGACAGAATTTAGATAATGTAGAACCCCAGTGACGTGTGGTGCGCCTTGGAGCGATCCAGTATGCAGAGGCCGGGGGGATCAGGACAGGTGTCACACTGGAAAATGTTGTCCTTCCTGATCCCCCTGTTACACCACACTCTGCACTTCTTCTGGGGTCTCCCTTTCTCCAGTGTGGGGGACGTCACCTGGAAAATGTCCTGGTGCGATACGGGGTCCTTCATATCCAGAAGCGCTGGGTCCGCTCCATGGCTGCTAAATATTAGGGCGCTATTACTACTTCTGATATGTTCGGATCGTGCCGCAAGCTACAGGGCAGCGAGAGACCAGAGGAGGGGGCGCTGGTATAAAAGTTATCCCCGTACAGGTGGTGACCTTTATCCAGCAGTGGGAAGATCAGTTCCCGGACGATCTTCCCACTAACTCCGAGGATGGGGGGGCATCTGGGGGCATCTGGGGACTGGATTCGGGTGTCCCTTCCTACATACACTCTAAGGGTACGTGCACACTGCGGAATCGCGACAGATAACCCTTCGTGCATTCCACAGCTGGCACCCACCGGCGGACTGATGCAGGCGCGCGTCTCCACACGTGTCATAGACTCCATTCTATGCACGGACGGATTCCGCTCTCCGTCCAACGTGTTCATTCTTTGGATGGACGATGGAATCCGCCCGTGCATAGAATGGATTCTATGACACGGGTGGAGACACATGCCTGCATCAGTCCGCCGGCGGGTGCCAGCTGTGGAATGCACGAAGGGTTATCCTTCGCCATTCCGCAGTGTGCACGTACCCGAAATCTGTAAGTGTACCCTAAGGTACGCTCACAGAGTTGGTAGAATTTCACTCCATACCGTCATCTCTTATTGGGACGGTACTGGTGGAAAAGATGTGTCTGGGGGGCAGCGTACGCTACACTACCCCCAGACACGTCACTGGAGGATGAGGATGATGAGGATGAATGGAGGAACGAAGGACCCCCCATTCATCCTCACTGGCTGTTTCGGTGTCGGAGGTAATAATAACGTATCCCTCTGACGCCGAAAACACCCAGGGGGCCATCTTTATACGGGGATTAGTATATGGGGTATGTAGTGGTGTGGTGTCAAACTTTATTCAATGTAGTGTGGTGTAATGTAGTGTTTTTTACGTGTTTTTTTACAGTAAGTATAAAAAAAAAACCTACGCCAACAAAGGAGTTGCTGATAAATGCCGCAGTTATGTGCGGCACTTATAAGCAGACCGTGGCAGTAGAATATAGAAAAAAAACACCCTACGCCAAAAAGGAGGAGTTGCTGATTAGCAGCGCACTTTCGTGCGATGCTGATCAACACTCAGCGGCGATAGGGTGCGGAAAATAGAAAAAAAAAATTTGAAAAAAAAAAAAAAAAAAATTCTGAACATCCCTGTAGCTGCTGATAAGTGTATTACACATATCAGCCGCTAGAGGGCAGCAGAGCGCAAAATACGGAAAGAGCCGACGCTGGAGCCGAAAATAGCCGAGAGAAGCCGAACGTGACGTCACGGAAGAAGCCGAAGACCCGAACGAAGACGAGGATGCCGCGAACCCGGAAGACGCCGATCAGGAGCCCGGGACAGGTGAGTAATGTACAAATACCTGCTCTGGACCCCTCGGCTGCCTAGCTGAGGGGTCCAGGGCAGGTATTTACTATATTGTGGGACTCTGATCGCCGTGCCACCGGCCCGATCGCCGTGAATGGCCGGCCGGTACCGGCCGGCCGTTCACGGCGATCGGGCCGGTGGCACGGCGATCACCATTACTTTTTACAGTAATGGCGGTCGGTGCCGTCCTCGGACAGCACCGACCGCCATTTTTTTCCGGGTCATCGGGTCGCCGATGACCCGGAAAGGTTCCGATCGCCGCTATTGGCTGATCTGAATTGATCAGCCTATAGCGGCGATCGTAAGCACGGGGGGTGTTAACCACCCCCCGTGCCGTGAAGCTAAGATGGCCTGCTATGATTTATAGCAGGCCATCTTCCCCGACCGCTGTGTGTGAACACGCAGCGATCGGGGAAACATCGGGCGTAAATTTACGCCCTGATGCACCAAGTACCAGGGCGCGAGGGCGTAAGTTTACGCCCGATGTCGTTAAGGGGTTAAAGAAACACTGCTAACAATGCCAGATACCTGTAATATAGAGGTCAGCCATAGTGATATACAAGGGGTCACACATAGTGATATAGAGGTCACACAGTGATATAGAAGGTCACTGTGGAGGCACGCAATAGCACACACACACACCCCGCTGCAGCCATAGCATACACAAACACACCCACACAGCCTGCTGCAGCCATAGCACGCACACACACACAGCTTGCTGCAGCAATAGCGCAAACCACACACACACACTCTGCTTGTTGTGGCCATAGCACACATACACACAGCCTGCTGCAGCCATAGTGCACAAACACTCACACACACAGCTTGCTGCAGCCATAGCACAGACACACACACAGCCTGCTGCAGCCATAGCACACACAGACACACACACACACACAGCCTGCTGCAGCCATAGCACACACACACAGCCTGCTGCAGCCATAGCACACACACAACCTACTCCAGCTATAGCGCGCACACACACACACACACACACACACACACACAGCTGCAGCCATAGAACACTGAAGAAAAACACACAATCTTCTCCCAAAGAGAAAACACCACACTGAGGACAGAGGTTACTGCTACACTACTTATGTCTTCTCCTCCTCCTCTATATTACACAGGAAATCTTCATATTACACTGCTGCTCATATACAGTCATCCAGCATCCAGGAAGAGAACAGCAAAGATCTCCCCCAACACAATGGACTCTTCCAGCTCAGAAACAAACTGCCAAATAGTGACTGACAACTTTTCCATGACCACCCTTATCTAATAGGGCCAGCGTCCTATTACTGATATATTCCCTGACCACCCTTATGTAATAGGGCAAGTGTCCTATTAGAATACGGTTCAGTGAAGAAAAAGAGAGTGCTGCACCTCACACCTATGGCTGATACTAGTACCTCTCGGCTGCATAAAAAACATCAGAATTCTGTATGTGAATTGATCAAGCCACACTGCCCCATGTACCTCGTGCAGGTATCTGATACACATGGGTCCCTACACTAAGTCCACACTGTGCCAGTCAGTGACCATCAACCCCGCAGGCGTGCACAGTCAGGGAAGGGAGGCCATGGAACGGCCCTGCAACCCCCATGCCACAGGACCAGACCCAAAAATGCCACACCAAGACCCAGCCAGCACCACCGGCGGAGGAAGCTGCCCCCAAACAGCACAAGCTGTCCCATGGCCCCCGTTCCCTGGCTGTGCACGCCTGCGGGGTTGGTAGCCACTGACTGGCACGGTGTGGACTTAGTGTAGGGACCCATGTGTATCAGATACCTGCACGATGGTACATGGGGCAGTATGGCTTGATCAATTCATACACAAAATTCTGATGTGTTTTTTATTTAGCCTAGGGGCACTAGTATCAGCCATAGGTGTGAGGTGCAGCGCTCTTTTTCTTCCCTGAACCGCATTTTGTTTCTCTCTTTTCTCCATGTTTTGCACTCCTCCTGGTGAGACCCACATGACCGCAATTAGCAGGAGACACCTGAGTGCACATGGTTTTAATCCCTCCTGCCTTTTCCCATTCTGTCTGCAGCAGCTATGGTGAGCGCAATACCTCATCCAGACTTGTGCAGTTTGGGGGCGACCTTCTCCGCCGGCGGTGCTGGCCGGGTTCTGGTGTGGTGTTTTTGGGTCTGGTCCTGTGGCATGGGGGTCGCAGGGCCGTCCCATGGCCCCCGTTCCCTGACTGTGCACGCCTGCGGGGTTGGTAGCCACTGACTGGCACGGTGTGGACTTAGTGTAGGGACCCATGTGTATCAGATACCTGCACGATGGTACATGGGGCAGTATGGCTTGATCAATTCATACACAAAATTCTGATGTGTTTTTTATTTAGCCTAGGGGCACTAGTATCAGCCATAGGTGTGAGGTGCAGGGCTCTTTTTCTTCCCTGAACCGCATTTTGTCCTATTACAATGTTGCTCATAATATATATTCATGAGCAAAACTTGTAAAATTCATATCAAAATTCAATTCTACATTTTTTAAAGATTTATTTTAAAGCTGGAGTCGGTACATTTGTTTCCAACTCCAACCAAAACTAGCTCCAACTCCACAGCCCTGGTTAAGGCACCTGTGCAATGTTCAGACATGAGAAAATGTTCCAGTGGCATTCCTAATGATGAAGAGGGTTGGGAGGAGGGACGGAGGGGTGGTGCAAAGTCAGGGCACAGATATTCTAAGCCACGCCCGGGGCGGCAAGTTTAAAAGTTGTTTTTTAGGACAATAACTGCATCACCTGCCGAACGGACCCCAGGACAGATCTTAGATTAAAAGCAGCTATCTGAAGGTACAAGTGGTTTGTGGGGGTCAGATTGTGGGTACAGAGTTGCTTTAATAATATTTCTACAGGTGTGTATTTTCTTGTAATGTCAGACAGTCCCTTTAAAATTGCATACCGGGAGAATGTCAGCATGCCTACTATTGAAATGTCCCCATTTTTACACTTCATGTTTACATCATGTCATTGTTGATGGCCTCAAATCACAGTTTACATATCAAGAAAGCAGACAAATTTAAAGGGAACCTGTCAGCTGCCATTTACATTCCAAAATGCTGATAATGTAATATAGCTATTAGGTCAAGGAGACACATGTTACCTTTCATATATCTGTCTGTGCTTCTAGAATGTAGAACAATGTTTATAATACTTTCCCAAGCCCCAGAAAGAATTTCATCTTGCAGCAGGTCACCTTGCTCTAAGAGCACTTAACAGTGTCAGCAGTTTGAAACAAGAATTGCAGTGGACATACTCCCTTTAAGAAAATGTTATTTGTACCTTATTTTAAAATGTGTTTTCATGTGATCTTTAAGCTGTGGAGCAGACTCAAAGGTCTTCTTACACGACTTGCAGCTGTAGGTCTTGCTACCAGACAGCTCCTGACGGTGTTCCTCCATGTGAAGTGACAAATGGCTTTGAAGTGTAAACTCATCACCGCATTCAGAACAGATTAGGATCTAGAACATAAAAAAAAACACATTCTTCATATTTTAGGACATAGGACATCAGCAACCTGTCAAAACCTGCGACTTTCGTCAATTTCCCAAACTTATCAAAAACATGATAGGCCACCTTTTTGAGTGCCACACAGATACAGAATATGACATTTTTGTTTCTGTTCCTATAGCAACACAGAAAAACAAAAATGACAACATACATGAAAGCTAAGAGTTAAATTAAAAGATACTATTTTTATTTTCCAGTTATTTATTTCTTGATTATATAAACATTACTTATTATCTATACATACATTATAGTGTATTTCTAACAAAAATATTAAAATAAAAGTAACCAGTAAAGTTTATTCAGTTGCTTCTTGCTGAAACCTTTTCCTATATGAAATCCAATACACAATATGGCCGCCACTAGTCACTTGTACAATTTTGGCGAGAACACAAACTGCAGGTAGTCCTTACTCATATTCAAAACAAAAACTAATTCCAATTGCAGTATCAAATATTTTAAAATAAAAAGGAATCTGTCTGCTTCAATTCGCGTTTCAAACTGCTGACACTGTTATACAGCTGTTACGGTCAGGAGACACATAAAACCTTCTTCATATCTATCTACAGTATGTTCCCAGAACGTTGAAAAACGCCTTTAGCCTTTAGTACAAAGAGTCAAAGAGGTTTTTCTGAGCTCCTGAAGTGGAGCAAGCTGTAACACCTCCTCACTGCCCCTTCCATACCTGCCCCTGCTTGGCCATCAAGCAACTTTTCAGTATCTTGGGAAAGCCTCTTTGACTCTTTGTACCAGAGAGTAAGAGAATGTTAATACATTCTTGAAGCACAACTGTATATATGAAAGGTACTATGTCATCGTAAAGTGTCACTGACATTTGTAAAAAAAACTTTTGACGTCATAGAAACATGTCCAAAGTTTGATTGGTTCGGGTTGGAGTATTCAGACCTGTACCGATCGGGAGAATGAGCAGGAGAGGAAGCTCTGCAGTGTGGTCCTCTCCCAGTTTGTTCTCCCGATCAAAACCTCTGACATGTCTCTAGGACATGTCAAACGTTTTTACAAACAAAAGATACACTTTAACCCTCTTTCAAAAGGAAAAGCACTTTCTCTACAGTGCCTTAAACTGGTAGTTTCCCCCTTAACCCCTTGCCACAAAATGACGTTTCAGGAGATCATGAAAAACAGTTCACGCATCATGATGTCCCGGCACATCATGAGATGCAGGGGTTCTATGAAGCACATTCAGGAGCTGAGCTCTCTTCATAGAATGTAAGAACTGGCTCCCATCAGCAGCCAGGTCCTCAATGTTAACATTGGGGTGCAGCGATTGCACTGCCGTCTGCCAGTAAAGGATAATTCTGGGTAGGGACATGGTTTCAAAAGTGACAGAAAAAAGGCAGGAACTAGAGCAGCGGTATGCAGCCACCAGTGCTGGAGCCGAGGAGGTAATTCCATTTTGGTTTTTACATCCTTCCCCTCCCCAGCACTTTTGGAAAAAAAAAATGTCTATGCCAGGCTTCTCCATTAACCTCTTAAATGCCATGTTTGTGAGTGTTAGCGACAGGAGCAGTACCCCTAATACTGTCTGATCAGGACCCTCCGCAGTGTGTCTGGGGGTCCTGACAGTTTTCCTTGACTGCTGGAGGTAAAATACTTACCTCTTGTGTGGTCTGATCAGTGATCTTCTAATGGAGTCTGCCTCAGGCAGACTATGGGAAGACTGACAGTAATTCTGATCAATGCTATGCAATGATTGCAAGTAATTAGAGATGAGGTAATTAACAGTACAAAGTGAATCGCTTTTTTAGCTTGGCAATCTGCTTATCAGCCTGCTGCTTTTGAAGTCCATGCTGCTTCGCCCCAGGTGCCTGGAAAAGCTTGATCCAGTCCTGGAGTGAAGCGCCATGGACTTTAAAAGCAGCCGACTGATAAGCAGATTGACAAGCTAAAAAAGCGATTCACTTTGTTTGTACTGTAAATTCGCTCATCACTACATGTAACAGTTCCCTAGGAGAGCTTAAAGTGTAGAAAAAAAATTACAAAAAAAGGGTTTTAAAAATATATGACATAGCCCCTCCCTTAATACAAGTTTAAATCACCCCCGTTCCCTTTTTAAAAATAAAATCAATCTAATAAAATATAATATTGTTTCCACGCGGTCAAGGGCGTAAACAAAAAAGAGAAAAAATTATCAAAACCTATCAAAAATTCCAATATACACAAATATGATACTAATAAAAACAAGAGATTGTGGCACCAAAAAATGACGCCCCAACCAGCTCTGTAGGTAAAAAAATAAAAGCGCTAAGGTTCTTAGAAGAAGGCGAGGAGGAAAAAATGAAAATGCTGAAATTTTATATGGTCTGGTCCTTAAAGCGACTCTGTACCCACAATCTGACCCCCCCAAACCGCTTGTATCTTCGGATAGCTGCTTTTAATCCAAGATCTGTCCTGGGGTTCTTTTGGTAGGTGATGCAGTTATTGTCCTAAAAAACAACTTGCATCCCGGGTGTCAAATTGGCGTGGCCTAGAGTGACTATGCATTAGGCTTTCACCGCCTTTCCGTCCCTCATCCCCACCCTCTTCATCATTAGGAATGCTCCAGGCAGGTTTTCTACTATTTATCATCTGTGTGAGCACGGCACATGGGCTGGATCGTTAAGGCACCTGTGCAGTGTTCAGACAAGTGAGGAATAGAAGAAATTTCGCCAGGGCCATTCCTAATGGTAAAGAGGGTGGGGAGGAGGGACGGAGAGGCGGTGCAAGGTTAGGGCATACACACTCTAGGACAAGGCAATTTGACACAGGCTGCCAGTTTAAAAGTTGTTTTTTAGGACAATAACTGCATCACCTGCCGAACGGACCCAAGAACAGATCTTGGATTTAAGGGGTTATCCAGTGCTATAAAAACATGGCCACTTTCTTCCAGAGACAGCCCCGCTCTTGTCTCCAGCTTGGGCGAGGTTTTGCTGCTCAGTTCCATTGAAGTGAAGGAAGCTTAATTGCAAACCGCACCTGAACTGGAGACAAGAGTCGTGTTGTCTCTGAAAGAAAGTGGCCATGTTTTTGTAGCACTGGATAACCCCTTTAAAAGCAGCTATCTGAAAGGTACAAGCAGTTTGGAGGGGGGGGGGGGGTTGTGGGTACAGAGTTGCTTTAACCCCTTAAGGTCAAAGCCAATTTTTGTTTTTGCGCCTTTTGCTTTTTCCATTTTATGTTTAAAAGTCCTTAGCGCTTGCATTTTTTCACCTAGAGACTTGTATGAGCGCTTATTTTTTGCGTTCTTTGCAATGACAGGCATTATTTTTACATAAAATATGCTGCTAAACCAGAAAAAAATCATTTGCGCTGTCAAATTGAAAAAAAAAAAACGAATTTGTTTTGATTTCGGGGAGTTTTGCATTTACGTTCGCCCTATGGTAAAACTGACTTGTTATGCATGTTCCTCAAGTTGTTACGATTACAATGATATGTAACATGTATAACTTTTATATTATCTGATGGCTTTTAAAAAATTCAAACCATTGTTAACAAATATATGTCCCATAAAATCGCTCCATTCCCAGGCTTACAACGCTTTTATCCTTTGGTCTATGGGGCTGTGTCAGGGGTCATTTTTTGCGCCATGATGTGTTCTTTCTATGGGTACCTTGATTGCGCACATACGACTTTTTGATCACTTTTTATTACATTTTTTTCTGGATTTGATGCAACCAAAAATGCGCAATTTTGCACTTTGGAATTTTTATGCGCTGACGCCGTTTACCGTGCGAGATCAGAAATGTGATAAATTAATAGTTCGGGTGATTACGTGCGCGGCGATACTAAATATGTTTATTTTATTTATTAATTTATATTTATTAAATGGGAAAGGGGGGTGATTTGGACTTTTATTAAGGGAGGGGATTTTTTATTAATAAAAACACTTTACTTTTTTTTTTACATAAACTAGGAGTCCCCCTGGGGGACTTGTATATACACAGCATTGATCTCTCATAGATACACAGCAAAGATCGATTATATCGGTCATAGATTGCTTTGGCCTGCTGCAGGCCACAGCAATCTATTGCCGAGCCAGGATCAGTGTTATCGCGACGCTGAGGCCCGGCACAGGCAGAAGAACGGATCTCCCCCCACGATGGCATCGCGGGGGTGAGATCCATCCCACTAGACACCAGGGATATAAAGTGTAAAGCACTTCAGTGCAGCTGTCAGGTTTGACAGGGATATGAAGTGCTTCATTAGGCGGCGCGGCAACAGCCGCTCTGAACACCCCCCGCGGCACCATGGCGTATCAGGTATGTCATGGGTCGCTAAGGGGTTAAAGGGGTTATCCAGCGCTACAAAAACATGCCCACTTTTTCCCCTACTGTTGTCTCCAGTTCAGGTGCACTTTGCAATTAAGCTCCATTTACTTCAATGGAACAGAGTTTCAAAACCCCACCCAAACTGGAGACAACAGTAGGGGAAAAGTGACCATGTTTTTGTAGCACTGGATAACCCCTTTAAGGCCAAAATAGGATGTAGAGGCAAGGGGTTAAAAGGGCCTTTAAATCGGTTATCCGGCCCAAATACAATTTAAAAAAATATATAAAAAAATATAAAATACATTGGTGGTCAGTTGAGAGTGCTGTTAACACAAAAAATAAATAAATAACACTTATCTGTCCTAGTCCAGTGAAGACACCACAGGAACCGCAAGACAGAAGAGACCAACAGGAGAAGTGAAACAGCGACATGTGCTGGACCAGGACAAGTAAGTGTCACTTGTCTAGTGCATTTATCGTACCCTCTACTGTCCTTCATTTTTTTTTTTTTATTATTTTGCCCAGGCCAAGTTTTAAAACATAATTTGGGATTATATTTTACCCTAGAATCTCAATTTAATATGGGGCCAAGGGAGTACTGTGTCTCTTTTAAAAAACTAACAAACTGGTATATGGAGTCTTACAGGCATTGCAAGGCTTGAGGGACTCCATACACCAGTTCAATGGTCTCTCTAAAGAAAAAAGCTACTCCCTTAGTCCCAACTACAGAAAAAAATGGGAATAAAATAATCGTTGTAGTTACCTCTTCTTTCTCATGGAGCATGATGTGGGCTTTGAGGCTGGCCACACGGGAAAACTTCTTGTTGCATGCTGGGCACATAGGATCATCCACATTGTGGGTGGACTTATGTAGTGTAAGGTTAAACTCAATATTAAAGGATAATGGGCACTGATCACACCGATGAGGCTGCAAAAAAAAAAAAAAAAAAAAAAAAAAAAAAAAAAAAGTTAATAAACAACACAGTAAAGAACATAGGCTTGTATGACACTTAACGCATTTATGGTGTTGATGTCCAATTATTTGTGAAGTTGATTATGCGCAACATCTGTAATGAAGAGTCAAAGAGGAGTTGCAGCTCCGCATTTGTGCCGCACTCTGGCACGCCTCACCACTGCTTCCTCCTCCCTCTTTTTATGACTAATCAGTGCTGCCTGGCCTCCTGCTCCCTCAGCTGTCAGCCAGTGTTGATTTCAGACATAAACTGCCTAAAGAAGACTGATCTGCAATCAGATATAGTTGAATCTCAATGCCTAGCTGTTTTGGAACTGTGGATAGAAATGAAATATAGGTTTATTTATTTTTTGTCATTATCAGCAAATGCAAAGGATTCCCAATCAGGTCAAAATAGTTTTAAAAGACAATTTTTATACAACAATGAGAAAAATAAATAACTATTTATTTTATTTTTAACAGAGGAACAGAACTGAATGAGGATGAGGAATTGAAAAAATGTTGTTCATGTCCAGACAGATGATTTACCCCTAGACCACAACCGTATCTGATTGGCAATCAGTCCTCCATAGGCAGTTTATGACTAAAATCAACACTCAGACACTGGCTAGTGTGCCAGAGTGCAGCACAAATGTTGGGCCATAACCCCTCTTTGGCTCTTCATTAGAGTAGGAGACAAATTACCAAAAGGTACCATGCTAACAAGGGGACCACCAGCTACAGCTTGGAGAGAGAGAGACATAGCAAACATTTTCATCAGCTGGGTTCTGAGTGCTCAGACCCTGGCTGATCAGGAGAACGAGCCGGAAGAAGTCCACAATTCATGTATTCTCTCTTGGCTTTTTCATGTGATTGAGACAGCCACATAATGGGGCTGTCTTGCTCACAAAGACATGGAGCACCGAAATCACACATATAACTTATCTACTGTTCAGAGAAGTCTAATCAGAAGTGGTCTTCATGGATGAATTCTTGCCAAAAACCCATACCTATGATGTGGAAAAAAATGACACAAAGAGGCACAAAAACTGGGGTGCAAAAAATGGCAGCAAGTGCCCTAGACTAATGAGTCAAAGCTGTAACAGAAGGAGGTTTGTTCCCCGAAGTGCTGGAGAACGTATGTCTGCAGGCAATAGTATATCACAGTGGAGGTTGCTTACAAGACTGAGGCTGCATTTCAGTAAATGGAGTTGTGGATTTGGTCAGAATTATGGTGGGAAATACAGGCATATACTTATCCATAACACAATACCATGGGGAGGTGACTGGCGCCAACTTTATTCTGCAGCAAACATACACCTAATGTCATTAGGAACTATCAGCAGCATAAAGAAGGACAAGGTGCAGTGGATGTGATGATATGTCCCGAACAGAGCCCCAATCATCTAGTCTGTTTAGGATTAAAAAAAAAAAAAAAAAAAGATACAGCGGCTTATATCTACAGATATGTGCTTAGTTCTCCAAGAGGTTTGGAACAACCCCCCTGCCAAGTGCCTTTAAAAACTGTGTGCAAGTACAGGAAGAATTGATTGATGAGGTTTTGAAGACAAAGTCCGTCTTCACTGGCTTCTCTGTAATGAAGACGTGTTTGCCTGATAATGCACAGATAAGAAGTCAGGGGGGAGGCTGGGAGATTGCTTCTTGAGTACAGAAGGAGGCTTTTTTGGCTGATAAAACCTATTACAGAGTTTCTTAAAATCGCTTATACTACTGATTTCTGCAATAAAAAAAAATGTGACAGTTACGCTTTAAATATTTTTGCAAATAAATTACGTGAACTTGTCTCCTTCTCCTGAAATGCTGCTCTTTACCTCTCATTGTTGACAGCTCATTGTCTAGGTTACCTACCAGCACACTGCTCTAAAAACAGTGGTCTGGCAGGTGTATATAGATATAGTATACATATATAAAAATCAGGCACCTAAGACATGGAGTTCTCAGATGTAAAATAAGATTTTACATCTGACACAATGTTACATCTAGAGGTTGTAGGTTTCAAGCTCTGCAGTAAAACCATCCTATACAATGATAAGTATCTGCAAGTACAGGTAGCTGGTTCCTTACCTTATCATTCCGCTCATGATCTCGCATGTGTTTCTGGTACTGTGTCTCCTTACTGAATGTCAGCATACAAATGTCACACTTATGGGATGACCCCTGGTAAGGGTAGCTGGTATTCTCTGCATTTGCTAGCAAAATACTGTCTGCATAGATTTACCATAGAGAAGAAAAGGACCAGGTTATTAATGTGTTGTAGTTTTGGTAATCAGCATGTCACAATGAAGTACCATGAAAAGTCAGAACAGAAAAAAATGTTACATGACCTCATATGTTACATTATTTAAAGGGAAAACAAATGCAGGACCAAATGTAAGGAAATATATAATTTATCTTTTATTCACATATATGTAGAAAAATAATATACAAAATACTTTAAAAACAGTATAGGAGCTGATACATGAACAGATCCCCAGGAATTGGTGGCAGTAGATATACAAACACAATAAATATCCACAATACAAAAAATGTATACAGTAAATGGTGTTAGTAATCTAAGTACACAGAGCACTGGGCATATAGCTAAGTAATATTATATGAAGTGATATGTAAAACAAATACAAATACAAAACCAACGTCCATAACCATAAATACTACCCATAGAAGTTGTCCTTAGTGCAATGACCACCATACCACTCACCCGACGCGCGTTTCGCATATTAGCTTTATCGAGGGTGATGTCACAAGTGGCAAGCTCTCCTTATTTATATCACAGTCAACCAATCATGTACATACCCCACATGTGTTGTATATAGATATAATCAATCACCATTATGTGTCTGCCTCGGCAGCCCGGAAGTGACGTCATCTCCGAGTCACGTGGAATCACATGACCGGAGTCAACACTCATATATATATATATATATATATATATATATATATATATATATATATACCTACATGTATAAATACATAAACATATATGAGTATATATTACCATGCGTCTTATATAAACCCCCACCTACTTAGAATTACAATATTCACAAGTGATCCGTACATAATACACGCCAAACCGGATGTGATGAAATATCGCGTGATCGCCCCGGCTGGTCACATGACTCAGAACAACGTCATGGACCGGATCACCCTCGATAAAGCTAATACGCGAAACGCGCGTCGGGTGGGTGGTATGGTGGTCATTGCACTAAGGACAACTTCTATGGGTAGTATTTATGGTTATGGACATTGGTTTTGTATTTGTATTTGTTTTACATATCACTTCATATAATATTACTTAGCTATATGCCCAATGCCCAGTGCTCTGTGTACGTAGATTAATAACACCATTTACTGTATACATTTTTTGTATTGTGGATATTTATTGTGTTTGTATATCTACTGCCACCAATTCCTGGGGATCTGTTCATGTATCAGCTCCTATACTGTTTTTAAAGTATTTTGTATATTATTTTTCTACATATATGTGAATAAAAGATAAATTATATATTTTCTTACATTTGGTCCTGCATTTGTTTTTTGGTGGTATCATCCCACCTTCTTTTTGGTTTGATATATAGGGTTTGCAAGAGGACCTCTTTATATATTTGGAGCACATATAGGTATACATAGATTATTTAAAGGGAACCAATCAGCCACTAACGGGTCTCTCTGCCTGTCAATCATCCCCGAACTGCGATCCTCTCCCAGCCTTGCATGCTGGAATAAAACTTCTCTTTCCCCTGATGCGAAGCGACTGCTGCACAGTAGATCAAGATGATTGGTTCCCTTTAAAGCAGGGGTGGGGAACCTCCGGCCCGCGGGCCGCATCCGGCCCCTGAGACCTCCCGATGCGGCCCGCGGCTCCCCTGTGACACGCGCTGCTTTGGAGGAGGAAGGAGCCGGCGCACACAGCATCCTCTGTGACAGCTGCCGTGCTGTCTGTGTCGGCTCCTTCCTCCTCCAAAGCGGCGCGTGTCTTCAGTCTCCTGCGGGCCGCGCGCGATGACGTCATTTCATCGCGCGCCGCCTGCAGGAGAAGACCGGCACAGAGGACCTGGGAGAGAAGAGGACCTGGACAGCGTGGGAACGGAGGTAAGGTGAGAGGGATGTTTATTTTTTTTTTTATTTGGGGGTTAAATAGGCTACCAGGGACATGCCTGATGGGGGGGGGGGGGGATAACTAGGCTACAGGGACATGACTGATGGGGGGGGGAAAACTAGGCTACCAGGGACATGACTGATGGGGGGGGGGGGGATAACTAGGCTACCAGGGACATGACTGATGGGGGGGGGGGATAACTAGGATACCAGGGACATGACTGATGGGGGGGGGGATAACTAGGCTACCAGGGACATGACTGATGGGGGGGGGATAACTAGGCTACCAGGGACATGACTGATGGGGGGGGGATAACTAGGCTACCAGGGACATGACTGATGGGGGGGGGGGGGGGATAACTAGGCTACCAGGGACATGACTGAGGGGGGGGGGATAACTAGGCTACCAGGGACATGACTGATGGGGGGGGGGGGGGATAACTAGGCTACCAGGGACATGACTGTTGGGGGTTAACTGGTCCACCAGGCATATGACTGTTGGGGGTTAACTGGTCCACCAGGGACATGACTGTTGGGGGTTAACTAGGCTACCAGGGACATGACTGTTGGGGGTTAACTAGGCTACCAGGGACATGACTGTTGGGGGTTAACTAGGCTACCAGGGACATGACTGTTGGGGGTTAACTAGGCCACCAGGGACATGACTGTTGGGGGTTAACTAGGCCACCAGGGACATGACTAATGGGGGTTAACTAGGCCACCAGGGACAGGCCTGATGGGGGGTTAACTAGGCTACCAGGGACATGCCTGATGGGGGGTTAACTAGGCTACCAGGGACATGACTGAGGGATTAACTAGGCTACCAGGGACATGACTGTTGGGGGTTAACTAGGCTACCAGGGACATGACTGATGTGGGTTAACTAGGCTACCAGGGACATGCCTGATGGGGGTTAACTGGTCCACCAGGGACAGGCCTGATGGGGGTTAGCTAGGCCACCAGGGACATGACTGTTGGGGGTTAACTAGGCCACCAGGGACATGACTAATGGGGGTTAATTAGGCTACCAGGGACATGCCTGATGGGGGTTTAACTAGGCTACCAGGGACATGCCTGATGGGGGTTAACTAGGCTACCAGGGACATGCCTGATGGGGGTTAACTAGTCCACCAGGGACAAGACTGATGCGGGTTAACTAGGCTACCAGGGACATGACTGATGGGGGTTAACTAGTCCACCAGGGACATGACTGATGGGGGTTAACTAGGCTACCAGGGACATGCCTGGTGGGGGTTAACTAGGCTACCAGGGACATGGCTGGGGGGGTTAACTAGGCTACCAGGGGCATGGCTGGGGGGGTTAACTAGGCTACCAGGGACATGGCTGGGGGTTAACTACAATAGCAGGGGCACTAGGCGAACAATACTTTGCCTTTCCCTGGGTGCTGCAAACCCCCGCTACTAACTGCCGCGCACGGTATGCGGCCCTCGAATGATTTTATAAATGCCCGACCGGCCCTCGACATGGAAAAGGTTCCCCACCCCTGCTTTAAAGGGAACCACTCAGCCCAATCAGGCTGATATGGTTTCCTGAACCGCTGTATACAGCTGTTCTCTTTAATACCACAAACAATGACAGTCAACAAATGACATTTTGGTAGTGTGTTAAGGGGGGAAAAAAAGTATCCCTCAACTGTATGTCCCAAACATGGCGAGACTAAAGGCTTGCCTTGGTCTGATATGTAATGTGATGCACGCAGCTACCCACAGTACAGCAAATGTGCCGCTGGGCAGGGTAAAAACTTTGAAGGGTCCTTTATACCAAAGAAGCAAAAGGTCACATTCCCACCAATCAACATGTGATGAGATACCTTAGAGATATGCCATCCCCTGTGAAAGTGGGAAGACCCCCTTAAAGCGACTCTGTACCCACAATCTGTCCCCCCAAAAACCACTTGTACCTTCGGATAGCTGCTTTTAATCCAAGATCTGTCCTGGGGTCCGTTCGGCAGGGGATGCAGTTATTGTCATAAAAACAACTTTTAATCCTACAGCTCTATGTCTAATGGCCGGGGCTTACATTTGTATATGCATTAGGCTGGCACCACCTCTCCGTCCTTCCTCCCCACCCTCCTCATTATTAGGAATGATCCAGGAACATTTACTGCTGTTTGAGCTTTGCACAGGTGTATTAACGATCCAGCCCATGTTCATTATACACACAGGTGGGGAATAGGAAACAATCTGCCTGGAGCATTCCTAATGATGAGGAGGGTGGGGAGGAAGGACAGAGAGGTGGTGCCAGCCTAATGCATATACAAATGTAAGCCCCGGCCATTAGACATAGAGCTGTAGGATTAAAAGTTGTTTTTATGACAATAACTGCATCCCCTGCCGAATGCACCCCAGGACAGATCTTGGATTAAAGGGAACCTGTCACCCCCCGTGCCGGGGTGACAGGCTCCCGACCCCCCGTTAGAGCCCCATATACTTACCTAATCCCGCCGGGTCCCGCTTCTGGAGGTGGTCGGGTGACGGAGATCTCAGCCGCTGCAGCCCGGCGCGCGCGCTGAGAGATGAGTCCAACGCTCATAGAGAATGACGGAGCGCTGGACTCTCCTGTCATTCTCTATGAGCGTTGGACTCATCTCTCAGCGCGCGCGCCGGGCTGCAGCGGCTGAGATCTCCGTCACCCGACCACCTCCAGAAGCGGGACCCGGCGGGATTAGGTAAGTATATGGGGCTCTAACGGGGGTCGGGAGCCTGTCACCCCGGCACGGGGGGGTGACAGGTTCCCTTTAAAAGCAGCTATCTGAAGGTACAAGTGGTTTGGGAGGTCAGATTGTGGGTACAGAGTCGCTTTAAAAGCTCTTTTTACCCTGTGTTGTGCAAGGTTCGCTGGAGGTATACCTCACATGTATAGCTATGATGAATGGCACTTATATACATTAGGGGGCTTGTACGGATGGGATCCCGCACATCTCCCTGCATTTACTTTTTTCTGTGATTACCTTTCCCTCCATGTTTTCACTGATGGTCCGGTGTTGTTTGATATTGCTCACACAGTAGGCCTAGCGTGCCTAATGTTGTTAGCAACTTCCACATTATCAACTTTCCTTTCTATCATAGTCATGTTTACACATTGATTTGAGGTTTTAAATGGAAACTATCAACAGGTTAGAAGCATCTAACCTGCTGATATGTCCTTATAGAGCATAATGAATATAAGCAAAGCAGAGGTTTTCTCCAATATACGTTAGTGACAGGCCACCCAGTGCACCAAAATGCTTTTCTAGCATATGAAATAACCTACAAATATCCCAGAAATGACACTGAGGCTAAAGGGAAGAAAATGATCTTTATCCTCAACGCCCTGTGCATTATAGGGACATAGCAGCAGTTTGGTTGTTTCTAACCTGCTGATAGTTTCATTTTCTCAGTATTTCAGGGTGGGATTGTTTGTCTATTGTTAATTTTTGTGATTTTGAATAAAGTTTACATTATTGCTACATTTTTGGAGTGCCAGTTTAAGTCTGTGTGACCTTTATTCTTTTTTCTGGCTTTGCACTTATATACATAGATGAACAAAAAAAAAAAAAAGACACCTGTGTTACTATTCTATACAGGAATTAAACACGAACCTCAACAGAAACCAAGCATCTTTGGCATCTGTTGGGTATCTGAAATTGGGGTTGTATGGGGGGGGGGGGGGGGGAGGTGAAAATGGCCACTATGTATAGAGGACTAAGAATACATCACTCTAAATCTGGTCTGCATAAAGGGGTGGTTTTCTGGGAAGGGGACACTGTATATAGGTGCTCCGACTAGATACACTGATGATATATAAATCAGCATAAGCAAATATCCCAAACCATGGGACAGGACTAAGGATGGTCCGAACCTGCCGAGGTTCGGGTTCGTATGAACCCGAACGTTCGGCATCAGATTCCCGCTGTATGGCTATATCCAGCGGTCCTCCCGCTGTACCCACCCTCTCCACGGAGCGGGCAGACAGCAGGAATCATTGCTGAGAGTTCGGGTTTGTACGAACCCCAACCTCGGCAGGTTCGGACCATACCTAGACAGGACAACTTGTAGGTGCAAAATCTTTCTTCTTTATAGTATCAAAATCAAGACATACGACATAACATCCAAAAAGGAATACAAAATGTGTCACACAGTGCTGAGGACGAGTAGGCGCTGGTCTTCACACGTCGGCCGTGGTGCTCTTCATATCCGTCCACAGAGGCTCTCACCCTCCAGGAGAAACAGATGACGTAGGCATGCACGCTACGTTTCTGCGATTGAACCTCCTTGAAACGTATCGTGCATGTCTACGTCATCTTCTCCCGGAGGGTGAGAGCCTTTGAGGACAGGGATCTGTAGAGCACCAGGGCCGAGGTGTGGAGACCAGCGCCTACTCGTCCTCAGCACTGTGTGACATATTTTGTATTTCTTTTTGGATGTTAAGTCATATGTCTTGATTGTGATACTATAAAGAAGAAAGACTTTGCAGCTACAAGTTGTCCTGTCCCATGGTTTTGGATATTTGCTGGAGTATATACCAAGCTTAGCGACTTGGTTCAGGACTAAGGGCCCTATTCCACCGTTTAATCGTTCGAATCTAAACAATAATCGTTCAGTTGAAATGCAGTTAACGATTAACGACCGAACGAGAAATCGTTGATCGCTTTATAAGACCTGGACCTATTTTTATCGTTGCTCGTTCGCAAAACGTTCGCATTGAATAAGACATCGGTCGTTTGCAATAGATACGAACGCAATAGCGAAGAAATAGCGAAGGAAAAACTATCGCAATTACTATCATAAGTAACGATTATCGTTCCAAGGAAATGAGTGAACATTTTCAGGTCTTTCGTAATAGCGGTCGTTTGAGATCGTTAACGATTATGCAAACCATAATCGTCTGGTAGAATAGGGCCCTAAGTCACACAGTGCGGTTAAGCACCAGTTTGCATATTGTGTATTGTTATAATCAGCATAAACCACAGATGCTTAATCCATGGATCCGGCACCTGTTATTAAGGGGAAACTCTAAGCACGTTAGACAAATCTAAAATATTGATAGATGCCTATTGTGCACGAGGCGCTGAGGATGTGCATTTCCCGTGCTATTTGTAATTTATTCCAGCGTCTAAAAAGGCTGTTTGTAGCGCTGGGGGAGGGGCTACCACTCCTAGAGCACTGATCTGCCCCTGACCAGTGATTATTGGTGGAGTAGGGTGGCCAGGAGAGCTCTGTCGGCAGTAGTGCCACCCCAAGTGTTCCAAATGGAATTACAGGAACAACGCTGAGGATGAAGGTAAGACATACCTTCATCCGTAAAACTCTGTGTGTAATAAGGAGCTATCAGCAGGTTACATTTGTCTAACCCGCTGTCACGTGCCTATACGGCACAGGGTGTTGAGGAGGCAGGTAGTCTTCTTCCCTTCATCCTCAGCACCATTCTTTTATAATCGTCTACTTTATGACTATGTAATTAGGCAGTTCTGCACTCCTGCCCCCGATGCACAGAAATGCTGAATTACTTATCCTGCTTTCTCAGCGTCTCTCTATCGGGACATAACAAGTTATGCCCCTATTCCACTGGTCGTCAGAGGAGCAAACGATCGCTCTTAGCACTCGTTTCCCGCTCGCTGCCGCCGCTATTCAGCGCGGCGGCAGCGAGCGGGTGAGTGCGGGAGGGGCGTCGGGGAGGCTGCCCGGGGGATAGCTAGATCATCCGGGCAGCCCATAGGATATAGTAGCATCTGCTGCCGATGCTCCTATTCAACGAAGCGACGGCAGCAGATCGCTGCTATATCAGTCGCTTGTTTTTCAACATGTTTGAAAAACAAGCGACTGCAACGATCAGCCGACATGAACGATGTCGGCTGATCGTTGCACTCTATTCCACGGGACGATTATTGTCCGTAGCGGCCGATATCGGCCAAATACGAACGATAACCGTTCCGTGGAATAGGGCCTTTAGTCCTCCATGCCGCTGCTGTTCCCTCTTACAGTAATGGAGAACTTCTACATGTGCCCGGTCCTCTCTGCACCTATACGGCTACACCTCCACCGCAAGACACAAATAAATGCACAAAAAATGCAATATTTGCTGTTGCATCTGAATGGAACTGGCAATGGCGACCCAGAAAGCAGTCTACCACACAAGGGGCCAAACTAACCAGGAGCCCAGTGCCTTGTGTGACAATGACACAAAGAGCATCTCGCAGACTAGTCACACACTACAGTGTTTCCCCATAGGACAGACATGCGCTATATTGTCAGTACAGCGGCGGTGACGTGACACAGCCCTCAGCAGCCGCTCTCTCAGTGAGGGCGCCGTTCACACAGTAGCAGCAGGAGCCGCACACCTAGCAGCCGGCCGCGCACTGCTCCGCTCTCATCTGCCGCAGCCTCTAGTCCGGGTGCTGCGTCCCCTCCCGTATCATTCCGCCCTGTCTCCGGGCGAAGACGCCTCACACTCACAGCGCGGTCTCTCCTCCATATCCGGGGACTATATACGCTTCTGTACACACAAGTAACAAGCGGTACCGCCAGCCTCTCTCCTTTACAGCCGCCGCCGTCCTCCATGTGCCCGCGCCATGTATTTTTTTACCTGAACCTGAACCATCCCCGGCCCGTGATTTCGGGGGTCGGCCCCGCGGCATTTGTCCCGGATTATTTTTCCTTTCAGGTTAATGTCGCTTCTTCCTCTTTTTTCACAACGGCGGCGGAAGCAGCAGCATACACAGGAGGGAGGAGAAGGAAGAAGACGCGTCCGCGGCGGAGGAAGCGGAGTGGGGCGGGGCTATGGTCGTGATGTCACGGACCGGTGGCTGGGCTGTGAGATTAGCGGTTACCGCTTGCTGCCCGGTGTGAGGGCCGTAACTGCGGTGAAGGGAGCAGAGCGGTCAGGGCTTACGGCTCATAATGTCACATAAGCGGGTCTGGCATGGAATGCTGGGAACTGTAGTCCTTCCTCTCACAGGTAGCACAGGGCGGCAGCCATGTTTACTCCTGGCAATGCTGCTGAAGTTTATTGAGTTAGAGGGTCACTGGCCCCGAGTTACTATAACGGTATGAGACGAACAGCGTCTTATTTGCCCATAGTAACCAATCACCTCAGGTTTCATTACTAAAATTGCTCTGGTAGAATACAAGCTAAACTGGGATTGGTTGCTATGGACAACTACAACTGAAGCTAGTTTTGCCTTTGACGTTGTTAATAGATCTGGGTCACTAATGGTGCATTTACACAGAGAGATTTATCTGACAGATTATTGAAGCCAAAGCCAGGAACAGACTAAACAGAACAGGTCATAAAGCAAAGACAGATTTCTCCTCTTTTCAAATCCATTCCTGGCTTTGGCTTAAAAAATCTGTCAGATAAATCTCTGTGTAAACACACTGTAACCCTGCACGCTATACAGGAGGTGCGTTAGACTCAGTTCACACCACAATTTACCCGCAATTCAGTCTCTTCCATCTTGATAATGGAGAAGTGGGACCTTCATACTCCCCAATTATTTCATTGGGTTCTTACTGTGCCCTGTCTGTCACGTTGTGCTTCGTTTCCATTAAATCTGTGTTCTTTTTTTTTTTTGGATGGACATAACATTTGTTCATGCACTCATTTTTTTGAAAAAAAATGAATAGAAATTTTTTTCACATATTATAGTCCCCATCAGTTGGCCAGTGATTGGCTGAGAAGGATGACACTCCCAAGACAAGTTTGTCTTGGAAGTAGCAGAGAAACAGTCACTGGGGGGCATTAGGGGAGCGCAGAGAGGTAAGCATAAGATGTCAGGCCAGCAATATATATATATATATATATATATATATATATATATATATATATATATAGCTGATCATTTATTAAATGAAATAAGCGTAGCTGTGAACCTACCCTTATATGTGTGTGTGCAATCCTAGTCCAGTTCACTGCGTTTATCATTTTGTTTGGGTTGTCCAGGGATCAAACATTTTTAACATATGCCTGTGGGTGGTTTAAAAAAAAAAAGTTTGTTTACCTGCCCTGATCCCCTGCTTTTGCTATTATGCTGACATGGATTGCACGGATGCTACGGACGGGGAAGCCCTGGAATGGAGTGTTTCCCCACCCAGCACCATCGATGGTTCAATATCTGTTTAAATCTCCACACCACTGTAGTGACAGAGCTGCGCGGCTCTGTCACTACAGTGCTGCGGCGATTCAAACAGCTTCCCCAATCCTGGCATGATATTATTACTCCATTAGGGCTCTTGCTCACTACGGAAATTGCGCTGATAAGCTCTGGCGCATTCCGTGCGCTCGGCTACCCCCTGCACTCCTGCTTGAATATCTGCCCGTCCCATAGGCTCTATTCTATTAAGAGAGATTCCGCCATCCACTCCAAAAAATAATTGACATGTCAGTTCTTTGGACGGACGGCGGAATCCGTTGGACCATAGAATGGAGCCTATGGGGCAGATGTTCAAGAATGAGCGTGCACGAAATCTGCCAGAGCTTATCTGCACGTATTCTGTAGTGTGCAAGGGCCTTTACAGGGCTTCCTTGTCCGTAGCATCCGTGCAGTACGGGATGTGGGAAAAAGCCCTGAGGCAGGACACTGCTGTGGTTAGTGATTGACTATTCCTGTGGACATGATGAATCTTCAGTAGAGATGAGCTGACTTCGAGCATGCTCTAGTGCAGTCATGTCAAACTCTGGCCCGCAGTGCCATTATTTTTGGCCCGCCATGCTTTTCCATTGCTGTATTAAATCTGGCCCGCCTGACGTTGCAGCAGATTATAATATGGGTGGTCCGGACAGTCGCTCAAACTAGCTACTATTTAAGAGACTATTTGGCGCGCAACTTTTTCCAATTTTTTTATTTTGGCCCACTGTGTATTTGAGTTTGACACCCCTGCTCCAGTTTATGAGATTTGGTCATATCTAATCTTTAGAGACCGGGAAGTAACCAAAAGGACCAGAAGGGTTGGTGCAGCAACTGCAGAAGAGTATAATTTTATTATTTTTACACCATCTCCAGGCATATGTAAATAAACCTTTGGTGGCTTAGGGCCTGTTCATATGGAGCAAAATCAGCGGAACTCTCCGCCACCTGCCTCAGTGTGACACTGTTACTCTATGGGAGGGCTCACGCGTCCACCTCTTTCCGCTTAAAGAGGTTGTCCAACATTTTTTTCTTATTGGAAATGTGAATAATTTGTAATCTGTCTCTTTCCCTGAGTGGTTTTCTCGCACCTTTTTTTCTCCTCTGTGTCCCCGGGCCTCCTCCTCTGTTGCTGCTTTTTGGATTTGTGTTTGTTTACATAAGAACTTCCAGGTCACAGGGGTCAGCAGTGACATCACAGCTCTGCAAGCCTGTAGCTCCACCCACTCTACCAATAGGCAGGAAATGTCTGTATTACTACAAGTGCCCTTTGAGCAGCATGGTGGCTCAGTGGCTGCCAATTAGTTATGCACAAACAGCAAGAAGATAGACACCGGCACTACCGTTCTAGGGGGATAAACAATTCACCGTATCCCTTCGGGTAAGACACTAGGAGGGAGCTAATTCTCCTACGACCACTGGTTGGTGCTCACTCTCTTAGCTAGCAAAGAAACAGCGTTCATAATCCATGTGAAAAGAGAATAGAGAGGGCACTCACCCTTTGATGTGATCTTCTTTATTATAACGTAGTGATTAAAAACTTACAGGACATGTGCGGGGCTTCTTTCAGGACGCTAAGCACCTAGTTGATAGGTAACAGCTGGTTTGCGCTTGCGCGCTTCGTCAATTAGTTATGCCAATTAGTTATGTTATCAAATAAATTAGTTTTTTCACACTTTTATCTGTTGTAGGACTACAAACCCCAGCACACATGTACATGATAGGAGTTGTAGTCCTTGATTACATACACACTACAGTAGCCATCCCACTGGTGGGGTGGGTCTCAATGAGGCAGCATTCTGTTACAAGTTTACCTCAGCAATAGCTTGATAGATGACATGGTGACTGCCATGAGGTGAAGTCTTCTCTCTCCTCTCCATATTACACACAGCAGCAGCCTCTCTCCTCTCCAAATTACACACATAGCAGCAGCACTACCCTAACACTGTACATCTTTACAGTACAATAGTAACAATATAGGGGAAGATTTAGCAAAGCCTGTGCAGGGGAGCAGTTACCCAAAGCGACCAATCAGATTGTTTCTTTCATTTTTAAAAAAGGCCTTGGAAAATGAAACCTAGAATCTGACTGGTTGCTATGGGCAACTGCTTCCCTGTTCCCCTGCACAAGTTTTGATAAATCACCCCCATAGTTCCATTATTTACTGTTTATAGCTCCAACCTATGCTGCAGTGCTGTACAGAGATTGCAGTCTGTAATGCTGTCCATACTGCTGCAGTTTCTTCTGGGCTCAGATGTCTGTTAGATGTTAGGGGTGTGGCTAAAGAAATATATGCATAACTCCACCCACCTGATGACTCACTGTTCCCTCACTGGAAGGAACAGGAAACAGAAGGGAACAGAATTTCACAGGAAGTAAAGAAAACATAGACAGAGTGGTCATGTGACTGAGCCTGAGAACACAGTAAGCGCTCTAAATAAAAACTAGAAGTGTATGTAGAATATGCAATATCCACAGAGGTCAATGTCAATTCTTTGAGCGGAGAGTGATGGAAGCAGAGGTTCGCAAGCCCTCCCATAGAGTATCAGTGTCACCCTGAGGCAGACGGAATTCCGCTCTGGAGACTTTTTCTGCGAAATTCCAACGCTTTTGCGCCGTGTGAACCAGCCCTTAGGTTGTAATCTTATATTTATGTTTATATACCTTATTCACCAAGTAATTTTCTTGTTTTTTTTTTATTTTTGTTTTTTTTGCCAACATAGCCATATGAGAGCATGTTTTTGCATAATAAATATTACTCTTGAAGGTAGCTTCACACGTACCGTATCGCTGCGTTTTTATTGCTGCGTTTTTGGTGTGATTTTTACATGTTTTAAAAAAAAAATCAAAACTCGCATGTAAAAATTGCACCAAATACGGAGCAATACGGTACGTGTGAAGGCACCCTTAAAGGGGTTATCTAGTGCTACAAAAACATGGCCACTTTTGCCCCGCTCTTGTCTCCAGGTCAGGTGTGGTTTGCAATTAAGCTCCATTTACCTCTATGGAACTGAGTTTCAAACCCCACCCAATCTGGAGACGAGAGGGGGAAAAGTGGCCATGTAGCGCTGGATAACCCCTTTAATGGATTCTTGTAACATATTGATTAAAGGGGTTATTCAGTGCTACAAAAACATGGCCACTTTTCCCCCTACTGTTGTCTCCAGTTCAGGTGCAGTTTGCAATTAAGCTCCATTTACTTCAATAAAACTGAGTTTTAAAACCCCACCCAAACTGGAGACAACAGTAGGGGGAAAGTGGCCATGTTTTTGTAGCGCTGGATAACCCCTTTATCCTTTTCTGGGGTGGATAATGAAAAATAAGGTACAGTAATTTTATTTATTCTTGCATATTAAATTTACACTATTCAGCCTGCAGTAGAAATAATAATAAATATATTCTCTGGGTCTCTACAGTTACAGTGATGAAAAAAAAAACTAGTCAATGAAGAAGAAAGTAGCTGCACATACCAGCATGATTCTTTATTAATAAATATTCATACATATACACAGGCAGGGTGAGGATGACAGCCTGTTTCGCGCTTTTACGGACCAATAAAAAGAGATTAGAGATAAGCGAACCCCGAGTACACTCTGGTTTGTCCGACCCCACACTCTGCATTTGATTACCAGTGACTGAATTAGTTGAATGCTGCCCTAAGGCTGCCTGGTAAACATGGATACAACCTGCAGCTGTATACATGTTTTCCAAGACTAGGGCTGCATGCAACTTAGGCTGCATTCCCACGTTCCGTGATCCTAACGGATCACGGACGTGGAATGCATGTACTGGAGCCCCCCCCGCTCCCAGCATCTAACTACAGATGCTGTCCGGGTGCGGGGGGGCTCCTGTACATGCATTCCACGGATCACGGAACGTGGGAATGCAGCCTAAATCAGTCAATCAAATGTAGTGAGTTCGGGCTCAGATGAACTTTAGACCTGAGCATGCTTGATATTCGCTCTTCTCTAAAAACTATACAAAATGAGTATTTGGTATACTTTGGCACAATAGAAGTAGGAAATGACTAGACAACTTGTATAGTCAAAGCACAGGACTTGCAAAGACAATGCAGGGTACCAATGCATAGGTTCAAACGTTTATTTGGGCAATCTGAGCAAGGCGTTTCGGTGTCATACCGACACCTTTATCAAGCTCCTAGGAGATTAATGAAGGTATCAGTATGGCAAAAAAACGCATTGCTCAGATTGCCCAAATAAAAGTTTAAACCTGATTTTGTATAGTTTTTAGAGATGAGCGAGCATCGGGCATGCTCAGGTCTCGAGTTCATCTGAACCCAAACTCTCTGCATTTGATTACTGGTGACTGAATTACTGAATAAGTTGGATGCAGCCCTAGGGAGTCCTGGAAAACATGCATACAGCTGCAGGTTGGATTGAACCCAATGCTGACCCAGTGACCCCTGTGCTACTCCACTAGTTATAGCAACGCATTCAGTATATATCCTTAGGGTGCCCTCACGTAAACAGCCATTCTACCCGATTGAATCTTGAGTTCAGCTCCACATAAAAGCTGATAAGGTTAGTCTGTCAGGACCAATCTCTCATAATCCCATGCTAAATATGCAGTCACGTATTTACTTTTATTGTGATACCGTGGTATCTCTTAGGGTGCCCATTAACCTTTTACTAAAGTCAGCCAAACCTGCTGAAGATTATGGCGACCACCCAAATCAATGACAGATTATGTCAGTGTAGAGGAAGTATGGGTGTGTTGGATTTTTGCCACCTGTCTTTTTTTATTCTGGAAGAAGTAAGCCAGTGCCAGAATTAAAGGGGAACTCCACATAAGAATTTTTTATTTTCTATTAAAAGTTATACAGATGTGTCTATATAATGTATTACTATATCTATTACTACATCATATGATGCAGAGAGTGGGCAGGGTGTGATGTCACAGGAGGCTTGGCTGGATCCCCCAATACCCTGAGTGATTTACCATCTCTGACTGGCCAGAAGCAGATGCTGCAAGGACTGTGGACTGTGATGAACAGCTGAGGGAAAGCATTGCATTCTGGAACCAGTACTTCATTCTGGGAACTGCTCAACCAGGAAGTACAGAAACACAATACAGAACAGTTATTGAAAGTGAATGTCCTACTGCAGAACACCTTGAAGCAATTTATTCCCAATAAATTTACAGACTTATAGTCTTTCTGGTCACTTTTTGACCCCGTGTTTGGATATTGGCACCACATTTGCTATTCAACAGTCCTGTGGGAGTCCTTACAGGGTAACTAGTATCTTTCTGCCTTCCTGGGAGAATTCATGTTTAGGCTCACACTATGTATTATTTTTTAAGACAAGAACAGTGGTTGTAACTTGTTGCCAATTAAAACAATGGCCATTCTTGTTATAAAAAATATGAACATCATTGAACTCAATCGAAATGACCTGTTAATTATTTCTGGCCGTTGTTTCTAAACAGTGGCCTAAAAAAATTGCCAGTTCACATAGAGTCTGGCTATCTTGCGGCTTAAGGCCACGTTCACACGTAGTATGACACCGGTCGCTCTGTAACCCGGCCGTGTCACAGAACGGCCGGTGTCAGTGAAGTTTATCCTGGCCGATACTGCAGTAAACTTCAATTCACCATTGAACACAATGGAGAGTGCAGCCAGAGTCCTACTCTCCATTGTGTGACCTGTCACAGTTGTGAGGCTGCTGTTCAATGCGTAATGGCCACACAAAACTTACATGTCAGTTTTCCTTACGGCCTTTAGCGATCCCAGCCGGAGTGCATACTATGTGTATACACTCCGGCCGGGATTCCATAGACGGCAGTACAGTATAAATTTCCTACTAATCACGGATGTTGTTGCAGATTGGCAAAAATGGCCGTAATTAATAGGAAATTTACGTTGTGTGAAGCCAAAGCCAGGAATGGATTTAAAATTAGGAGAAATCTTAGCCTTTCCTTTATGACCTGTTCCCTGTTTATCGTCTGTTCCTGGCCTTTGCTTAAAAAATCTGTCATATAAATCTCTCTGTCTAAACGCACCCTTACACACAAGAAATCACACGGATAACCTGCTGGGTATTCCGTCTGTCGCCCGCCCCCCCGTGATCCCACCAAGTTCGCCAGTCCTATAGGCTCCATAGGATATGTGTATACTATGGAAATCATGCAAATAACTTGCCACGGATTCTGCCACTCGTCCCTGCGCACTCCTGCTTCATTCTCCACCTGTCCCATAGACTCCATTCTATGGTCAGGCAGATTCCGCTGTCTGCCCAAGGAGTGGACAGGTTCGTTCTTCAGGCAGACAGCGGAATCCACCTGACTAGCGTTGGGGAGCGAGCAAGCAAGGAAGTTATCCGCATGATTTCCGTAATGTGCATATACCCTGTGTGCCTGGAAATTAATGGTTAAAGGACAACTCCAGTGAAAAGATTTTTTCCAGTAATTAAAACACATAACAAAGTTATATAACTTTGTAATATGCTTAATCGCCTATCTGCCCCCCTTCCCTATGTTTTCCCCCCTCAATCCCCCACCAAGAAGTTAAGTAAACTCACTTACCTAATGACTGTTGACCCCAGGCTGCTCTGTGGCAGCCATTTTGTGACAATGACATCATCAAGAGGCAAACTGGTCTAAGCCCTGTTAGGTCAGCCTCCCTTTGTCAGATGACTCAGGTTGCTCAGCTCTGATTGGCTGAGCAAGATGTATACCATCTAACTTCTACAGAGTCAGTTAGACATCACAGGAGACAAAGGGCATCATCAACCCAGCGTTATCAGAATCAGAGCTCCACACACAGTATAATGCCCCCACACTGTATTAAGAGACCCAAAACATACGGTAATTACCAGATATCACCAATGACACCATTATATAATACCGCCACACCATGACCACTATCGCTACAGACCCTATAACAGTTACATCCATTTACTTACAGGGGGCGTCCTCTCGGATCAGAGTCTTTTACCTTTTCTTTCTCTCCATCCAGCGTGGGCCACCTTTAAGTCTTCCCCCAACTGTGAATCATCTCTCTGGAGGAGAAACATTTTAGGCTCCAACACATACAGTACATGTCCCCTGTACCCCTATATAGAAGTCACACCGCTCTGTACCCCTATATAGTAGTTACCCCTCTCTGTGCCCCTATTTAGTAGTTACACCCCTCTGTGCTCCCACTTAATAATTAGGTATGCTCTGTGCCCCAATATAGTAGTAAGGTCCCTATATAATATAGGCACCTCTGTGCATTCCCAATGTTAGTATAGACCCCCTGTGTGGTGCCCCCAGTAGTATATAGACCACTAGGTGCTACCCCCAGTAGTATATAGACCCCTTGTGTGCTGCCCCTAGTACTATGGACCACTAGGTGCTGCCTCCAGCAGTATATAGCCCCCTCTCTGCTCCCCCAGTTATATATACCCCCCTGTGCACCCCCCAGTAGTATATAGCCCCCCTGTGCACCCCCAGTAGTATATAGCCCCCCTGTGCGCTCCCCCCAGTAGTATATAGCCCCCCAGTAGTATATAGCCCCCTGTGCACTCTCCCCCTGTAGTATATAGCCCCCTGTGAGCTCCCCCCAGTAGTATATAGCCCCCCTGTGCGCTCCCCCAGTAGTATATAGCCCCCCTGTGCGCTCCCCCAGTAGTATATAGCCCCCTCAGTAGTATATAGCCCCCCGTGCGCTCCCCCAGTAGTATATAGCCCCCACAGTAGTATATAGCCCTCCTGTGCACTCCCCCAATAGTATATAGCCCCCCCAGTAGTATATAGCCCCCTGTGCACTCTCCCCCTGTAGTATATAGCCCCCTGTGAGCTTCCCCCCAGTAGTATATAGCCCCCCCAGTATTATATAGCCCCCCTGTGCGCTCCCCCTGTAGTATATAGCCCCCTTTGAGCTCCCCCCAGTAGTATATAGCCCCCCTGTGCGCTCTCCCCCTGTAGTATATAGCCCCCTGTGAGCTTCCCCTCAGTAGTATATAGCCCCCCTGTGCGCTCCCCCAGTAGTATATAGCCCCCTCAGTAGTATATAGCCCCCCTGTGCGCTCCCCCCAGTAGTATATAGCCCCCTCAGTAGTATATAGCCCTCCTGTGCACTCCCCCAATAGTATATAGCCCCCCCAGTAGTATATAGCCCCCCTGTGCGCTCTCCCCCTGTAGTATATAGCCCCATGTTAGCTCCCCCCAGTAGTACATAGCCCCCTGTGCACTCTCCCCCTGTAGTATATAGCCCCCTGTGAGCTCCCCCCAGTAGTATATAGCCCCCCCCAGTAGTATATAGCCCCCCTATGCGCTCCCCCTGTAGTATATAGCCCCCTTTGAGCTCCCCCAGTAGTATATAGCCCCCCTGTGCGCTCTCCCCCTGTAGTATATATCCCCCTGTGAGCTCCCCCTCAGTAGTATATAGCCCCCTGTGCGCTCCCCCAGTAGTATATAGCCCCCCTGTGCGCTCCCCCCAGTAGTATATAGCCCCCTCAGTAGTATATAGCCCCCCTGTGCGCTCCCCCCAGTAGTATATAGCCCCTCAGTAGTATATAGCCCTCCTGTGCACTCCCCCAATAGTATATAGCCCCCCAGTAGTATATAGCCCCCCTGTGCGCTCTCCCCCTGTAGTATATAGCCCACTGTGAGCTCCCCCCAGTAGTATATAGCCCCCCTGTGCACTCTCCCCCTGTAGTATATAGCCCCCTGTGAGCTCCCCCAGTAGTATATAGCCCCCCCAGTAGTATATAGCCCCCCTGTGCGATCCCCCTGTAGTGCATAGCCCCCCGTGAGCTCCCCCCAGTAGTAAATAGCCCCCCTGTGCACTCTCCCCCTGTAGTACATAGCCCCCTGTGAGCTCCCCCCAGTAGTATATAGCCCCCTGTAGTATATAGCCCCCTTTGAGCTCCCCCCAGTAGTATATAGCCCCCCTGTGCGCTCTCCCCCTGTAGTATATAGCCCCCTGTGAGTTCCCTCCCAGTAGTATATAGCCCCCCTGTGCGCTCTCCCCCTGTAGTATATAGCCCCCTGTGAGCTCCCCCCAGTAGTATATAGCCCCCCTGTGCACTCTCCCCCTGTAGTATATAGCCCCCTGTGAGCTCCCCAGTAGTATATAGCCCCCCAGTAGTATATAGCCCCCCTGTGCGCTCCCCCTGTAGTACATAGCCCCCCGTGAGCTCCCCCCAGTAGTAAATAGCCCCCCTGTGCACTCTCCCCCTGTAGTACATAGCCCCTTGTGAGCTCCCCCAGTAGTATATAGCCCCCCCAGTAGTATATAGCCCCCTGTAGTATATAGCCCCCTTTGAGCTCCCCCCAGTAGTATATAGCCCCCCTGTGCGCTCTCCCCCTGTAGTATATAGCCCCCTGTGAGCTCCCCCCCAGTAGTATATAGCCCCCCTGTGCGCTCTCCCCCTGTAGTATATAGCCCCCTGTGAGTTCCCTCCCAGTAGTATATAGCCCCCTGTGCGCTCTTCCCCTGTAGTATATAGCCCCCTGTGAGCTCCCCCAGTAGTATATAGCCCCCCTGTGCGCTCCCCCCAATAGTATATAGCCCCCCTGTGCGCTCTCCCCCTGTAGTATATAGCCCCCCTGTGCATTCTCCCTTTATAGATGGCCCCCAGACAAAAAAACAAACAAACCACAACTCACTTAGCACCTCGTTCCCCACCGCACCTGTCTTCTTGTTTTCTCCTGTCGGCCCGGCTCCCGGGCGTACGCGCTTTCTGGGGATGTCCCGGGGATTCCCCAGCAGAGCACGCACCAGTGACCTCAGTGTACGCCGCTGGCCTGTACTTTCGGGAAGTTCAGGCTGGCGGTGTACACTGAGGTCACTGATGCGCGCTCTGCTGGGGAATCCCTGGGACATCCCCAGAGAGTGCGTATCAGCCGGGGGCCGGACCGTCACTGCCCCCAGCCCCACAGGCGTACTGAAAGCTTAGGACAGTATGCCTATTGGGCGGGAGGCATTGCAGTGGGGAGCGGGACACATGGGGGCCATCCCGGGACGAGGCGGTTGGGAGGTCTGACAGGGGTCCGGACCGCTGGCCTCCGCAGTCCGGGTTCGGACCGCGGTCCGCCAGTTGAGGTCCCCTGCTCTAGAAGCTATTTAGCAACTGTTGCAGCTAAAGAGTTGTACAGCAGAAGCAGGAGTATACACCAGCATACTTCATAATATGAATGGGGCTATAAATAAGTAACTAGAAATGAAATAATCTGCCATACACACTGTTATCATAGAAGTGTAAAATATATATGGATTAGAAGAATTTGTGTGCGGCCCCTGATAGAGTCCATACTAGAATGGCCACATAGCATGCACATAGCACTTCTGACAGCTATTCCAATGTAATCCACATCAATTTCCTGCTTGTTCTGAGCTTGTATACTGCTACAATGGGAGCAGCATGTAGAATATTAGCAAGTCAAACTCCGACTTAATAATAATTTAATGAACATCTTAACGTTATTTTAGTTTTTTTCCCATTAATATATTGCCTAAATAGTATGCCATTTTTAATAAATACATCTCCTTCCATGACATTTTTATTACCTGTCACCCTGAGGAGCCATAAAGACGATTTACACCCTGTTTGTCAAACGTAAGACATTAACGGTACATATTATGCAGACACATTCAGAGCTGATTTGCCAAGAATTTTGTCTAGATTGCGGGGGAAGGAAATATATCTCGAAAGCTCATTGTTTTATGAAGATTTTTAATTGATGCAAAACCCACAAGAGGTCACCATAATCCACAGATTTTTCCCTGCAAAAGCTATATTTCCATGCTTCATATTCTTATCAATATTAAGGCATTACTTGATAGTCCACTTGCATTGATAGATGTAACATATTAAAGCAACACCGCCATCCCCCCAGAATTCTGCCAGTAAACAGTTATGTTGATATGCAATCCCTGTTCTTATTTATAGTAAAATCAATTATTTTTAGAAATATTCCTTTTTCAGTCGCTATGCCCAGCAGGCATGTTTTTTCTTACTGATTTATTTTTCATTTCTTTGTGTGAATGAAAGACTGCAGTCTGGTTACTACAGAGAGAAAGATCAGTATTATATGTGCCTATATCAGAAAGGCATACAGCTCCCCCTAGCTGGGTGACCACTACATTACACTAAAGACAAAGCATAAAGATTGTGGTCACTTTGCTGTCACAATGGGCTGTTTCTACACACTGACCACTAAGCATGCTTTCATACGGGCCCTGTCTGTAGATTTTGTGGTTTCCATAGAAAAATCCATAACATCATCTGATATATACTGCAGATTTTGACTTCTCTACAATCTCAACAACCTAAATTGACATCTTGTAAAATAATTATAGGCTCTGCTTGAAATAGAAATTCTGGTACCATACCGTACTATGTTGTGGATTTCCAGCATGTAAATCCACTGTGCAAAATGCACAGTGTATCCATCTCATATATATATATATATATATATATACACACACTTTTTTATGGTGAAAAACAAGTAGACTATGTATGATATGTATGGGGGGAAAAAAAAGATTCTGTACAAATACATTAACCCCTTCCCCCAATATGACGTCCAGGGACGTCCCTGCCTCCCCCCTCTGTCTCTATCTAAGATCGAGCAGCAAGAGGAGGCTGTGTGACACAGCCTCCTCCTGCTGCCTCTGCCCGGAGGGGAGCCGCGCTCCCCCCGGGCAGTTAACCCCATAAACGCCGCGGTCAATGCGACCGCAGCGTCTATGGGGAGATTCCGTGTCCTCCCGACGATCGGGCGGCGGGGGGAGGCTGCAAAACGTTGCCTCTCCCCACCGCCACTACATTTATGTCCCCTGGCCCCCTCCCCTCGTCCTCCGATACCGGCGGATCGCCGCTATTACCGTTATAGCAGCGATCCGCCGGTACCGGGCATTACCGGCGCCGCCGGCGCCTTACATCTCCCCCCACCGTGAATCCACGGTGGGGGGAGATAAAAATGTATCCCCCAGACCCCAGATCAGCCCCCCTAGTGGGCGATCACTATCCCTCCCCGGGCGGCCATCAAATCGAAGATGGCCGCCCCCATCCCTGAGAACAAACCGGAGTTAGCGGAGAGCATGGGGGAAGTGATCGGGGACCCCCCCGCGTGGTCCCGGAGCAGGCGATCGGCGGTATATACTATATACCACTGATCGCCTGTTCCCAGTGCAAAGATGCACTTTTTAACCCCTGTCACCATAAATCATTGGTGACAGGGGATAAAAAGTGTCAGTGTGTCGCCCCCCACCCCCCCCAGTCACCCCCCTTCCCCATATACATTACCTGATCCAGGGAGCTCCTTCCTCCTCGGCGTCCAGGCTGATTCTGAAGTGCGCATGCGCTCCAGAATCAGTTATCTCGGAAAATTTAAAGTGACAGAGACCAATTTGGTCTCTCTCACTGAACTATGATTACTGTGATAGAAAATATCACAGTAATCATAGTAATATAGTGAAAATGAATGTGTAAAAGTACAAAAAGTGAAAAACATACAAAAAAATAAAACACACACTTTTTATTATAGTATTAATTGCAGTTTGCTCCCAGATTACCCCTAACCCCCCCAGATTACCCGTAACCACCGCAGATTGCCCATATCCGCCCCAGGTTGCCCGTAACCACCGCAGGTTGCCCGTAATCACGCCAGATTGCACGTAATCACCCCACGTTGCCCATAACCACCGCACGCTGCCCATAACCACCGCACGTTGCCTCTAATCACCGTACGTTGCCCATAACCACCGCAAGTTGCCCATAACCACCGCACGTTCCCCATAACCACTGCACGTTGCCTATAACCACCACACATTACCCATAACCACCGCACATTGTCCATAACCACCGCACGATGCCCATAACCACCGCAGGTTGCCCGTAATCACGCCAGATTGCACGTAATCACCCCACGTTGCCCATAACCACCGCACGCTGCCCATAACCACCGCACGTTGCCTCTAATCACGGTACGTTGCCCATAACCACCGCAAGTTGCCCATAACCACCGCACGTTGCCCATAACCACCGCACGTTGCCTATAACCACCACACATTACCCATAACCACCGCACATTGTCCATAACCACCGCACGTTGCCCATAACCACCGCACGTTGCCCATAACCACCGCACGTTGCCCATAACCTCCGCACGTTGCCCATAACCACCGCACGTTGCCCATAACCACCGCACATTGCCTATAACCACCGCACGTTGCCTATAACCACCGCACATTGCCCGTAACCACCGCACGTTGCCTGTAACCACCACGTGTTGACCATAACCACCCCGAATTGCCAGTGACCCCCTCCAGATGGTCTGTAATTAGCCCAGATTGCCCGTAACCCCCCAGATTGCATGTGACCACCGCACGTTGCCTCTGACCACCGCACGTTGCCTCTAACCACCGCACGTTGCCTCTGACCACCGCACGTTGCCTCTAACCACCGCACGTTGCCTCTAACCACCGCACGTTGCCTCTAACTCACACACGTTGCCAGTGACCCCCTCCAGATTGCCCGTAACCACACCAGATTGCCGTAACCACCCAAAATTACATGTACCCACCCCTGATTACCTATAAGCACTTCAGTTTATCCGTAACCACCCCAGATTGTCTGTAACCACCCTATGTTGCCCGTAACCACCCCAGATTGTCTGTAACCACCCCATGTTGCCCGTAACCACCGCAGATTGTCTGTAACCCCCCCAGGTTGCCCTTAGTCACACGTAATTCCCCCCAAATTGCCAGTGACCCTCTCCAGATTGCCCGTAACCACGCCAGATTGCCTGTAACCACCCCAAATTACAGGTACCCATCCCAGATTACCTATAAGCACTTCAGTTTATCCGTAACCACCCCACGTTGCCCGTTACCACCCCATGTTGCCCGTAACCACCCCAGATGGTCCGTAACCACCCCAGGTTGCCCGTAACCACCCCAGGTTGCCCGTGACCACCCCAGGTTGCCCATGACCACCCCACATTACCTGTAATCTCATTTTTTTATTGTATTTTAGTAACTGCGCTATTCTAATAACTATTACTAGCTGCGGTTTTGATCCAGCAAATTGGCGCTCCCTTCCTTCTGAGCCCTGCTGTGTGCCCATACAGTGGTTTATGCCCACATATGGGATACCGTTTTACTCAGAAGAAGCTGCGTTACAGATTTTGAGGTACGTTTTTTTCTCCCATTCCTCGTGAAATTGAGAAATTTTAAACTAAACGAACATATTATTGGAAAAATTCGAGTTTTTCATTTTTACTGTCTTATTTTGAATACTATCCTATAATACCTGTGGGGTCAAACCGCTCACTGCACCCCAAGATGAGTTCTTTGAGGGGTGTACTTTCCTAAATGGGGTGACTTTTGGGGGGGTTCTATTCTGCTGACACTACAGGGGCGCTGCAAACGCACCTGGCGCTCAGAAACTTCTTCGGAAAAATTTGCACTAAAAAAATGCTAATTGGCGCTCCTTCCCTTCTGAGCCTGGCTGGGTGCCCATACAGTGGTTTATGCCCACATCTGGGGTACCATTCTACTCAGGAGAACCTGTGTTACAGATTTCGGTATGCAGCTTCTCCCCTGTTCCTAGTGAAATTAAGAAATTTCAAACTAAACGAACATATTATTGGAAAAATTCGAGTTTTTCAATTTTACTGTCTTATTTTGAATACTTTCCTCTAATACCTGTGGGGTCAAAATGGTCACCACACCCCAAGATGAATTCTTTGAGGGGTGCACTTTCCAAAATGGGGTGACTTTAGGGGGGGTTCTATTCTGCGGACACTACAGGGGCACTGCAAACACACCTGGCGCTCAGAAACTACTTCAGCAAAATCTGAACTGAAAATGCTAATTGGTGCTCCCTTCCTTCTGAGCCCGGCTGTGTGCCCATACAGTGGTTTATGCCCACATCTGGGGTACCGTTCTACTCAGGAGAACCTGCGTTACAAATTTTGGGGTGCGGGTTCTCTCATGTTCCTAGTGAAATTAAGAAATTTCAAACTAAACGAACATATTATTGGAAAAATTTGAGTTTTTCATTTTTACTGTCTAATTTTGAATACTTTCCTCTAATACCTGTGGGGTCAAAATGGTCACCACACCCCAAGATGAATTCTTTAAGGGGTGCACTTTCCAAAATGGGGTAACTTTTGGGGGGGTTCTCTTCTGCGGACACTACAGGGGCGCTGCAAACGCACCTGGCGCTCAGAAACTTCTTCAGCAAAATCTGCACTAAAAAAGCTAATTGGCGCTCCTTTCCTTCTGAGCCAGGCTGTGTGCCCATACAGTGGTTTATGCCCACATATGGGGTACCGTTGTATTCAGGAGAACCTGCGTTACAAATTTTGTGGTACTTTTTTTCTTTTCTTCCTCGTGAAATTGAGAAATTTCAAACTAAATGAACATATTATTGGAAAAATTCGTGTTTTTAATTTTTACTGTCTAATTTTGAATACTTTCCTCTAATACCTGTGGGGTCAAAATGCTCATCCTACCCAAAGATGAATTCTTTGAGGGGTGTACTTTCGAAAATGGGGTGACTTTTGGGGGGATTCCGTTCTGCGGACACTACAGGGGCACTGCAAACGCACCTGGCGCTCAGAAATTTCTTCAGCAAAATCTGCATTAAAAAAGCTAATTGGCGCTCCTTCCCTTCTGAGTCTGGCTGTGTGCCCATACAGTGGTTTACGCCCACATATGGGGTACCATTGTATTCAGGAGAACCTGCGTTACAGATTTTGGCATGCTTTTTTTCTCATGTTCTTTTTGAAAATGAGAAACTTTAATCTAAACGTATATATTATTTAAAAATTTTCATTTTCGATTTTTTTACGGCCTAATTGTGAATACTTTCCTCCAGCCCCTGTAGGGTTAAAATGCTCATTATAACCTTAGATTAATTCTTTAAGGTGTCTATTTTCCTAAATGGGGTCACTTATAGAGGTTTTCAGGATACCAGACTTCTAAATCCATTTAAAAAAAAGAACTGGTCCCTAAAACAATCAGTTTTGGAAACTTTCACAAAATGTGATAATTTGCTAATAAATTTCTAAGCCCCATAACACCATTAAAAAGTAAAATATGTTTCCCAAATTATGCCAGAATAAAGAGGACGTATTGGTAATGTGATTTAGTAACTAAATTTATGTGCTATGACTTCCTTTTTTAGAAGCAGAGAATTTCAGAAGTTCATAAAATGCAAAATTTCCAAATTTTTCATGATATTTTGATGTTTTTCACAAAAAACACACAAAGTAGTGACCAAATTTTGCCACTAATATAAAGTGCCATATGTGACGAAAAAACATTCTCAGAAACGCTAGCATACATTAAAGCATCACTGAGCTATAAGCGCATAAAGTGAGGCAGATCAGATTTTGAAAAATGAGCCTGGTCATTAAGGACAAAACAGGCTGCGGAGGCAAGGGGTTAAAGGAGCAGTTTGCCATTTTTTTTTGGCCCCCCCGGTAGCTGCTGGCATGTATACTCACAGAAGATGATCAATGTCCAGCGGCGTAGCTCCGTTCCGGTCCCGCGGTGCTGTTCAAATCTGGCGCGCGCTCACTTCCACCGGCGCTGTGAGTCCTCTTCTCTGAGCTGTCATTATAGGCCGGAAGTCACTCACTTCCATGCATTCTCTATGGAATTCCGGTGTTCAAATTACAAGGGAGAGAAGAGGAGTCACAGCGCTGGCAGAAGTGAGCGCGCGCCAGATTTAAACGGCACCGCGGGACGGGAACGAAGCTAGGCCTCTGGACATCAATCATCTTCCGTGAGTATACATGCCAGCGGCTATCGGGGGGCCCAAAAATTTTTGGGGTGAACAGCTTCTTTAATAAATAATCTTTGTAATATGCAGTCATAGGCTATGCTCCCACTTCAGGAACACATCGAGGAAAGGTGGCTGTCTCGTAATATAGACAACCACTAATAATTATCATACAAATAAGATTTCCAGAAGAAAACCATATCCTGTTAGCCTAGTCTCAAAAGGGGGAGATTTATGAAAGGGTGTAAATATACCCCTGGTGTAAACTGCTCAGAGCAACCAATCACAGCTCCTCTTATATTTTACCAGAGCTGAAAGCTGAGCTGTGATTGGTTGCTGTGGGCAGTTTACACCAGGTGTATATTTACACCCTTTCATAAATCTCCCGCATAGTTTCCATCTGAGTTATGGTCCATTTACACACACAAATATCTGAAAGATTATCTGACAGATTTTTGAGGCACAAGCCAGGAATGGACTTGAAAAGACCATAATGTAAAAAAAAACACAATGGAAGTGCACTTTCCATTTATGTTCCATTTTTTTTTAATGGAGAAAAAATGTGCAAGTAGGGTTTTTTGTTTGTTCAAACAAACGAAACACTGATGGAATAAATGCAAATGGAGCACAGCTGTGACAAATGGAACTGTGGCAGAGAGAATAACGCCAGTGTGAACCTAGCCTTATACCCTTATTCCTCCTTATGGCATTTGTTGTACTAAAGCACTTTATTTGATTAATGCTCTTTTAAATAGCACAGTTCTGTGTGCTCATTCATACAGTAAACTCAACATATACTACAAAATTACACTCTTTTTGGCCAGCATGGGATAATAGGGGTCTTTATTATATGTGTTAGAGCTTTCCTCGCGCATACATTAATTAGACAATTTAAGTACAATTTGAAAATAGCTATAGTCGGGAATGATACCTATTTGTAGACAGCTGGTTCAGGATGCTTTATAAATACAGAACATGGTACTAGTTGATCAAAGAGATGTCTTTAGATGAGAAGAATGGTTATGTCACCAGTCTGGGCATTCACTAGTTATGCAGCCATGCATTTGACTTGCTTTCCCTAAAAGTAGAATAAAGGGAGATTGGTATTTCAATGCTATCTCTACTAAGGCCATAAGTAGAATATAGAGATGAGGATGCTCGAGTTCTTCTAAACCCGAGCGTTCGGTATTTGATTAGCGGTGGCTGCTGAAGTTGGATAAAGCCCTAAGGCTATCTGGAAAACATGGATACAGCAAATGACTATATCCATGTTTTCCACATAGCCTTAGGGCTTTATCCAACTTCAGCAGCCACCGCTAATCAAATGCTGAACGCTCGGGTTCTGACAAATATTCATGATATTCGGTCATCTCTAGTAGAATACTGTGTTCAGTTCGAGAAAAATAATGTACAAAAAGGCATTTAGAAAACACAAGGGGTCCATAAGGCAATAAAGCAGTTGTAGGTCTTAGGCCCCGTTCCCGTTGAGCAAAGGTAGCGGAATTCTGCGACGGAATTGTCCGCCGCAGAATGCCGTTAGCCTCCCGCTCATAATGGGAGTCTATGGGAGGCGCGCGCTCCTGCTCTGTACGCGCTGAAGAAAGCAAATTGTTTGTCTAAGCGAACCACTTTGTTTGATCATGTGGGTATCAAAATTTGCTTGTTTGCCGGCTGTGGAGCCAAATAAATTATTGGTAATATTGCATTTTAATGGCCACACGAATGCTACAGCAGCTGTTTGCATGGCCAGGCTGCACGATTAATCGAGCTTTGTAAAGGTTTTGCAAATGAATGCCTATCTTGTTTTCTGCCTCTATTCCTAGTAACATAGTAAATAAGGTTGAAAGAAGACAAGAGTCCATCAGGTTCAACCTAGGGAAACCCTACTGTGTTATTCCAGGTTGAAGGCAAAAACTCTTCTGAGGCAGATGACCATTGCCCCATCACAAGGAGAAAATTCCTCCCCGACTCCAATGGCAATCAGAATAATTCCGAGATACTCGTATCACCGGAAATCTAATGCCCATAACTTGTAATATTATGTTTTTCAAGAAAATCATCCAGGCCTCTCTTGAACTTATTTAATGAATCTGACATGACAACATCATGTGGCAGAGAGTTCCACAGTCTTACTGCTCGTACAGTAAAGAACCCGCATCGATGCTGATGATAAAATCTTCTTTCCTCTAGACGTAGAGGATGCCCCCTTGTCATGGTTACAGACTTAGGAGTAAAAAGACCACTACAAAGATCTCTGTACTGTCCATTCATATATTTGTACATTGTGATCAGATCGCCCCTAAGACGTCTTTTTTCTAGCGTAAATAACCCCAAGCTTGATAACCTGTCCTGGTACTGCAACCCACCCATTCCCTTAATGACCTTTGTTGCCCTCCTCTGCACCTGCTCCAGTTAAGCTGTGTCCTTCTTATATACCGGTGCCCAAAACTGTACACAGTATTCCATGTGTGGTCTGACCAGTGATTTATAAAGAGGCAAAACTATGTTCTCATCTTTAGCATCTATACCTCTTTTGATGCATCCAGTAGTGGATTATAACAGGGGCGTTTCGGGCGGTGTATTGTGGTGTATTGTCTCCTGGCTACAGTTTCCGATTTGCAAAAATAACAGGTTTTTTTATGGCAATTTTGCACAAATCAGGACATCATGACATTATCTGTCCTGTACTATGAACGCATGGCTAGTGCTGCCATAGTTACAGTGGGGTGGGGGGGCCCAGGCTTGGTGAACAGCCCAGGGCCTATGGTAAAGTTAGTCCGCCCCTGGATGCATCCCATTATTTTATTAGCCTTGGCAGCTGCTGCCTGGCACTGATCACTAAAGTTGAGTTTACTGTCCACCAATACCCCCAGGTCCTTTTTGGAAGCAGTTTTGCCCAGTGTTTTATTGTTTAGCACATAACTGTACTTATTATTTCTAATGCATAACCTTACATTTATCCGACATTTCCCAGAATCGTATAAAAACGTATAAAATCTAACTTTTATTAGATATGCATTAAAAGTAAAAAATGTATTTAAACAAGTGTTCTACACATATGAAATCGGCACGTCACAACAGATATAGGGTGTTGACCCTTTGATAGACTAGTATACTTAGGGATAGATTAGCCCAAATGCATAAAGATGAAACCAGACTTCAGAAAAAATTGCAATAAACAAGTATCTCTGTCTCAATCAAACAAGTCTCTTCGCATTTCACCCAGATATGTCCCTGGGATCATCAGGAGACCTTCACCAGTGCACCATATCTGCACTGTGACTTTTTATCATGATGGCTGTCTTGGCAAACACTGTCAGTATGTATGATTCATGCACTTGCCAGTTTCTGTGATTGTACCTGCTGTATGAGACTTTTTTCATCTTCCAGGATTGGATGTTCCTCTAGTACTCGGCAGACATAGCTAGTATATGCATGGTTGCCATAGATTATCATAGAGGTTTTGTATGTTATCATATTTGCATGTGGCTTGTGACATCATAGGATACTGATATCCAACCTGAACCCCAAAGGACTGTCTCTGAGGGTCATTGCTATCCCTATTGGTCATACATACAATTTCTGACGTGTAAGACTGCAGCCATAAAAGTGTACTCCTGATTGTATTGTGTGTGGTTTGTCTGTGTCTTGGGGTTATCCTGACCTGTCACTCCAAGTGCTTATCGGAGGCCAGGCCGGGGTGAACACCCGACGCACCCACAGAGTATACACACCATATATATCCCCACTTGTCTCCTACCCTACTCTAATATTCATCTGATGTTTCTATTTATTTAAACACAACTATTCTATATAATCTCTAAACAGTAACCATTGTGTTTTGTGAAGGTCTCCTGATGATCCCAGGGACATATCTGGGTGAAACGCGTAGAGACTTGGATTCAGAGTTACTTGTTACTTGTTGGATTCAGAGATACTTGTTTATTGCAATTTTTTCTGAAGTCTGGTTTCATCTTTATGCATTTGGGCTAATCTATCCCTAAGTATACCAGTCTATAAGAGGGTCAACACCCTAGATCTGTTGTGAAGTGCCTATTTCATATGTGTAGAACACTTGTTTTAATACATTTTTTACTTTTAATGCATATCTAATAAAAGTTAGATTTTATACGTGATTCTAGGAAATTAAATATAATCTACACGTAATTGGACCGTGGTTATTGCACGCCCATACGAGGTGGTGCATCTGTGATTTACATTTATCCAAGCCTTACATTTATTCGAGCTATGTAAATTCTATGTCATCATTGGTTCATACCGCTGTGCTCTCTCTCTCAGTGAAGCTTCGTTGCTTCACATTGGCTGCTGTGTATAAATAGATCTATCACAGACACGCCAGGAAGTATAATTATGTAAAACAGACTTCTAAATCACTAGTGAGAAAAGATTATCAAGTAATAGCCACACCTACAGTACAACAAGGCCCTATTCACACATTAGTAATGTTCTCCATAAGGGTAGCTTTTCACGTACCGGATCGCAGCGGATTTAACGCTGCGAGTTCTGCTGCGATTCCCGGTATTGCCATTTGCTACTGCTTTACATACTCACAGATTTTTTATTTCACTGTGAGTATTTAAAGCCCCTTCCCACTTAACCCAGAGCTGCCCAGATAGTATGTTACCTTGTTACGCTCCTGTTTGCTTCACCCAGGCCCCTGCTTGCTTCTCCCGGCCCCCTGCTTGATTCTTCCGGTCCCGTTCATCTAATCTGTGGCTAAGCATCATGTGGATATCAGCTCTGCTACATCAGGTGGAGATCAGCTCTGCTACATCTGACATGTGGAGATCAGCTCCGCTACATCTGACGTGGGGATGCCTGGGGGCTGCCTACATGTGGAATACATACTGGGGGGGCATGGAATGCATAGTAGAGTAATGTGATCAGTGAAATCCGCACATCAGTGAAGAAAACTGTCCTGTGTTTACTGTGCAATAGTAATGACAGCAGTGGGCAGGAAAAAAGCTAAGGGGACGGGTATGCAAATTGACCAATCAGAAGAAGCATTGTATGATGGGAAATGTAGTTTCCTGGCCAGCGCCATCTTGGATATAGACTAGCTTGGAGAAAAACTTGTAACTCCGGAATGGCGGCAGCTAGAAAGATGGGAGACTTTGTGAGTAAGACCATCTAGGGTTTAGGAGAAATTCATTTTTTAGCTCTTTTAATGGAAAGATTCCTCTAAAAGGGGGCACTAGATAGCTGCTTTGCATATCCTTCATCCCAGACTTCTCCCTGAAGCATAAATGACCAATAAGTCTTAACATTTTCATGGTGACAGGTTCCCTTTAATTTTATTGTTACCTATAGACCAGGAACCAAGAAAGGAAGCTTTTGTGCTAGCCATTCCTCTAGGGAGGATCCTGTGCCCATCTTGCCCTAGAAAACAATTTTCTTCACCATTATAACCCCATCAGAATATGGCGCCTGGATTGATGACAGTTTCCAAAGTCATGCCAAAGCGTTACCTGGATCAGTAAAAAGCAATTTAATGATTGCTAATAAAAGTCCTCTATGGGAATAAAAAAGAAGGCAAATACCAGTCATTTTTGGTCACATCATATATTGAAATAAATTAATAAAACAAGAAAATCAAAAAAGTCCCATTTAAACCAAATAATGACAATAAATCTACAGGCAGTATCGGGTTATTTATTTATTTTAAGTAGTAAAATTAAACAAAAGTGATATAAATTGGTTTTGTTTACAATCCCACAGAATGCAGATAACATGTTAGTTGTACTGTAACTTGCATGATGTAACAGACCCCCCAAAATAAGCATTAATGCATCTTTTTAAATTTTACTCCACAAATAATACTGTTTTTTATGTTTTAGCCATGCATTATGAGGTGAATTAAAAGGAATTGTTAGAAAGAGCAATCAGCCCTGCAAAAAACGAGCCCTCATATGGGTCTATAAATAGGTAAATACAAGTGTTATGGCTTTTACAATGCGTGAAAGAAAACATTTCAACGCAAAAGTGAAAGTAAACCCAGTATTGAAATGGTTACTAATCTAATTACTGCTCCCATGTGTGATATTATTACTGCTGCTATTTTTAATAAATGTTCATTACAGATAACCATTCATAATGCAGGATCGGTGGATATTATTTATCAGAACACTGCAGTAATCTTTATTTTGTTTAGCTAATTAGGAAAGCAATGACCCCGGTACATGGAGCATTCTGTGCTCCTTTATTATTGTTACATCAATATAATTTAACTAAGCACCATGGCAATATACTAGATACAATCTAACAAACAGGGAAGTACAGTGCTATGTAGCAGGGCTGATGTGATTAGCGCTATTTATCATGTCTACATACAGAGCTTGAGACCAGTACTTGATGCGCCTGTTGTAGATCAGCAAATATCACCCAGAAAGGCTGGAGGGCAACAATAAGAATATCGAGGGAAAATGCTGTTCCACATGCTTCTGTTAATTGTTCTGTTAGGTAATCAGTGACCATATGTTGAAGGGTATTTGTGTGTGTTTTTTATGATTCATCAAAAAATTTTCCAGCTAGCGTGCTAGTAGCTGAAAGGCTGCATTGTATAGATTCTCCATACCATAATGATGAAAATATCACAGTTACATTATCACTTTTGCTTTATGTTATTAAAAAGAATATAGGAACTAACCGGTGTAAAATAACAGCTTGATTTAACCATGACAGTGAAACTAAATGTTTAGCAAAATCTAGGACATATGAGCTTTGCTGCAGATTCACAGTGGATTTATTGTATTTTGAATCCATTCGGGCTCGAACCCACTTGGTGTGGTCGTATCTATAGGTACCCAAACTTCCAGCTTTATACTATGTTTCCACACTTTTTTGAACCTTAAGCATTTTTTTTTTTAATACATTTTTTTCCCAGAACTTTTTTATTCATTTGCTTTGCTATTATGCAATTTGGAAAGCAGCTGTTTTGTTTAAATGAAAACAGCCAAAAGGCACTACAATAGAGATGAGCGAACCTGGAGCATGCTCGAGTCCATCCGAACACGAACTTTCAGCAGTTGATTAGCGGTGGCTGCTGAAGTTGGATAAAGCCCTAAGGCTAGGTGGAAATCATGGATATAGTCATTGGCTGTATCCATGTTTTCCAGACAACCTTAGAGCTTTATCCAAGTCCAGCAGCCCCCACTAATCAAATACCGAACGTTCGGGTTCGGATGGACTCGAACCCGAACCCGGTTCGCTCATCTCTACACTACATTTTAAAATTACAGACTACAAGTTTTACTGAATGGGTATTATAGCTGCCGGGCCCTTAAACAGATCATGCTTACCTGCCCGTGTTCCCACCTGCTTTTCTGGCAGTCAGTGACTGCCAGCTCAGCCAATCAGTGCGCTGTCTTGTGGCAGCCAACGATTGGATAAGCGGCCATCAAAGAACCAGAGAAATAGGCAGGCAAGAGTGATCTGTTTAAGTCCTGGCAGCTGTTCCTAGATTATCGCAGTGGAATAAAAATCTTCTGCAAGAGAGCAGAGCCATAGGCCATAACACTACTAAGTATCAGAGAGGATTTCGTTATGAAAATTGTAGTGGGATATCTGCTGTTAACATCGGTGGTATGAATCTACTGTGACAAGGCACAAGGTATATACAAATGTGAACAGCACTCCATTGTGTGATGTCTGCAAGAGATAAAATAATAAAGGAGAGTAGATGGAAGACTCTCACCTGATGTACTTGTGTGAATGCAAGGCACAACACTCAGTAGTAGCTTGTATATGAACCGCAGCCACTGCCAGACACCATACAGGTTACTAAAAGTAAAAAATACTGGGTGCAGCTGAGAGTGTGCTGGAAGGCTGCAGCCTCAGGAGAAGCCATATATCTGACCAAGTCTTTGTCTATCTTGGACCTGCGCCCGTTTTTACCCAGGGTTGGAGTGGAGGAATTTTTTTACTTTAAGCCACAAGGTATAGTGGTTGATGACCAATAGGTGTCACCGTGGTTGAAGGCCGCGGTGAAGTAGGACGGATAGAATTAGTCAGTAACCATATTTTTCATGTTTAGCCTAACTGCTTTCAAGTTGGGTGGAATGACTACTCCCATGTATCCATCCCAGGTTTTCCCTGGCATCTAATAGCCAGGAAGATAGGTAAGCTGGGTGTGGTGTGTAACTGCAAGCCTGGAGTTTTCTTAGAGGTTCTGCTGTGTTGGTTCCAGGCAGAGAAGCTGGAGAAACCTGCTATAGCCTTAAAAGACTGTTCTGGTGAGAGAAACCTGTTTTCATGTAACCCTTTGGGCCTGAAGTAAAGTCATCTTTATGTTATTTGTACCCTGTTAAGGAAAAGCAGTTTTTTTTTACTAATTAGACTTGGTGAAATAAAGCGCTCCTGAAAGAGTCACAGATTGTTTTTAAAGACTTTGCATTCCTGGGTTAAATCCGTGGCAGGGGTACAATCAGGATCTCCTCGCATGGAGGAGCTTATAAAACGATGCCGGCTAATTTCCGGCAGCAGCAAACCAGCATTCAGCAGCAGAAAGCCCACATAGAGGCCAAGCAGGCCCAACAGCAGACCAATCAACCCCTGGCTCGTCAGCTTGCCGCACTGGCCGAGACATCCCAAGGAAAAGAGGAAGGTGCTCCTCCAGAGGAAGAGGTCATTGCCAGAACCCAGAAGTCAGGAATGCACTACAAATAGAGATGAGCGAACCTCGAGCATGCTCGAGTCGATCCGAACCTGAACTTTCGGCATTTGATTAGCGGTGGCTGCTGAAGTTGGATAAAGCCCTAAGGCTAGGTGGAAATCATGGATATAGTCATTGGCTGTATCCATGTTTTCCAGACAACCTTAGAGCTTTATCCAAGTTCAGCAGCCCCAGCTAATCAAATACCGAACGTTCAGGTTCGGATCGACTCGCTCATCTCTAACTACAAATGATGACACCTGAGGATGATGTTGAGGCCCTTTTGACCATATTTGAAAGAGAGGAAAAAATAACACCAGAGCAATAGGCGGAAGTCCTGGTGCCTGTCCTCAGAACCACTGTTCTTGATTCGCCTACCCTGTCTAAAGTGCCATACCTCACCCCAGCAAGGGTCCCCAGGTCTACTGTCTACTGTGGGGTTGCAGTGTGTGGTCTTTTGGACTCAGGGAGTTTGGTGACCCTGTTAAGAGCCCTACTCCCACATGTGCTTGTCCCTGCAACAGTGGGGGTAGCGATACAGTATATCTATGGGGATACTAAAGACTACTCAGTTTCCCACGTCCCTGTGACGGAGCTGACCCCCTACACTATGCGTAAGGTAAGTTTAGCAGAGGCAGATTTTGTCAAAAATCTATAGATAAGTCTTCCTGTGTTCCATGTGACTTTAGTTATGTCTGGAATATTAAATCTGCTGCATGTCCTCATATTCACATATGTACAATGGAAAGATTTTTGAACAGTTTTAAAACCTCATTCACATGTACAGTACTTTGCACTGTCGCAGATTTGTGGCCAAAATACCAAATCCGCAACAAATACCACGTCTGAGCGTGAACTGGATAATTTATATAACGTAAACACAAGCTATTGATCCATGCAAGCAATATGTCAATGTTTGTAGTTTTATGGACTGGTGTATTTTCCCCTCTTATAATGTACAGGGGGTAAGCACTAAACACATAAATAAGCAAAGGTGTCCGTTTTACATTTTCAACAATAGTAACCATGGTTACCCAGTTACTGACCTATTTCCCATTATATCTCAAAGTAAACAATGCGGTTTCAAATTTTCATACATACATTTTTTAGTATGTGCAATCTACCTTATAGAGTTACTATCCACAGTGCAATGTTTGTCCCTTCAGGCATATGCATCATTATTTCAATGGCTCTCCAAGTCAATAATATCTTAAAAAAAGGAGATCCACAGCTGAGAACATCATTAGGTAACTGGATACGCTTTTTACTTTCTACCATTCTGTCTGTGGATTTTCAATACATGAAAGGAATCCAATACAACTTGGAATTGCACAGTAACATGTCAGCAGGAATATGTGCAGTCATGTCTGACTGAGCAAAATGACATCTGATGTTAACTCCGACTAATTGATCTTTTTTTTTTTTTTCCTTGAATATTGCACCCGGATGACAAATTTCCTAAATTATCTGTCCTCTGCCAATATGATCCACCATCTAAGTATAAGCTAAGTATAGATCTGCTCTATGGATCTTATGTACTTAGTTTAGTTTTAACAAAACTGTTTCTGATTAAACAGAAAGTCATTTAAACCATTCAGGGTCTATGCACTTTTTATTAGAACATGTAGCACCACACTAGCTTTTCCTTAAATAAACATATATATCTTTCTAATTAGATATATAATATACTTAGGTTTTTATTTTCATATTAAACTATTATTTCAGCATTGCTCTTCATTAGACATGTCTTCTTAAAAAATTCTATTAACAGCACAATCATCTGAATGCAACTTGTAGACACTGTTGCCCACAGCCGCCACTAGGGGGGCTTACTGCATATGGATTTGTAGAAATTCCATTGAGCTCACTGGAAATTGTATAAGCCTGTATCCAGTAATCCCCCACTATTAGTGGCTGTAGGTGACCTAAAATTGAATTCAATAGGTATAAAATAAAGCAAGAGATTTATTTACTGTGTGAGGGAAAGGGGAAGTGTAACCAAAATAATGTATATGATAAAGGAATATATATATATATATATATATATATATATATATATATATATATATATGTTTTTTATTTTAAAAAAAATATATAAATATATATGTATAAATTTTTAAAATTTATAATATATATATATATATAAATGTTATTTTTTTTATAATGGAATACTACTACTATTCTAATAATAATAATGATGATAATTATTATTATTATTAATATTATTATATTCATCAGCACAAAATTTTACCATTTGAATCCATAGGCTTGTACTGAAGAAAATACAGTGATAGTTGCTCCTGCATTCATTGAGATTAGTTACCAGGTTGTAGGTGGAGAATGCGGCCTCCCAATAGATACAGTCATATAGAGATTCTATAACCGCTCTTGTATGCAGTTATTGAGGTGTAGTATTCAACAGATTTGCAGCCTGATAATTTACAGAAAAGGACTGTATTAAGGTACAAGTAAGAGGGGAAAGTATTTGTTACTCATACAGTGGTAGGTTTTTACAGAGCGAAGATACAAAGCCTCCAAGCTGTCTGTTGACAGCCTTCTTTGTATGCACATACCACAGGAGTCAGACATGTACACCATGCGCCAGTAAAAGTCTGCATACCAGCTTCCTTTCAAAAACAACTGTACAGAGCGAGGAAAGTGTTTTCCAATTTACTGGCTCTGTCTTGGTTGACAAGTTACTGCTGTGAGATGTAACAAAGCTCCTTTGGCAGAAAATGAATGGAAATAAGAGGAGACACAAGGACAGTGTTTCATATTTTTTCAAACAAGCAACTTCTTTACGTGTTTGTATTAGGGAATATACAGGAAAACTGCGTTACGTATAATCCTAAACTATGAAGATGAATGCTGTTTTCATTGTTTGACAAGGATGTTGTACTATTGACCAGTACTTAATAGGTTTTGTAGTGTTTGTTAGTAAATAGGGAACATTTATGTGACGCTTCTACTTAAAAGCACTAATTAAATTCCTCTGCTTCTCAACTGAAAGCATGTGCCAGGTTTACACTATAGCGGAGATTACTCAATACAGTCATAGGAAAAACATGTCCTCTTGTACAAGAATTACCATTTATTTGGTCATGTTAGAGATGTACCATATTTTACAACATGGCTTCTGAACCTTTTTCTACTGGGGCCTTAACATATGTGGTTAAAGTCTATGCTAATTTTAACTATTAAAATAAAAAAGGGTGGAGGGGGGCTAGAATTAGTCAGTTATGTTGCTAAACCAGACATTGCTGGTTAAATCTCCACTTATGTAAAAATTTTAAAATTTTCCTCCACAGCTTCCCTTCGACTACGCGGGGGGCCCCACATGCGATAGATCGATTTAATTTTACAGTATTAAAAGTACACTGTACCCTACTGATGGCAGCTGGAGGGGAGAGGATCTTTGTAATATGCAAAGCTTGACTTGACCATATAATTGGCTGATCACTGGTATATTGCAATGCTGAACTGCATACTGTACTGCAGTGTAGCATGATACTGTAATGCCGACCAGGCACTGTTTTAGACACTGTGTATGGGCAACTAAACGCATTTCGCTCCAGTCCAACCATTTAATCTCCTCATAACTGATCTGGTGAATGAAATAACACAGATCGCTCAGATTAAATGTATAACTTTCTGTAATAAAACTAGAGCTTTGGCTGTAACCTTTTCCTTTGTTTGGTGGGGCTGTTGCTGCAGATAATGTGATATATGGGTTATTTTATTCAGAAACACCTGTTGCCTGCACTGCCTCCAATCTGTCTTCCAAACTTTGTTATATGTAAACATTCCCCAGACCTCTCCTATGTAATACAACTAACATCTGACTGTATGAAATGCAGATGGCCTGACATAACCAATACTTTTTTGTTTTTATAAGTAAGCCTTTTATATATGGAATATATTGTTTTTTTAAGAAAGCCTTAGTAATCATGTCTCAAGCTTTTGGTCAAAGACTAACACCTAAAATTATTCTTTATAACATCCTATTACCTATTAATATTTATTCTTCTGTGATGATTACATAGGTTATGATTAATACATTCCTAATTATCAGGATGTTGTATGACCTAAAAGGATTCTTGTCAGTGTAAGCAGGGCCAAGTCTAGCTTTTCTGCTGCCTGAGGCAAAAATATAATGGCTCCCTCCCTCACATAACTATATACCAGCAGTGAATATACTACATGTATAACCAAAACCAGTTTGCAGTGGCAAGTTAAGGTACTGAAACTGATCAGAGGCATCAACGGCAACCAAAAGAGAGGGAGGGCTGGTGCATCAGTCTGGCAAGCACTCGAGTGACAGCTGGAGCGGCCCTGTCATTTTAGTTACCTCGGACTAACTTAACTAAAATGACAGGGAAGAAAGGCTTCCAAATACAATTATGTTCTGTAATATTTCATAACTACTGGTAAGGTAGGTGGCATTGTGGATAAGGATTGAAGTACGTCTCTTGGGCTGACCCAGAAAGGAGAAGAATCACCCTTGCAACCTACCTCTGTGCTGGAGTGTGTTAAATAATCCATGTACACCATGATGACACAAGCGGTGGTAGTATTAGTGGTTCTGGGTGTGTGGACTGTTTTGGGTATGTGTTATGCTCAGTTTGTAGCCTGACTTCAAGGTGAGTGTTAGACTGAGGTGTAGAGTGGTGATTACCCCTTTATAATCAAACCCACATGGAGGAGGCAGAGAGGAGCCCTAAAGTGTCCGTCATGGCACATCATGCAAAAGAATCCGACAGCATTCTAGTAGTCTTCAAAACTTTATTGAGGAACCAAATACAGCATACGACGTTTCGACTGTGCTGTGTCTTTGTCACGTATACTTGGTGCAGTTGAAACGTATGCTGTACTTTCTCAGTAATGTTTTAAAGACTCCTTGGATGCTGTTGGATTCTTTTTCTCATTTGTTGGTAATGTCACAGAGACATATTAATAGTTTTGTTTTGTTGGGATCTGAGTCATCTGAACCATCTCCAAAAAGAGCTAGAAGTGCATAGTTATGGCCATCACTACCCATCTCGCTGTAATCTCCATCTTACTGCATAAAACAAGCTCACTTATAACTCTGGAGAAAGAAGATAAAGAAAACAAGCCGAGGAGCATAACCGTGCACTTCCCTGACTCGTTTTAGAGATCGACCAATCATAATCAACATTTCAAAAATGTTTTATTATTGACTTGGATACTTAAAAAATGAACTGCATGTTACGGGTTCCCAAAAAAAAAAGCCATTGCTATTGCTCAAACGTAGGTAACAAAATAATTTGGAGTGATAAGACCAAAAGTGAACGTTATGGTCACAACCATAAGCACTGTTTAGAAAGGAGTCAACGAGGCTTATAAAGAGTGGAATCTGAGCTATTACAGCACAGGGAAGTCAGATTTGATGGAACAAGTAATTTAATATCTTATTAGAAGAGATTGAAGGAGAATATGCATGAGACAGTGATCATAATCTGCAGTGGTTGCAGCAGAAGAAAGTGCAGATCTGGGGTGACCATCACAGTTTCCTGTCCTCTACATCATTCTATCTTCTTGGGGAGAACTCAAATAAATCTGTCATCTGCTCTTTATCTTCCAAACTGCTGGTGTACCTTTTATTTATCTAGCTGTGCTTCCATAACATAGAAAAGTGCTTTTATTCTCCAGTTCAAAGTGTCAAATATATGTGAAGAGAGGAAAAAGAGAAACAGAGAGCATTACCTTGGGTAATATTGCAGTGGATAATTATTTCAGATGGATTCTCATCTTTAAGCCAGTATGGTTTTGTAAATATCACCTCATAATTGGGGTCCAGTGATGTTTAAGTAGGGTTGACTCTATGCTTCGGGATGTTCTATGGATAGGAGGCTGCTGTAAAACCAAAATTATGTAAAAGTGAAAAAGCAGATCCACTGTGCCAGCCCTGCCCATGAGGACTTGTACAGGGTACAATGTGCCAACCTGTCAGGATGGGGGGGGGGCACAGGGAGTTGTGGGAGGGGCTGTCTGGACGATCCTTAGATCGTCTGGGTGGCCCATTGAGAGGGGCTGTCTGCTGCCGCCATTGCATGAAGCAATGCTTGTGATCAGCTGACATTGCCTTGTAGCATGATGCAAAATATAGCCATTATTCTTCCCAGAAGGCCAAAAATGAAAAGGTTCTAGAGGTCTGAATATGACTAAACAATGTTTTAATTTTTTTTTAATAAAGGTTTGATTTTTTAAGTTTGTAAAACAGCAAATAGTATATAAATTGGGTATCACTGTAATTGTACTGACATGCAGAATAAAGATAACATCATTTTATTGCAAAGTGAATGACGTAGAAACAAAAACCGTCAGCAACTTGGAACAGCAGCTGACAGAGTCGCTTTAAATAGGGAATTGTTCATATGCAACAACCAGACAACAAACAGCTAAGGTTTGTTTGGTTATGTTTCTGTGATGCATGACAATTTGAATCCATTAAAAATGTCAGACATTTTTAGTCTGAAGACTTCTATGTGAGGTATGGAGACACAACTATAAATTAAATTTTAGCCTGTAGAAAAGATGTTTTCAGTGAAGCTTTTAATTTATTTCAAACCTTGTCTGGGGAATCCATATTGCATACACACTCTTCTTATATTGTTCTTATAGACAGAGCCTCAACCTGTGTCTGTCATAAAGGGGTATTTTATTTCCAAAAGTTATCCCCTATTACCAAGACAGGGGATAACAAGTTACTCCCAAATTAATTCACTTTTTTATTTATGCGGCTTATGCTTGATTCATCCGGTGTTACAACTCTCCCTTCTTATGATCAGTAGGGTACCAGCAGTCAGATCCCATTGGGCATAACCTTTGGAGATGGGGATAACCCTAACTTGCCCACTCTGTAATGATAATGAAAAATGTCTATGAGGAACCATGTTAAATAATAAATGATAAGTCCAATAACATTATTAACTACCACCTTTCTGCAAATATATTACAATTAGAATAATCCACTTCATAATAATTATAATTTAAATGGTACCTGTCAGGAAGTACGCTGGACCCAACCGGCGTGCAATACATTTTCCACCAGAAGTGCAGGTATCTTCATAGACAATATGCAGAAGGAAAGCCAGCTTCACCGTATGAGGACTTGACTCAGCGCACTGTCCACCGTTCCAGCGAGGTTGAGAACAATGATAGCAAACAAAACGCATCAGCGCTAGTTCTTCAGTCCACCTTTACTTTATTGAATTTTCAGCCTATAAAATCAACTGACACGTTTACAGCAAAGGTCCCAGCTTACGTCTATGAATTTCAGGTTACACACCTTTAATCATGGCTCCAACGGTGTGTAACCTGAAACGCGTACAGGTTACATACAAACAAGCAGGAATTTGGGACGTGACTATTTGCACATGCTGGACCAACCAGCAGGTAAACTACAAGACTACATAAGCCTTAGGGTATGTGCACACTGAGGAAAACATGCAGAGGACTTGCAGTGGATTCCGCTGCTAGCTCCCACCTCACTCTCCGCCTGTTCCATAGACTCCATTCTATGTTCAGGCAGATTCCACCCTCCACCCAAAGAATGAACCAGTCTGCCTGACCACAGAATGGAGTCTATGGCACAGGCGGAGAGTGAAGCGGGAGCGCGTTGGGACGAGCGGGGAATCAGGGCAAGTCTTCTGCGTTTTTTCCTTGGTGTGCACATACCCTTACCCTAAGTAGAGAACTATGATATGGCTTAAAGAGTTTAGTCATATAAGTAAGTCTATTAGGCGACATTTTATAATACAAAAAGATCACCTTTAAAATAAGACGTTTTAATGTTAATCAAAAGGCGTATTAAAAGCTGGATATTACTCAACCTCACAGTTTCACATTTCTTTAACATACTGCCTCTTTACATTCATTTTTCCACTGAAACATATTGAAGTCTCTTTCAAGATAATATATAAAGAGATAGAAAGGTCAACAAAGCCCTGGTCTACCTTGATTGTTCAAAATTTATTCCTGTGAAGTCTCTCAGCTAGATCACTTTGAAAGTGTTGATTCAAGAATATACCATCAAAGTCCAAAGTTGCATATGGTAGGAAAAAAGGACGAGGAAGCCACAAATTGTGTAGTATGGCTTTCTGTGGAGTGATTGGTAAAAGAAGAAGGGATTTATGGAAACAAGTGCACATTAATGACAGAGCCTTTACTCTGGAATGAATGGAATGAATCACGTCAATGTAATATGTAGTAGAAAAAAAATGCTTTAAAGTAACTGCATCCTTGGACATTTTATTTTTTATATCCAAATTGGTCTGAAGTTCTATTTTTGTAACATATTCGAACAGTGGTCTGTTTTTTCTAATACAGTGCCCTGCATAGACTAAGGGCATGTTCACACAGCAAATAAAGTAGCTATAAAGTTCAGCCTTTGAATACACTGAGAATCTGTGTATAAAATCCAAGTATGAGTTCCACACTTATATTTTCATTATTAAAGCAAAGTCATCTACATTACAGATAAGCAAAGTAATGATGAGTTTGCTGTGTTCATTATAACCAATGGAAGGGGGAGGGGCCAAGGGGGATATGTGAGTAGGAAGCAGGAGACAAACTGCCCTGCAATTTGAAGACTGGGCACAGAAAACACTAGAATCACAGGTCAGAATGTACAGTGCTGGTCTGGGAACTTGGTGAACTAATATTGCAGGATGTTGTGCTGGGCTTGCTCCTATACTGCAAACTGCACAGGCTGCTTTTCTTCTCTCTTTCCTCACTTGCCACCCGACCAACCTCTTTACTTCGCTACATTACGTAAGTGTACACCATTATTAGCTACGGTGCTTTGAAGCGAGCTCAGGTCCCGATAAGTAAGCAAAAGGAGCAGCCTCCCCCACAGTGTGATTGCAAGCTTCTGATCATTGTCCCTGGCTCCTGGAGGATTTATATTTTTCCTGTGTAGTGCGATTGGAAATACTGATAATACTGATCAATGCTCTGCAATGGCATAGCATTGAACACTATATGCAATCCAATGATTGCATGTAATAGTCCTCCCAGGGGGACTTAAAAATGTGAAAAAAATAAAAATGTTTTTTTTTTTTTTTTTTTTAAATATGCCAAAGCCCCTTCCCCAATAAAAGTTACCCCCCCCCCCTTTACTGTTATTCAAACAGAACATGTAAAAATAATTCAATATTATCATAGTGTTCATAATTGTCCCATCTATTAAAATATAACAGTAGTGTTCGCGCACAGTAAATGAAAATAAGGGGGAAAAACACCAAGATTGCCAATTTTTTGTTACATTAGGAAAAAAAAATTTGAAAAGTAATCAAAACGTCCAATCGTCACAAATATGATACTAATAATAAGTAGAGATCATGGTGCAAAAGGGCAGTAGTCACAATATGGCAATTTAAATCATAATTAGGCTGGGTTCACACTGCGTTTTTAGCATACTTTTAACGGATCCGTTTTTTTAACGGACAAAAAAAATAGTGTCAGCTACGTTTTTGTGTCCGTCAAAAAAAAAAAATGTCAATGGAAAAACGGATCAAAACGGATGCACACAAATGCATCCGTTTTTGCAATCCGTTTTTCATCCCTTTAAAAAAAAATAAAAAAAAAAGCGGATTGCAAAAACGCAGTGTGAACCCAGCCTTATTTGCAAAGAGCAAGTTCTACTGTAAAAAAAAAAATAGTAAAACATTAGAAAAGCCATGAAAACATGGCTATTGTTGTGTTCAGACTGGTGTATAGAATAAAAATATCATGTCAGTTTTACCATAAAGTGCATTACATAGATGTGGGAACCACCCAAAAGTTACTAAAAAAGTTACAGGTCTTGTAGATGGAGACATAGAAGCACTATAGCACTTAGAAGGTGAGGAGGAGAAAACAAAAATGAAAATTGGCCTAGTTATTTAGGCCATTTTGGGCTTAGTCATTCAGTGATTAAACTACCAGAATGTTTTTGACATGTAGGAGACAACAAGAAACCCCAAAGAAAATTCATGCAAACATGGAGAAAACATACAGACTGCATGCAGATATTGCTCATAGTCTAACAAAGTATCCTCGGTCAATTCTTTGGGTGGACAGAGGTGATGCAGTTGTTGTCCTAAAAAACAACTTTTAAACTTGCAGCCCTGTGCCAAATGGCTGTGACCTAGAGTATCTGTGCCCTAACTTTGCACCACCCCTCCGTCCCTCCTCCCCACCCTCTTCATCATTAGGAATGACACTGGCAGAATTTTTCCTATTCCTCTGCAGTGAATACTGCACAGGTGCCTTAACGATCCAGCCCATGTGCCGCGTTCTCACAGCTGATGAATAGGAGAAAATCTGCCTGGAGCATTCCTAATGGTGAAGAGGGCGGGGAGGAGGGACAGAGAGGTTGTGTCAGCCTAATGCACAGACACTCTAGGCCACGGCAGTTTGACAGGGCTGCAAGTTTAAAAGTTGTTTTTTAGGACAATAACTGCATCACCTGCCGAACGGACCCCAGGACAGATCTTGGATTAAAAGCAGCTATCCGAAGGTACAAGCGGTTTGTGGGGGCAGATTGTGGGTACAAAGTCGCTTTAAAAGTTACCTTAACTGTCCCAATCCTCCACAGCATCCTTTCTATTGTCTCTGGGTCCCTGCTGAAAAAAAAAAGTCTTGAAAAAGAGTCTGCACTGAGTTGAAACATTGCCTGTTATCCTCACATAGGTGAATAAATATGTCACTTGTCTGAAGTCTGTGGATGCTGCCTTATTCTAAAAGAGCATCCAGTGGAGCCTTGGTCGAGTCTGAAGAGCTTGAACCTGCAATTCTTTCTGCAATTCTGAAATTGGTACTAAGTGTTCCTGCCCTCTGTCTATCTCCTCCAGCTGCTAACATCAGTACATTGGAAGCATAGGCCTGCAGTAATTTAAGCAATGGACTATGAGTAAGTCTTATCTTAGGACGCTTTTACACAGGCCAAGGTGTCTGGAAAAGAAGCGTCAATCGCAGTAATCAGCACTTGTTTAAAGTCTTTAGATAGCTTGAATAATTGAGCAGCCAGGTGGTACAATCCATTGATCATTAACAACTCCTCATTATTGCCTGCACATCCCTTGTTTAGGGTGCGTTTACACAGACAGATTTATCTGACAGATTTTTGAAGCCAAAGCCAGGAATGGATCTGAAAAGAGGAGAAATCAGTCTTTCTTTTATGACCTGTTCTTTTTTATAGTCTGTTCCTGGTTTTGGCTTCAGAAATCTGTCTGATAAATCTGTCTGTGTAAACGCACCATTACACAGAGCGATGTGCGGATAATAATTATTTTATTGCTCAGAAGATGCGATCAGCAGATGAACGACCGTTTTCTTGTTCCCCAGTTAATCTCTGACTCTGTTATACAGATCAATCGCCCTATAATCGTCCCATGAAAAAGGGTCTTTGCCCCTTATTGAAATTATTAAGTGTGCAGATTGCGAGCAAAAGAAGCTAATGAACATCATCATTCATTTCTTAGTTCTAGATGAAAGACTTGAAGTTCAGATCCTAAGAGGTTTTTAAGTGTTTCACTAAAGGTACGCGTTAAGCTGAAGTCAGAGCTAAGTACACAGGATAATAATCAAGGTTATATCTCAGGTCAGGAATGATATGAAAGAAACACTATGAGCACAACTAGACTATGAATGGAGGCCATTGTACAGCTTTTAAAGACAATTTAAATCTGCACAGTCAATCTAACTGCGAGTGAGTCTGCAGAGAAACATGAGGTGATGGCAATACTCAATCTACAAGATCTGACAACATGTATGAGGAGATTGGGGACAATTCAAGGGAATATCACATATGTTATTGATTTTCTATCCAGATTATTGATCTAGAAAAAGTTTGTTAATTTCATTGATCAATATGAAGTGATGAGAGAAAAAATATCTAGTCCTCAGTTGGTAATTCCTAATGATTAAAGGAAACCATGTCACTTCTATGGTGACACTGAAGCATTTCATATTTCCTTCCTGCTTCCTGGTCTGCTCTTCCCTGAAACCCCAGAAAGAAAGCACTATGTATCAGCACGCCTCAAAATTAAGCAAAGTGTAATTTTATTGAAGCACAGAAAAATTGTTAAAAACATACAAACATATAGCACAAAAAAAAATAAGATGTGCTATCATCCCTGTCCTTGGCAGTAACCGACAACTGCTTATATCCCTGAGAGGGCAAAAGAAGGAATACACTTGTATAATAGAAATATAGGTGCAGATAAGTAGACAATACAAGTACTGTATCTACAATGCATTTCATACTGTACTGTAAGTGTATTCCTTCTTTTCCCCTCTCAGGGATACAGGCAGTTGGCGGTTACTGCCAAGTACAGGGATGATAGCACATCTTATTTTCTTTTTGTGCTATATGTTTGTATGTTTTTAACCATTTTTCTGTGCTTTGATAGAATTACACTTTGCTATATACCCCGGATATATATGTGTGCCTTGGTTGTAGACCTTGAGGTCTTTTTGCTTCCACTGTTGTGTTATATGTATATATGAAAAACATTGTGTTTGAATAAAAAGAGATTTGACAGGAAAACCTCTCCTGCTCTGGACAGTTCCTGCTCTGGACAGGAAGAGGCAGCAGAGAGCACTGTGCCAGACTGGAAAGAACACACTACCTCCTGCAGGACATATAACAGCTGATAAATACTGGAAGACTTGAGATTTGTAAATAGAAGTAAATTACAAATCTACATAATATTCTGACACAAGTTGATTTAAAAGACAAAAAAAAAAATCATCAGACTACCCCTTTAAGCATTTGGGTTGAGAGTCAATAAGTAGCTGAAAGCAGGTTTACTTGAGTAAATGACTTTGGCGAGCCTTCACTTTGAGAATTTCATCATAAGTAATTCCCTGATATCCTGCTATTGCCTAATTTTTCTGTTTATGAGCAGGAGTTATTCATACAATGGGAGGAGCAACTGCAGAAATGACATTCCTCCTATCTGGTGTACTGGCAGCCCGGGCAGCATAGCAGCCAGCCGCACAGCCTATGCATAACCCTGCTCCTCAGTCACTGAGATGAGACTAGCAGCTAGAGCTGGGCCACTCATTGTGTACATTGTGTACCCTTCCCTTACATGGATAGTTTTCCCTACAAGACAGTGCTAAGCATATGCACACACCCCCAGGGGCGTAGCTAATGACTCCTGGGCCCTGGTGCGAGAGGTCAACTTGGGCCCCCACCCTTCCTCGACCAAGTGATGCTATTGGTATATGTGTATATATATATATATATATATATATATATATATATATATATATATACACCAAGACAGATATTACGAATAACGATCTTAAGATAGGAAGAGAAAATATTATCACCACACATATTACCGCCATATTGTTACTGACCAAATCCTGTATACTAAGACCAATAAAACATAGTACCAGATAGCAAGTAACAAATAATTCCACCACATACTGACTAACACCACCACTGCTACTGACTAACACCACCACTGCTACTGACTAACACCACCACATACTGACTAACACCACCACATACTGACTAACACCTCCGCTGCTACTGACTAACACCACCACATACTGACTTACACCACCACATACTGACTAACACCAACGCTGCTACTAACACCACCACCTACTAACACCACCCCTGCTACTGAATAACATCCACTGTACATGTATCACCGCATCCAGTTATATAGAGGTGGACGCAGCTCCACACAGGCTCTAGACACCATATACATTACAGTGCAGTTACATCAGGTGACTCACAGGGGACGTCTTCTCTGATCGGATTTCTTCCCTCTTCATCTTCTTCTCCATCTGCTCTCAGCCATTATGAGAACTTCTCCGAGCCACGAATCCACAGAATCTGCCAGACAGACATATTAGACTCCTCACTCTGACATCATCGTAATCTCTCTACAAACTGCACATTTGTATTGGCCTCATTTAGTGGGTAACCCTGACACTATGTGACCTCCTTACAGTGTATGCCCTATATGTAGCCTCCTTATAGATGGTCCCCACTCTGTGTATCCCCCCTTATAGTATATGCCTCCTACTATGTAGCATCCTTATAGATGCCCCCTCTGTGTATCCCCCCTTATAGTATATGCCTCCTACTATGTAGCCTCCTTATAGATGCCCCCTCTGTGTATCCCCCCTTATAGTATATGCCTCCTACTATGTAGCCTCCTTATAGATGCCCCCTCTGTATATCCCCTCTTATAGAAAGCCCCCTCTCCCCCTATGTTGCCCCCCTTATAGATGCCCCCCCCTTATAGATGGCCCCTTCCCCCCCTTATATATTGCCCCCTTATAGATAGCCCCCTCTCCCACCCTCCTATAGATGGCCCCCTCTCCTATAGATGGCCCCTTCCCCCCTTATAGATGGCCCCCTCTGCTATAGATGGCCCCTTCCCCCCCTTATAGATGGCCCACTCTCCCCTCTCCTTATATAGATGGTCCCCTCTCCCCCCCCTTATAGATGGTCCTCTCCCCCCCCCCCTTATAGATGGTCCCCCTCCCTTATAGATCGTCCCCCTCTCCCCCCCTTATAGATGGCCCCCCTCTTCCCCCCCTTATAGATGGTTCCCTCTCCCCCCCCCTTATAGATGGCCCCCCTCTTCCCCCCCTTATAGATGATCCCCCTCTTTCCCCCCTTATATATGATCCCCCTCTTCCCCCCCCTTATAGATGGTCCCCTCCCCCCTATAGATGGTCCCACTCTTCCCCCCCTTATAGATGGTCCCCTCCCCCCCTTATAGATGGTCATCTGAAGCCTGTTTATTATGGGAATTATATCTGACCCCAATTTCAGTGATACATTTGTCATCATTCTCACCTGTAAGTGACAGCTTTTGATGAATAAGGGAGCTACAGTATATTACCCATCATTTTATTTCTATCATGAAAGTACTAGCAATGTAGTCATTTTACTATGAGGCATAACATCTTTCAGGTTATGTTCTTATTACATTTTCTCTATATACCTAGGATATACATTAGCAATCTGTCAAACAAAGATGCTGACATATACTGTGGTTTACCATTGGGGGATAATCAAGTTCATGGACTAAAAGTGGTCGTTTAGTGACCACTTCATTTGGTCCATTTATTAAACTTTTACATTCATTTACAGGACTGAAAAACATGTCAGCTGTGCTTTTGGTTCTACATATGTATACATATGAAAATGGAGTAAACCTAGCTTGTGGCTGGTAAGGTACTGGAGTATACATCTCCCAGGCTGCCAGGTTGGGTAATGGTGAAATCCTGGCAAGATGTCCGTGGCAAGACACGCAGGAACGGGTATGTATGCGGGGCCCTATCCAGCGGTGTGGTGAGTCTGGCGGGGGGCTGCCCGGGGTGACAGGTTCCCTTTAAAGAATTCATCTAACATTAACACAACCGGCTTTCATCCACCATCAAGACCTTCAAAAGAAACCTGAAAACTGGACTAGGCTACACCCTTCAATAATTTTGCACCTCAATTTGACTGGCTGCACTCAGGCCCGGATTGGTAATCTGGCAGAGCGTGCAAATGCCCGCTGGACTGCCAGGATTACCAATCCGGGGGCCGCCGGTCCTGGCACCCATTTGCACCGGCCCTCTGCAGTGGCTGAAAGAATAGCCCAGCCGGCCGCTGCGCTATTCATCCAGCCTCTGCAGAGGGCCAGGGCCCTGGCCCTTTAACTGTGAGCGTTCAAGATGAACGCTCACAGTTTGCAGCGGCCGTGCTCTGACTGACAGAGCCAGGAAGCCATTGGCCCCTGGCCCTGCCAGTCACTCTTGTGGACGGAGGCAGCATTATACCTCCGGCCACAAGTGGCCGCTCTATCTCCTGACTCCCCGGAAGCATCTCTTGTGCGCCAGTGAGCAGGAATAGAGAGCCGCAGCTGCAGGTGACAGCCAGGTCACAGTGATGAGGAGAGATGGGGGACTTCGCTGCTGGGATGGGTGAGTATGTGTTCTTCTTCTTATTATTTTTTTTACAATATGCCTATTAATCCCACCGGGGGGGTCAGGGGATTAACTGCTGCCGGTGGGCTTGTTAACTAGGGGGCGGATTAACTGCGGGGGGGGGGGGGGATTAACTGCGGGGTGGGGGGGATTAACTACTGGGATACCTATGGGGAAGGAGGGGGGTAACTACTGGGATACCTATGGGGAAGGGGGGGGGGGTAACTACAGGGATACCTATGGGGAAGGGGGGGGGGTAACTACAAGGATACCTATGGGGAAGGGGGGGTTAACTACAGGGATACCTATGGGGAAGGGGGGGGTAACTACAAGGATACCTATGGGGAAGGGGGGGGGGTAACTACAGGGATACCTATGGGGAAGGGGGGGTAACTACTGGGATAACTATGGGGAAGGGGGGGGTAACTACAGGGATGCCTATGGGGAAGGGGGGGTAACTACAGGGATGCCTATGGGGAAGGGGGGGGTGTAACTACTTTGATACCTATGGGGAATTAGGGGGGTTGTATACTACAGTGGGATTCCCTATACTAATACACTATATTATGGAGGCACAGGGAGGGATATATTATATGGGGGCACAGAGGGCCTATATTATATGGATGCATATAGGGGGGCTATACCATATGGAGGCACAGATGGGTCTGTACTATATGGGGGCAGAGAGGAGGCATGTTATCATCGGGGACGCAGAGCAGGCACATACTGGGCATACCAGCTTATATGGGGGTGCAGAGGGGGCATTATTAGTGTGTGGAGCAATACTTTGTATAGAGATGATGATGATTCTGGAGCAAGGAGCCTAAAATGTTTCTCTGACAGATCCTGTGGAAACAAGGGGAGAGAGCACAGGGGGGCTATATACAGGGGGAGAGAGCACAGGGGGGCTATATACAGGGGGAGAGAGCACAGGGGGCTATATACAGGGGGAGAGAGCACAGGGGGGCTATATGCAGGGGGAGAGAGCACGGGGGCTATATACAGGGGGCGAGAGCACAGGGGGGATATATACAGGGGGAGAGAGCACAGGGGGGCTATATACAGGGGGAGAGAGCACAGGGGGCTATATACAGGGGGAGAGAGCACAGGGGGGCTATATGCAGGGGGAGAGAGCACAGGGGGGCTATATACAGGGGGAGAGAGCACAGGGGGGCTATATACAGGGGGAGAGAGCACAGGGGGGCTATACACAGGGGGAGAGAGCACAGGGGGCTATATACTGGGAGAGAGCACAGGGGGGGGCTATATACAGGGAGAGAACACAGGGGGGCTATATACAGGGGGAGAGAGCACAGGTGGGGCTATATACAGGGGGAGAGAGCACAGGGGGGGCTATATACAGGGGGAGAAAGCACAGGGGGCTATATATTGGGAGAGAGCACAGGGGGGGCTATATACAGGGAGAGAACACAGGGGGTCTATATACAGGGGGAGAGAGCACAGGTGGGGCTATATACAAGGGAAGAGAGCACAGGGGGCTATATACTGGGAGAGAGCACAGGGGGGCTATATACAGGGAGAGAACACAGGGGGGCTATATACAGGGGGAGAGAGCACAGGGGGCTATTTACAGGGAGAGAAAGCACAGGGGGGCTATATACAGGGGGAGAGAGCACAGGGGGGCTATATACTGGGAGAGAGCACAGGGGGAGAAAGCACAGGTGGGGCTATATACAGGGGAGAGAGCACAGGGGGGGCTATATACAGAGAGAGCGCACAGAGGGGCTATATACAGGGGGAGAGAGCACAGGGGGCTATATACTGGGAGAGAGTACAGGGGGCTATATACTAGGAGAGAGCACAGGGGGGCTATATACTGGGAGAGAGCACAGGGGGCTATATACTGGGAGAAAGCACAGGGGGGCTATATACAGGGAGAGAGCACAGGGGGGCTATATACAGGGAGAGAGCACAGGGGGGCTATATACAGGGAGAGAGCACATGGGGGGCTATATACTAGGAGAGAGCACAGGGGGGCTATGTACAGGGAGAGAGCACATGGGGGCTATATACTAGGAGAGAGCACAGGGGGGGCTATATACAGGGAGAGAGAGCACAGGGGGGCTATATACTGGGAGAGAGAGAGCACAGGGGGGCTATATACTGGGAGAGCACATGGGGGGCTATATACTGGGAGAGAGCACAGGGGGCTATATACTATTGGGAGAGAGCACAGGGGGGCTATATACTGGGAGAGCACAGGGGGGCTAAATAAATGGGAGAGAGTACAGGGGGGCTATATACAGGGAGAGAGCACATGGGGGGCTGTATACTACAGGAGGAGAGTGCACAGGGGGGGCTATATACTACAGGAGGAGAGTGCACAGGGGGGACTATATACTACTGGGGGAGAGCGCACAGGGGCTATATCCTACAGGGGGAGAGCGCACAGGGGGCTATATCCTACAGGGGAAGAGCACACAGGGGCTATATACTACAGGGGGAGAGCGCACAGGGGGGCTATATACTACAGGGGGAACTATATACTACTAAGGCAGTCACCCCCTGTGTACCTAACTTTAAAGGGCCGGTGAGAGAGAGAAAATGACAGTTTTCCACTAATAAGCAGCAATTCTGTATGTAAATAGTTCAGCAATGTTTGTGAAAAGTAACAAAACACGTTTCCTACTGATGTTCATCTCGGACCTTCACCTGACAAAAGACCCCGGTAAGTGGAGCTTCACTAAAAGTTGTTGAGTACCCCTGCTCTATACTGTCACTGCCCTGGGAGAATATTGCTCCTTATATAGTGACTACTATTCAGTGACAGTATAGTGGTATCATCCAGTCACTGTATGCTGAGGGTAGTGGTTATGGTGTGATGGTATTATTTATCCTGTCTATATTGGTGTTATTTGTATTATAGGTATTTTAAGGATGCCTTCACATGTATCATATTGCAGCGGATTTCACACTGTGAGTTCTGCAGCAAAATCCGCTGCAATACTGGTACTGTAATTTTCTATGGCTGTACATTCTCCCAACTGATTTTTTCATTCGCTGCAAGAATGTAGTCCCTTGCCACTCACCCCAGCAGCTGCCAGACTAATACGTTACCTGCCCGCGCTCCTGCCTTCTTTTCTGGCTCCCAACTCCCTACGCCACTATCCATGATATATGGTGTGTGGGCTGCTGGAGTTTGAGTGCCAGGGCTGATTTTAAGTCCCAGTCCGGCCCTGGTTGCACTACCCTCTGTTTCTCTCCCCTCTCTCCCTCCTCTATCCCCATGTTCCAGTCTGCCATTTACCTCAGTCATGTGTATCTGGGTCACATGACCTCTGATCAGCCATCATCCTCACATTCAGATCGCAAGCTGTATCTACTCCCTTTCAAATCTGCTCTCAAACCCATCAGCACAGCTTCACATGGGCAGCTAAAGACAGTATCATTCTGCGGGAAAGACAGTGTAATAATCCTTATCTCTATATAAGCTTTATAAGAGACTGTATACACATGTAGTCAAGGAGGACGAAATGTCATCAAATCCTGGGAGACAGGAGTGGCATAAACATCCTCAATAGCTGTTATGGGAGATTCTGTCTCCCCCTTGTAGAGAGCTTGTATGGGAAGGTTCATGCAGCTTGATCATATAGGTTTTGGCTTAGATAGTGACCCCAGTGAGAGTAAAAAAAAAATAAAAACACAGGATATCACAGGAACTCCAAGAAACCATTCAAGAACTTTTTAGATAAAAAAACAAAACAAAACGAAATGAGGTAATACTAGGCTGAAAAAACATGGCAGTGCTTCTCTAACTCCATGCAGCACAATGATGTGCCGGCTTGATGAAATGAAAAGCAGTTAGTTTGCGTATTATGGCATCCTGACAGTGTGCAGGAGCTTTATGTAGCAAGCTCAGGAGCTGAGCTTACTTCATAGAGAGTGAGGGGTCCTCACCATTTATGACGGGCTGCAGTGATTGCCCTGCCGCCCACCATTAAACCCCTTAAATGCTGCTGCCCCTAGAGGGACTTAAAAAGTGTAAAAAAAAATTAGGAAATAGGTTTCAAAAATATAACACAGCCCCTCAATAAAAGTTTAAATCACCCCCTTTCCCATTTTTAAAAATAAAACACATAAAAAAAATATATATGAAAGTGTGCTTATTTATCCGACGTAGTAAAACAACAATATTATTCCCACACAGTGAACCACAAAAACAAAAAAAAAACAAAATTTTATAAAAAACGACCAAAAATTCCCAGGTATTTTAAAGTATAGTATGATGTCAATCAAGGTGGAGGACAAGGTTAAAAATAATTCTATGTATATTAATATTATATATATATATATATATATATATATATATATATATATATATTTATATATACACTACTGTTCAAAAGTTTGGGGTTACATTGAAATGTCCTTATTTTTGAAGGAAAAGCATTGTACTTTTCAATGAAGATTACTTTAAACTAGTCCTAACTTTAAACAAATACACTCTATACATTGCTAATGTAGTAAATGACTATTCTAGCTGCAAATGTCTGGTCTTTGGTGCACTATCTACATAGGTGTATAGAGGCCCATTCCAGCAACTATCACTCCAGTGTTCTAATGGTACAATGTGTTTGCTCATTGGCTCAGAAGGCTAAATGATGATTAGAAAATCCTTGTGCTATCATGTTCACACATCTGAAAACAGTCTAGCTCGTTACAGAAGCTACAAAACTGACCTTCCTTTGAGCAGATTGTGTTTCTGGAGCATCACATTTGTGTGGTCAATTAAACGCTCAAAATGGCCAGAAAAAGAGAACTTTTATCTGAAACTCGACAGTCTATTCTTGTTCTTAGAAATGAAGGCTATTCCATGCGAGAAATTGCTAAGAAATTTAAGATTTCTTACAACAGTGTGTACTACTCCCTTCAGAGGACAGCACAAACAGGCTCTAACCAGAGTAGAAAAAGAAGTTGGAGGCCGCGTTGCACAACTAAGCAAGAAGATAAGCACATTAGAGTCTCTAGTTTGAGAAACAGACGCCTCACAGGTCCCCAACTGGCATCTTCATTAAATAGTACCCGCAAAACACCAGTTTTAACATCTACAGTGAAGAGGCGGCTGCAGGATTTTGGGCTTCAGGGCATAGTGGCAAAGAAAAAGCCATATCTGAGACTGGCCAATAAAAGAAAAAGATTCTGATGGGCAAAAGAACACAGACATTGGACAGAGGAAGACTGGAAAAAAGTGTTGTGGACGGATGAATCCAAGTTTGAGGTGTTTGGATCACAAAGAAGAACGTTTGTGAGATGCAGAACAAATGAAAAGATGCTGGAAGAATGCCTGACGCCATCTGTTAAGCATGGTGGAGGTAATGTGATGGTCTGGGGTTGCTTTGGTGCTGGTAAGGTGGGAGATTTGCACAGGGTAAAAGGGATTCTGAATAAGGAAGGCTATCACTCAATTTTGCAACGCCATGCCATACCCAGTGGACAGCGCTTGATTGGAGCCAATTTTATCCTACAACAGGACAATGACCCTAAACACACCTCCAAATTGTGCAAGAACTATTTACAGCAGAAGCAGCAGCTGGTATTCTATCGGTAATGGAGTGGCCAGCGCAGTCACCAGATCTGAACCCCATTGAGCTGTGTGGGAGCAGCTTGACCGTATGGTAAGCCAGAAGTGCCCATCCAACCAATCTAAGTTGTGGGAGCTGCTTCTAGAAGTGTGGGGTGCAATTTCTCCAGCTTACCTCAACAGATTAATAGCTAGAATGCCAAAGGTGTGCAATGCTGTAATTGCTGCAAAAGGTGGATTCTTAGACGAAAGCAAAGTTTGATGTAAAAACAATGTTATTTCAAATACAAATCATTATTTCTAACCTTGTCAATGTCTTGGCTCTATTTTCTATTCATTTCACAACGTATGGGGGTGAATAAGTGTGACTTTTCATGGAAAACACAAAATTGTTTGGGTGACCCCAAACTTTTGAACGGTAGTGTATATATTACCAAATTTTTTTTACAGATGGGGTTTATCTTAGGACCTCATCTCCTCTACTCCACGCTTCTAAAGTGTAACTTCTAAAGCAAACAATGTTTTTTTTTTTACAGATTTGCTTAAACATTAACAAATAAGGAACAGATAGAAAATAAACTTTGCTATTTGCACATAGACATCTTTGGTATACTGACCAGACAGGTGCTGTTATCAAACGGTATAAAGTCTGCAGCTGCCAATGGCTTCATTGTATTGGGCTTTGTTGTGAAATCTGATTTTATAATGTACAATAAACCTTGATAAACCTGTTACAAAAATATATGTCTACCTACTTGATCAGCTGATCAGCTTCCTTTCAGCATATGATTTATTTACATTTAGAAGAAATTAAATGGAATCCTTATCGAGCCCTAATACAAAATTCTCAACTAAAATAAACCCCATTTGTTAGCATTGCCCAGTTTACAGTTGTTTATGTTTACTTACTTACATTCATAGAAATTATAGTAATATGTCCATAAGACACCTGCTTAAATAGTCCTCATAGAGTAGGTCACTCTTAACCCTTATAGCCATCTCATGTACCATCTTATGCCTTCCCTGCCAGACAAGATTTATTTTAAAATCAGAGGAATTCCCTCCTGCCAGCCATCTCAATTTACAGTACAGTATATCTGTACTGTATCCGCCCACAGACTCCATTAAATGCTTTATCCTTCCTCCTTACTTTTTCTCTGCTTGTTCATATCAGCTTTTATGTATAACACAAGCTCACCAGGACGTCCTGACATAGAGAAATGATTTCCAGGTGGTTAAGGCAAATTCTGAATGGTTATACACTGAAAGCAACCAAACCACTGGTAAGAAAAAGCAAGTAACTAGGTGCCAGCCTCATAACTAAGGGGATGTATTACACGGAACCATTATCGTTCGAAAAATCGTAATATCGTTCGGATTTGAATGATAATTGTTTAGTGTAACAGCAGACAACGATTAAACGACCAACGAGAAATCGCTGGTCATTTAATAGAGTTTGGACCTATTTTTATTGTTGATCGTTTGCAAATCGTTCGCATGTAATAAGACGTCGTTCGGTCGTTCGCAGTAGTGGCGAACGCAGTAGCAACGACAGGACGAACGCAATAACGATCATAAGTAATGATCATCGTTCCGTGTAATTGGATGATCGATTTCAGGTCGTTCGCCATAGCGGTTGTTTGAGTTCGTCTATCGTTAATCGTTGATTGTCTAAAAATCGCTTTGTGTAATAGTACCCTAAGGCAACGGAGCCTTGATAAGAGGAAAGAATTGAGATTAGCTTAAATCACATCACATGGTTATGGTATATGATGACCATTTTTAATCCCTGCTTCTTATTTCTCTGACTACCATACACACACACAATAATAGTGCAAACAGAACAACTAATAATTATGCAGAAGAGCTAAACACTAGACAGGTGCACATGTTATTTACCAGCAAAGTTCTTCTCTGTAATAGATTTTCTATTGTACCTTCACGGGTGCCACCAGAATTTGTGGGGGCCCATAGAGGAGGAGGATTGAGGTAAAGAATTTCTTCATTTGGGCCACGTTCTTACATGTTTTTTTTTTTTATTTTACCAGATTTGTAGCCTTAAAACAGCATTTTTTTTTAAATGTTAAAATGACACTCACTGCCCTATGATGTGAAATCAGCATGGATGTTATAACTGCACATGAATAGTAATGAAGAACGACAGCAATGGGAGGAGATATCAGTGCACTGGGGGTGCTGGGCCCGGATCCAGTGCAGTATAACATGCAGCGAAAAACTGAGACATCTAGAGAAGAGAGTGGTGGATATCTGAATGAACAGCACCACTGGAATCAAAATGGCGGAAGTGATCAGTATAAAAAGCTTAAATCAACACCTGTGCTCCTAGATTTGCTTTAACAACCTGCGATCCGAAGAACATGTTAGGCCTCTTGCCACCTTTTTATGAGCATGGATATTTACATAGATACATTGTAGTTGTTGTTCTGGGACAAACAACATAGATGCATTTCCTATAACAGTTACCATCTGGGCATTTATATTAAGTGAAAATATTCAGGCTCCAGTATACCACAGGGAGAAGCATTTAGCAGCAAGAGAGAGCCCTTTTTTTTTTATAGTTTAGCCCAGGTCTAATGGTAGTGCCATCCTTTACTTCTCACATAGCAGCTCGGCCTTTCTATGTGTAATCACTACATAGTTACTAAGTTAATAAAAGTCTAGCATGTTTAACCTTTACAAACCCCAAGTATAATAATTTACAGAGTCTTGCAGGTTTTTGAAGCTACACGTTTTCTCTGTCCTGAGTGTTATCACTCTAGATGTGGAGCGGTTGTATTCATTTTATTAGTAGTGTTTAGAAGTCTGTAACTTGTCCTGTAGACATACCAACAGCACATTCCATCCAGAGAGCTCAACTTGTGAATGAGACTGTTAACGAGAAAAAGGTGTCTGGCCTACCACCAGGTGGCGCTGTACTAGTCACTACACAGCAATAGGAAAAGCTAGGAAGCAGCAGGGGATTGTATGGAATAGAACATGTGTACTTGGTGCATCTGCAATGTAGAAAATATTAACCATGCTTTATGCACTGAGCCTGCTAAACACTCTCTAGTACCCACTGTATTGGTGGCAAAATAAAATAAACATAGCAGTAGTTTTTCACTCTGTTGCCAATGGGCAAATATTGTATGTACCTAAACCTTGTTTAACTACTTAATAACTGGATATTTCTCATCACTTTGAGTGGAGCTGGGTTTTTTTTATTTCCTCCTATAATTATCTTTTTAGGGCTAGTGTTATGCTTAAATGGTATGTTAACTAGAGATGAGCGAACCTCAAGCTGAACCCAAGCGTGCAGCATTTATTTATCAGATATCCATGTTTTCCAGGACTCCCTAGAGCTGCATCCAACTTCTTCAGCCCCTGGTAGTCCAGTGCTGCACGCTCTCTAATGTAACCTTTGCAGCCATTTGTTTTATTGATCTTAGATATAATTATTGTCAGCAACTTTGGACAAATAGAAAGGACTATAATGATCAACAGACTGCCCACAGAGGGCAAGAATTGTGGACAACGAAAATATTAGGCACTGACAGGAGTTGTGTGTGTTAGTGTGCATGTCCTCAAACAACTTGAGCTGTCATGGCATAATGGGAGTTGTAGTTCTGCAACAGCGTGAGAGCCCCAGGTTGAACACTAGTCTAGGGTTTTCTTATATGTATTGTTTATTTACTATTAATGTGTACAAACATATGTAAAACAGCGGCCGTCTGTTCATGGTAAAATGACCTCTACTAATAGTGAAAGAGGTAATTACAACTAGAAAATGATGAGAGAAGAGTAAATTGTGCTTTTTACCTAGCATGTGTTTTGTTTTTTAACCAAACCCAAATTCCTCCTGCTATTGCCTGTCTCCCCCACAGGAGGTGGTCCCTCCTATCCTGAACAGAGTGCTCAGTCAGTTAGGAACATAATGGGAATTCTTTGTGTTTGCTCGCATTCATTTTAATGAATCATGACTCTACTGAATCTATGTTTGCACATTTTTAGCCTAAGAAAGGCACTTTTAAACATTTTCTTGACTGTAGTGATTTCGTATACTCTTATACTAGACACTCTTTTCTATCAGATTCTCCTCCATAAACTTATAAATAATGATAAAGTAGACTTTAGTCTGGATTCACTGAAGAATAATAGGTATAGTCCTTCCAGCCAGTGACTTATTCATGAATTATTCATTAATAATAATTGCTTTATTTATATAGCGCCAACTTATTCAGCAGCGCCCATTGATCTAAACTGTTCTGCTATAAAAATCTCAGCGACTGCTAATTTGTAGTATTGTTCAGTTATTTATATATTTATTTATTGTTGATACAGGTAGTAGATAGTTTATCCTGCTCTATCCTTTTCTTTTTCAAAGCTGAAACTTAATGAGAGAGTCTGTGTTTGTTTCATGCTGCCTGAAAATAATCTCATTCATTGTGTAAAAATATAAACAATACCAAATTAATAACCAAACAGTTGTATGGAGACCAAAAAGGTACCAATAACTACAGCACACTCAGCAAAACATACCTATTACACAGCTGTGAGGGCAGCAACTCCCCTGCAACAAGGTCCAGTTACAGAGTTAAACTTGGGATTCCCTAAGGCTATGTTCACACATCATAAATTAAAATAAAAATACAGCCATATTTTTGAAGTAAAAATACGTCTGCATTTTAAATATAAAAATATGCTCCATTGAAGTCTAAGGGAAATTAGATGTCAGTGCACATACAGTATAGAATAACAGCCGTAAGTGATCACAACTGTCCAAATATAAACATGCTCATTATTTATTACCTGCTTTAGCAAAATACGGCATTTAAAATTAATTAAAGGGGTACTTCAGCCATTTAAATTCTTGGATAATGGTGGTAGGACTGAATAGAAAATAAAAAACATGCTAGTCGTACCTAACCATGCTCCCCAGGGGCCCTCCTGTAGTGTCTTTGAGACCCCCGCTGAAACCTCCTGCCTTTCTTTCCAAGGTGCACTCATCTCGGCAGTAACAGCCTGCTCCGGCAATCATCAGTTATTGGTTGTACAGCCTGTTACTGCCGAGATAGGTCTATCTAGGAAGGAGTGGTGGGAATGTTCAGCGGGGGGGACTCAAAGACATCACAGGGGGACCCCAGGGGACCATAATTAGGTAAATGGCCACAATACCACTTTAGGCTATGTTCACACAAAGTACTAAAGATGGGAAATAATGTTCAGGAACATTATTTCCAGCCATTGTTTAGCAACAACAGCCATTCTTTTTTATAGTACATTGTGGGAACATTGTCTTAAAGTATAGTGCTGTTTTAGTGAATTTATATAATTAAATTTGAGATTTACTGTACCTTAACTCTCTAAAACACTTTTAGACTCCATGCACATGGCTAAATCCAGAATCTATGTCATATGGATCCTAAATAGAGTGTCCATAGAAATCTATGGACCCATATACATTGCAGTCTGTGCGATCTATGATGGTATACCTGTGTGCATGAACCTGTATGGTTAGATTTTCTCCATTTACAAAAAATCCTTATGTAAACATGAATGAGGGAATTTAAATTCCACACAGCTTTTACTGGGTTTCAGCTCTTCTAAGATGTATATAAAAATGTCCCCATTTTTAAGAGCAGCAATTCTGATAAATATATTTAAGAGGAAACGGTGAACTTTCTGTATTTTAGCACCCATTATTCCAGAAAGTCTGATAATCAAGTACATGTTTGTAGCACAGAACTGCAATATAACATGGAATTTCACAAGACCACAAGCAGAAGACCAAACAGAAAGAACCAATTAGGAAATTCCACTCTTTCAGTTCCAGATAAGTAAATGTAGCAGCAGATTTCATATATTTCTTAGTTTTTTCACCCTTACAATTTTTATTTATATACAGTTATGTTTAGATTTACATTCAAGAACCACCACCTATCTGGTCACATTGATCGTGCAATATCATTATACGAGTCCTCATTTACTCATTTATTTCATATGGTATCTTTTATTTCATATTTGTAGCTTTTTTTTTTTAAATAATGAAAACATTAATGTAAAATCGACTTACCCTAGCAGTCAAAATTAGATTAAACCCTGATATTAAAGGGGGACTAGTTAGGGATAAAGAATCTCTCTTCAATGTCTTGCTGATACTCTCTTCCCTCTATGACACCCTTTCCCCCCTTCATGTTACTCTTAGGAAACATGGTGCCCCATCAGGGTACAAAGTCAACTAAATCTTGTTACCCTTTCCAAGCTCTATATCAGAATTCTTATAAATAAATAATAATAATTATAATAAAATAAAAATAATAATTCTTAAAGGGGTAGTCCACCCCAAAAAAATTTCTTTCAAATCAACTGCTGCCATGAAGTGACAGAGATTTGTAATTTACTTCTATTAAAAAATCTCAAGCCTTCCAGTACTTATCAGCTGCTGTATGCCCAACAGGAAGTTGTATTATTTCCAGTCTGGAGAGCAGGAGGGGTTTTCTATGGGGATTTGCTCCTGCTTTGGACAGTTCCTGACATGGACAGAGGAGGCAACAGAGAGCACTGGGTCAGACAGGAAAGAAAACACTACTTCCTGCTGGACATACAGCAGCTAATAAGTACTGGAAGACTTAAGATTTTTTAATAGAAGTGAATTACAAATCTCTGGCACTTTATGGCACCAGTTGATTTGAAAGAAAAATTTTTTGGGTGGACTACCCCTTTAAACACAACTTCAAATACAAGTGGAGAAGCAAATCTCAATGCAGCTGACAGTTAGTGTTGTCCCGCTCTGCTACTTCACTGGTTTGGCTTTGAGACACACCAGGAAGCGGAGTCTAAGTACCCTCTGGTCTTCCCCAAGAACCAGATAGAGTTGGTGCAAGGTATTGAAGAACAGGCCAAGTACACATAGTCACCAGGCCGGGTTGTTTGAGGGAGAGTCAGCACAGTACCAAGGATGAGACAGGTATCATAGACAAGCCAAGGGTCAGGGCATCTAGAGCAGTTGGCCACATGTACACCCTAGTGGCCAGAGGTTTTATGGCAGCAGAAGGAGGAAGAAGACATCAGAAAACACAAGCAGCCAAGTACTGCCGAGGAGCGAACAGGACAGCCAATGCTGGTGAGCTTCGACTGGCAGCATTACACTCTAAAATATATTGGTACTCAACTCCTACCTTCAAATTTATCCTGTAGCACCAACATCATATCTTCTGGGCAGTGCACATGAATCATACACCTTCTTTGGCTGCACACTTTGCACACACCACTGGATGGTAATTGAAGAACTGTGGATAGCCCCCACCCCTGGTCTCTTATTCCCCCCCTTATTTGTACTGTCCTTTAGGGTACAAACCCACTTGACGTATTTGCTGCGCGAATCAGTCTTAAAAATAAGCAGGCAAAACGCAGGTTGGCTTTATACAATTGTTCTGTGTTAAAATACGCAATTGCGTATTTTTGAAGCATGAAGCTACATGCGTTTTTCGCACAGGTTGTTAACAACTGATGCTTTGCTAACAACAAGCTTCACGCTTCAAAAATACGCAATTGCGTATTTTAACGCAGAACAATTGTATAAAGCCAACCTGCGTTTTGCCTGCTTATTTTTAAGACTAATTCACGCAGCAAATACGTCAAGTGGGTTTGTACCCTTACTGTATATGTTCCCCTAAGCGATGATCAACTACTAAAAACTTTACATTACTTTTTGTTATATAATTATATCTCTGACAGCCTGATGAAATTAGTATGATTTCTCTTACTAATGTTTCTTTTTATGGCAGTATGTTTTCTGTATGTGTGGTTCTTCTGCAGATAAGTTTTGTTATTCAGATGTCATTTTATTTTGTGATTTTTATTCTAGTAACTACTAAAATTTTATAATAAATGTACAATTTAAAAAAATCTGCTGCTATTTGGGAGATATGGTCTTTGTACTATTCCCCCACTGAGTCTTCAAATTCAGAATCAATAATTTAAAATGTTACAAAAAGAAAAGTGGAAAACCAATGAAATATTAAACAACTATCATATGCTACATGATGTAGTAGTGCAGTTTCAAGCACCATTATGAGTATACCCTTGGTACATTCTTACTATAGATAGCCATTACCAATAAGTGACATCTGGTTCACTACAGCTCCATCCAAACTTCACACCACAGTTCTGTGCAATATACCAGCTATGTTATTTCCCATTTATAGACCACAAAACATCTGAGAAAAATCAATGCAAATAAACCAGTCACCCATGCGCAAGAGCTTTGATGTTGTGTTAGAATGTTCTGCAGTTCAGCGTCTCATTTAAACATTACAGTTTTCATTTTTTTCAGTATTCTGTCTTCATTCTGTCTGAAATTTAGCAACGTTGGTGATGTTAGTCACATAATGGGCTTGTGCACATGACAGAGTGGTGTTGCAGGAAGCTGGATGAAGGCTCATGGAGTCTGATTACCATGTGTTGTTCTGTGTGGAAGTAATGTTTCTAGGAGAGCTCAGCTCTGTAACACAGCGTCTAATGGAGCATGCCCTATTTATTTCCCATCGCATTCATACCTAATCCAACGTTTAAAAAAATTGCATATGAAGGGAATGTGTAGGGCTGTGTGTAACAAAAGAATAGGCATTTAGGAAAGTTGATAAAAAGTTGTACTAAGCCATGATACAGATATGGGCTTAAAGCCTTAAAGCGAACGTAATATCAGGTACATTTGCTTTAAGTTTTTCACATGAATAGAATGGCGCCAGCGTGGGGAAGCCAGGGCCACGGTCCTTTTTTTGAACTATGGAGCCTCATCATAGAGGGGCGGGGGGTTCCTCCCATTGGGGGCGGGCTGGCACCGCGGCACCGGCTTCCCCGTGCTGGCGTTGTTCTATCCATGTGAAAAACTTAAAACAAATATACCTGATGGTACATTCACTTTAAGACCCTGTTACACAAGGTGATCATATGCCCAATCAGGCCAATTCAGGCAGATATCTCCCCATGAAAAAAAGAACGATCAGCCGAGAAGCCGATCATTGGCTGATCAATATCTTTCAACATCTTGAAAAATCATCTACGCATCACTCCTTGTAATAGGTGGTGCACAGTTGCCTTGGTGTCCTCTTGCCTCTTCCCAGCTGACCGGAGCCACCCATCTCTAAAATGACAGGCCACTTAGCCAATCACTGGCCGTGGCGCTGTCTGGTCAGCTGGGAAGAGACAAAAGGACACTGGGAGAATAGGATGCATAGATATTCTTAAGGATCTTCATTCAGCCCTTGCCACATGAGAGTTGAGCCTTGTAATAGGCTCTGTAAGCGAGCACCGATCTAGCAGATTGACACTCACCTATTCGGCAGATTGGGTTGTGTAATACAGCCTTTAGTCTATGTTTCAGAGCATGGAGGTAGTATGTCTCTATGAAGTGCCGTATGTTGAGATACTCTTCCCTAGAAGCAACACTTGTATGGGAGAATAGCTCTTAATATATTTTATATTTCTATAAAGTCTGTGCATGCTATTATTTTCTTCTGTACAGAACCAGCAGGAAAAATCTGTATGCTTCTTTATGACATTGAAAGCATACAAATGTACAGCAGGAAGGGGCTGTTGGAATTCTATTCTAAAACATAGTACACATGTACAGTACATGACGCCATAGACACATAGGGGGAGATTTATCAAACTGGTGTAAAGTAGAATTGTCTTAGTTGCCCCTAGCAACCAATCAGATTCCACCTTTAATTTTTCAAAAACTGTGAGGAATGAAAAGTGGAATCTGATTGGTTGCTAGGGGCAACTAAGACAATTCTACTTTACACCAATTTGATAAATCTCCCCCACAGAGTACTTATACCCAGGTGAAGGAATTGAAGCTTACTTTGGATTTATTGGTCAAGTCACAATAATAAGCGTGTTACTTCCTTATCAGGTTTCCCAAGTGCTCAACACACCAAGATATTCTTTTAAAGCTGGACTCTGTAGATAAATACTGTATTGCTTTGGACCCAATTACATTATCTTAATGCATGTTATTAGAAACTGGATTCTCCCAAAATAAAATTAGCTTGTAATGATAAAAGAAAGTAACATTGTATAAACTATTCCCTCGCCATTCAGTGCACTTGAGCCTCACACTATGTGCTTAGATTACCTTAAGGGTGGGGAGAAAAAGCTGTGACAGTCTTTTTGTACAGGACTGGACATGCATACAAGTTGTATTGCATTCATAGTAAACAGTAGGCAGTTTAAAGAGGACATTTAAGCAAGCTGGAATTGCTTGTAGCAATGCCTGATGTCTAAAGATTAGCCCAGCTCTCATTTATTACAGCTAAATTACAGGTGTACAATGGACGCCTAGGATATTGTTGCCAGTGTCTTTATGAATCATTATCAGAACTAAATGGTTATAATATCTGAATGCTGATATCTTTATGTCTAGTTAAACTGTGAAACTGGCCGGGTAAGATCTTACCTGGCCTAACCCATGTTTTACCTACATTCTCTGCTATACATGATCTTTCATCATTCCCTTACTACTGAGGCTTATGTCTGTATTATTATTACCTCTGCCTATCACACTCTCTGAATGAAATACCTTGTTCAGGCCCTAAGGTTTCAATACTTGCTAATAATTTGTAAATAGTATGAGAAATGTCTTTTAGTGAAAGTAAATATTTTTTTTAGCAGTGTTTATGAAACTTTAGAGCTATGTTAATATTGGTTTAGGCTCCCCAGTTTGGGGCAGATTCCTTTATTTAAAAAAAAAACAAAAAAAAAACAATTGAGCTGCATACGGTACTTTTCTATTCTTACTATTCTCAAAACAACAGACAAGTTGATTGAACTCGATAGACCCGGTTACCCTAACACTACATTCACATGTTCAACAGTTTTTCAGTATATGGCAGGGGGATGGCAATGTAGGCTGAAGGGGCTGGTCAGAGATAGTAACATCACTCAGGAGGGTGGGTGGGGAGGCTGGAGATAGAGATAAGATCCAACCAAGCCTCTTGTGACATCAGAGGATGATGTGTTGTCTACCAAGAGAGGGAGGAGCCGGGGAATTGGAGACAGTACACATTCTGTAGTTCTGCTGTTTTCCGTTTTCTGTATTCCATTTCCTATTTTCTTTAGGAAATGGAATAATAGTTGTTTTTTTTTTACCCCTAGACGACCCTGGGCTTACCTGTGGGCTGAACCCCTGTGGTCCCGGGTGCCACTTGTAGCCTGGGACCGGGGCTATTAGTGGGCACGGTCCGATCGCCGTGCCTCCTAATTAAGTAATCAGATGCAGCTGTCAAAGTTAACAGCTGCATCTGATTACTATATGCAGCCTGTTCCCTGGTGTCTAGTGGGGGGATTCCCCCCCCCCTCCATGATCAAGGAGGGGCGACCCCCGTGTCCTTACACGGCCGGTACACGGTAATAGAGCTGATCGCGGCTTGGCACTCGGTTGTTTTCAGCTGCAGAAGCCGAAAGAAATCGAGTGCCGATCTCATTGATCTATGCAGCATAACTATACTGCACAGATCTCAAAGAGAGATCAGTGTGCTTATACTAGAAGTCCCCCAGGGCGGCCTCTAGTATAAGTGTAAAAAAAAAAGTGTTACTATTAATAAAAAGCCCCCTCCCCTAATAAAAGTTTGAATCACCCCTCTTTTCCCATGTTATGAATAAAAATAAATAAATAAACATGTTTGGTATCGCCGCATGCGTAATTGCCCAAAATATTAATTTATCACATTCCTGATCTCGCACAGTAAACAGAGTAAGTGCAAATAAAACCCGGAAAGTGCAAAATTGCCCCTTTTTTGTCGCATCAAATCCAGAAAATGGTAATAAAAAGCGAACAAAAAGTTGCATATGCGCAATCAAGGTACTGATAGAAAGTACAGATCATGGCGCAAAAAATGACACCTCACACAGCCCCATAGACCAAAGGATAAAAGCGCTATAAGCCTGGGAATGGAGCGATTTTAAGGAACATATATTTGTTAACAATGGTTTGAATTTTTTACAAGCCATCTCCTAATATAAAAGTTAAACATGTTACATATCGTTGTAATTGTAACGAATTGAGGAACATATATAACAAGTCAGTTTTACCCCAGGGCAAATGGCGTAAAAACAAAAACCCTCCAAATTAAAAAAAAATATGTATTTTTTTACAATTTCACCACATATTAAATTTTTTTCTGCTTTTGCAGTGTACTTTATGAAAAAATTCAGCCCGTCATTGCAAAGTACAATTAGTGGAGCAAAAATAAGGGCTCATGTGGGTTTCTAGGTGAAAAAATGCAAGTGCTATGGCCTCTTAAGCAAAAGGAGGCAAAAACGAAAACGCAAAAATTGAAATTAGCCCGGTCCTCTAAGGGTTAATATATTTACAAATATAACTTGATTTTGAACCTTATCATGACAGTGAATTAGTCACCTCATTGTAAAAATAAGTACATGTATATGCAGGTACTTTAACATCAGCTGTCAATAAAGATGTTTTTTAAAAAAAAACATTAGGAGAAGAGGAGAAACATTCAAAGATATTAGACTGGAATGAGGTTGAAAAGATATTTGTAATTCTGCGACACCATCAAACCAAGAGCCATTATCTCCAAATGAAGAACACTTGGAACAGTGGTAAAACTGGAGCGTCCGGCCTGACAGAATTATTTCAAGTGTGTTGCAATGAGTTATTCAGGAAGTCATAAAACAGCGGAGAATTTGTATCCTCAGATAAACTCAGTGACAATTTAACTGGAAAATGGATATGATTCCATCTCATTCAGAATAATATCCTATAGAGCTGATCTAGAGGAAGGCATAACAACTCATGGAAGTCAGAAATCCCTTCTCATCTTGGAGGACAATTCCTTCTAGACTCCAAATATAGCAGAATTAAGATCTGGATCAATAAACCATCTAAGTAAACTTAGGCTGGGTTTTCACATTGCAATTTTAATTGCATCTGTCGCAGTACTGTGTCATTTCAGTGAAAATGCTGCTGTATCGTGACAGTACTGAAATGAAAATGCAACACGTGTGCTAATTTCTCAGTATTGGGGTTCCAAAGTCTCACTGCTCTTACAGTAGAGAATCCCTTCTGTGTAAAAAAAGCTCTTATATTCTAGAAGTAATGAATGCCCTTGTTACAGTTACCTTCCTATGTATACTATTGGTAAATTATTTCACAGATCTCTGACCTCCAATATACTGTATGTCTTCTGTGTCAGGAATGTGCAGTAGCCTGGTGTGAACTGGGCCTGTTTTTACTCTTGTGTGACACACCCGCTTGCTTCTCAGCTTCTGGCAATGCAGGAGTTAAACTGAGCTCTGCTTCATAAATCCTTCATAAATCCCCTCCTTGGTCGAACTTGATGGACACCTGTCTTTTTAAAATCGTACCAACTATGTAATGTTGGAGATATTATTTGCTAATGTGGCATGTTACAACATTAGCCATTGTAATGGGGAAACATGCATGCAATGTAACCATGGGCCAGTGATACTAGAGCAGCTGATTATTAACCCCTTCAAGTCAATAATACGTATATATACGTTCCTACTGTACATGCCCTGTGCAGCAGTAACGTGTATAAATGTTCCTAGACTGAAGGGGCTTTAAATGTGTGCGGGACCGCCCTAAGGCCGGGTTCACACTACGTAAAAAAACACGGCCGTATTTTGTAACAACAGCCGTAGTTGCGCAAACAACGGCTGTTATTTGTGCAACTACAGACGTTGTTATGAAATACAGCCGTGTTTTTTACGTAGTGTGAACATAGCCTAATGCGGGCAGTCCCGCACTTAGTGTGGCCGGCTCCAGAACTAATGACAGGCAGCCGCTGCTGCCTGTCATTAACCCCCTTAAACGATTGGATGCACAGTAATCGCAGTGTTTAAGGTAGTTAGTGAAAGGACCTGTCACTGACTGAACGGCGGGGGAGTGAGCCACTTATCTCTGTCCTGTCGGATCGTCCATCTGTTCATAGGGCTGCTCTCAGGCAGACTCTATGCACAGACCGCTGATATGGCATAGCATTCATCAGTATATGCAATCAGAGTATTGCATATATATAAGTTTTACATTTTTAAAAAATCCCTGATAAAATGTCCTAATAAAGATTTCTATTACCCCCATTCTCATTATACAAATAAAAGTATTAAAAAAAAATAAACATATTACTTATTGTAGAGTACAGAATTTTCCAATCTATTAAAATATAACAATATTGTTCCCGTATGGTTAATGGCGTAACTGAAAAGTGAAAATAATAAAAATAAAAAAACACCAGGATTGCTAATTTTTTTAAATTATATATCAGAAAAAAATAAAAATAAAAAATCTAAATTTTTCTCCCACACCAATATGATATTAATAAAAACTAGATGTCATGGAGCAAAAAAATGACACCCCAATCAGCCCTGTAAGTGAAAAAATAAAACCTCTATTGCTTAGAAGGCGGGGAGGAACATTGCTTCAATTTGACCCGGCCATCGATGACCTTGGTCATGAAGGGGTTAAAAGAGGAGCATGAGGTTATTTCTTGAAATGCCTGGATAATATCGTTGAACCTTTGTACAAGGGAGATTTTTTGGGGGGTTGCAAATTTAAAATATATTTAACCCCTTAGTGACCGCCGCACGCATATTCACGGCGGCCACTAATGGGCTTTATTCCGATGCGCATGTCTTTTAACGGCGGGCACATCGGAATAAATTACCGCCCGGCGGCGGCAGCAGAGCTGGTGATCAGCGGTCAGTGTGACCGCTGACACCCTCCTGTAACCCGTTAAATGCCACTGTCAAACCATGACAGCGGCATCTAACGGGTGCCGGTGGATCCCGGACGGCGCCGTGGGTCACTTACGTGATCGCGATGTCCCGCGGCGCCGTCCGGTCCTCAGATGTCTCCATGGTGATCCCTGGGTCCTAATGAAGGTCCCCGGGGTCTCCATGGAGATGCCTCATGCTGACAGGGGTGGCCGTGGCTATTGCCTGTCAGCATGAGGCATGATAAAATACACTGCAGTACATCAGGTACTGCAGTGTATTGTATCAGTGATCTAAGTATTTTACACTAGTGTACAGTAATGTACACTAGTGTAAAAGTAACAAAAAGTGAAAAAAGTGTGCACCAAACACAACACAGCCCCCCCAGCCCCCCCAATAATAGAGATGCATTACATTCCCCATACACAATAAAAGTTGACATAAAAGTGATCAAAAACACAAATCATATACATATTTGGTATCGTTACGTTCCGTAACGACCCAATCTATAAAACTATATCAATAATTACACTGCACAACACATGCTGTAAAAAAACAAACAAAAAAAACCAGTACCAGAATAGCAGTATTTTATCAATCTGCTTCAGAAAATACGTTATTAAACAAATCAAAAAGTCATATACATATAAAACTTGGTATCAATAGAAACTACAGATCTTCCCGCAAAAAATAAGCCCAAAACCAGCTCTGTCGCGCAAAAGATAAGAACGCTATGGATCTTGCAATGTGGCGACAGTTTTTGTGGGTTTTTGCTAGGAAGATAGTTTCTATTGCGCCAAAGCGGTAATAGTTAAAAAACCTATACAAATGTGGTATCGACGTAACCGTAGCAACCCAGAGAATACATGTATTATGTTATTAGTGACCGCCGATACAGATTTTTACGGCGATCACTAATGGGCTCTATTCTGCTGCCATCAGCTCTTTATGGCGATGGCGCAGAATAGTGCAGCGGCGCCGGTAATGCCCGCAGCCCCCTCCTCTCAGCTATCGGAGGTAGCTGAGGGGTTGGGGTAGAATGTGGGGTCAGTCCCTGCGAGTCCCCTCACCGGCGATTGCCGTTATTACTAGTATAACGGCGGCCACCGGTAACGGGCATTGCCAGCACAGCTGAACGCTTTAATCTCTTCTCACAGTGAATCCACAGTGAGAGGAGATGAAAACATGTCCCCCCCTGTCCCCAGAATTAAACCTAGTGACCTGGTCACTGACCCTCCCCTCCCTGGGCGGCCATCTGATCCAAGATGGCCGCCGCCATCACTGTGAACAGACTGTTCACAGTGATGGATTCCTAAAAATGATCAAAGCTCCATTCTCTCCACCAGTGGAGGTGGCAGAGAGGATGTGGCAATGATCGGGGACCACTCGGTGTGGTCTTAGTACAAGCGATCAGCGGTATATACTATATACCACTGATTGCTTGTTCCAAATGGTGCCGGTACTTTTTTACCCCTGTCACCAAAGTCAAAAGCCGCCCCGGATTAGCTGTAACCACCCCAGATTACCCGTAACCACCCCAGATTACCCGTAACCACCCCAGATTACCTGTAACCACCCCAGATTACCTGTAACCACCCCAGATTGAACGTCACCTCCCCAGATTGCCTGTAACCACCCAGATTGCCCGTAATCCCCCCCAGATTGCCCGTAATCCCCCCAGACAGCCCGTAACCACCGCAGACAGCCCGTAACCACCATAGATTGCCCGTAACCATCGCAAACAGCCCGTCGCCACCCTGATTGCCCGTCGCCACCCCAGATTGCCGGTCGCCACCCCAGATCACCAGTGAACACCACCAGATTGACCGTCACCACCCCAGATAGCCAGTGAACACCACCAGATTGCTCGTCACCACCCCAGATAGCCAGTGAACACTCCCAGATAGCCAGTAAACACCCCCAGATAGCCAATAAACACCCCCAGATTGCCCATAACCACCCCAGATAGCCAGTAAACACCCGCAGATTGCCTGTACCCCCTCATATAGCCAGTAAACACCCCCAGATTGCCCGTAACCACCCCAGATTGCCCGTAACCTACCCAGATTGGCACAGACTGCTCGTAACCACCCCAGATTGCCCATAACCACACCAGATTCCCTTTCACAACCTCAGATAGCCAGTAAACACCCCGAGATTGTCCATTACCACCCCAGATAGCCAGTAAACACCCACATATTGCCTGTAACTAAAATGACACTCCTTCCATTCTGAGCCCTGCTGTGTGCCCATACAATGGTTTATGCTCACGTATTGTGTACCATTTTACTCAGGAGAACCTGTACTTTCCAAAATGGGGTGAGTTTGGGGGGGGTTCTATTCTGCTGGCACTACAGGGGTACTGCAAACGCACCTGGCGCTCAGAAACTTCTTCAGCAAAATCATGCACTGAAAATGCTAATTGGTGCTCCCTTCCTTCTGAGGCCTGCTGTGTGCCCATACAGTGGTTTATGCGCACATATGGGGTACCGTTCTACTCAGGAGAACCTGCGTTACATATATTGGGGTGAGTTTTCTCCCCTGTTCCTCGTGAAATTGATAAATTTCAAACTAAACAAACATGTTATTGGAAAAATTCAATTTTTTCATTTTTACGGTTTAGTTTTGAATACTTTCCTCCAATACCTGTGGGGACAAAATGGTCACCACACCCAAAGATGTATTCTTTGAGGGGTGTAATTTCCTAAATGGGGTGAGTTTTGGGGGGGTTCTATTCTGCTGACACTACAGGGGTACTGCAAACGCACCTGGCGCTCAGAAACTTCTTCAGCAAAATCATGCACTGAAAATGCTAATTGACGCTCCCTTCCTTCTGAGGCCTGCTGTGTGCCCATACAGTGGTTTATGCCAACATATGGGGTACCGTTCTACTCAGGAGAACCTGCGTTACATATATTGGAGTGAGATTTCTCCCCTGTTCCTCGTGAAATTGAGAAATTTCAAACTAAACAAACATGTTATTGGAAAAATAAAATTTTTTCATTTTTACGGTTTAGTTTTGAATACTTTCCTCCAATACCTGTGGGGTCAAAATGGTCACCACACCCCAAGATGTATTCTTTGAGGGGTGTACTTTCCAAAATGGGGTGAGTTTTGGGGGGTTTTATTCTGCTGGCACTACAGGGGTACTGCAAATGCACCTGGCGCTCAGAAACTTCTTCAGCAAAATCATGCACTGAAAATGCTAATTGGCGCTCCCTTCCTTCTGAGGCCTGCTGTGTGCCCATACAATGGTTTATACCCACATATGGGGTACCGTTCTACTCAGGAGAACCTGCGTTACATATATTGGTGTGAGTTTTTTCCCCCTTTCCTCGTGAAATTGTGAAATTTCAAACTAAACAAACATGTTATTGGAAAAATTCAATTTTTTCATTTTTACGGTTTAGTTTTGAATACTTTCCTCCAATACCTGTGGGGTCAAAATGGTCACCACATCCCAAGATGAATTCTTTGAGGGGTGTACTTTGCTAAATGGGGTGACTTTTGGGGGGGGTTATTCTGCTGACACTACAGGGGCTCTGCAAACGCACCTGGCGCTCAAAAACTTCTTCTGAAAAATCATGCACTGAAAATGCTAATTGGCGCTCCTTCCCTTCTGAGCCCCGCTGTGGGCCCATACAGTGGTTTATTCCCACATATGGGGTACCGTTCTACTCAGGAGAACCTGCGTTACATATATTGGGGTGAGTTTTTTCCTATGTTCCTCGTGAAATTGAGAAATTTCAAACTAAAGGAACATATTATTGGGAAAATTCTATTTTTTTCCTTTTTACTGTCTTCTTTTGAATACTTTCCTCCAATACCTGTGGGGTCAAAATGGTCACCACACCCCAAGATGAATTCTTTGAGGGGTGTACTTTCCTAAATGGGGTGAGTTTTGGGGGGGTTCTATTCTGCTGGCACTACAGGGGTACTGCAAATGCACCTGGCGCTCAGAAACTTCTTCAGCAAAATCATGCACTGAAAATGCTAATTGGCGCTCCTTCCATTCTGAGCCCCGCTGTGTGCACATACAGTGGTTTATGCCCACGTATGGGTACCGTTCTACTCAGGAGAACCTGCGTTACATATGTTGGGGTGAGTTTTTTCCCCTGTTCCTCGTGAAATTGAGAAATTTCAAACTAAACAAACATATTATTGGAAAAATTCTATTTTTTCATCTTTACCGTCTTCTTTTGAATACTTTCCTCTAATACCTATGGGGTCACAATGGTCACCACACCCCAAGATGTATTCTTTGAGAGGTGTACTTTCCAAAATGGGGTGACTTTTGCAGGGGTTCTATTCTGCTGACACTACAGGGGAGCTGCAAACACACCTGGCGCTCAGAAAATTCTTCAGCAAAATCTGAACTGGAAATGCTAATTGTCGCTCCTTCCCTTCTGAGCCCCGCTGTGTGCCCATACAGTGGTTTACGCCCACATTTGGGGTACCATTGTACTCAGGAGAACCTGCGTTACAAAATTTGGGGTGCATTTTCTCTCTTGTTGCTTATGAAAATGAGATACTTTAATCTTAACAAATATATTATTGGAAAATTTCTATTTTCCATTTTTTTCTGGCCTAATTGTGAATACTTTCCTCCAGCCCGTGTAGGGTTAAAATGCTCATTATACCCCTAGATTAATTCTTTAAGGTGTCTAGTTTCCAAAATGGGGTCAGTTATGGGGGTTTACAATATACAAGCCTCCTAAATCAACTTAAAAAAAGAACTGGTGCCTAAATAAAATCAGTTTGGGAAATTTCATGAAAATGTGGTAATTTGCTGATACATTTCTAAGCCCTATAACACCCTAAAAAAGTGAACTATGTTTACGAAATGAAGCCAGAATAAAGAGGACATATTCATAATGTAATGTGACTTACTAACTAATTTTTGTCATGTGACTTTCTTTTTTTAGAAGCAAAGAATTTCAAAGTTCGTAAAGTGCAAATTTTTCAAATTTTTCATGATATTTTGATGTTTTTCACAAAAAAAAACACAAGACAGTGACCAAATTTTACCACTAACATAAATTACCATATGTTATGAAAAAACAATCTCAGAATCGCTAGCATACGTTAAAGCATTACTGAGCTATAAGCGCATGAAGTGAGACAGGTCAGATTTTGAAAAATGAGCCTGGTCATTAAGGCCCAAATAGGCTTGGTCCGTAAGGGGTTAAATAGGATGTTAAATAGCAAAGAATGGAACCTTCAGAGAGAGTGATTCCTCACTTGCTTCATTGACCTAACAATAGTTATGATTGCCAGACTCAAGCATAACATGAAGAATTCTTAGGATTTTTAAGGCTAAAACTGTTTTCTCCTTGAAGCGTTTAAGGATAATAACTAAAATCTTTAAGTATAAGATGCCTTTCATAAAGAAGTGAATTGTAGTATATTTACACAGCTGAATGTGGGCCATATGGGCTGTGTTCTTACACGTTACTTAGTTTAGTACATGGCAATATGATTGAGCATCTGTATTATGTACTCACTGTCTCAGTTTGGCAGAAGAGAAAACGCTCAGGTTACAGTAAAGTGCTGTTGTTTTTATCAGTGGTTGTGGCTTCTGTTCGCTGACATTTCTAGAGAACTCTATGAACAGTGGATAAAAAGGACATTTCATCAACTGTGCAGTCAAACACTGGGTTCATTCCATTAATCTGTTTAATAGAAAAGCTTTTATTTGCATGTGTCCTACAAAAAAAGTAATTCAATCACTTTCTCTGTTATCAGCTCCTTTAGTTGGTGCTAAAGTGTGAAAAAACTTTCAAACGATCTTATTCACACCTCTCGAAATTGCAAATGGATTAAAGGGACAGGTCTAAGCAGCTTTATTAAAGGGACAAAATAAATGGAATAAAATAGCAGGGATGAGCACCTAGTGCAGTGATGCGCAATCTTTTCAGCTTGGTGTTTCAAAATTCAACAAAAAACCAAGCATGACTTGGGTGGTGTGTCACTTCAACAACAACAAAAAAAACCATAATATTTATAGTTTAAATAACAAAATATATACCCCCATTCCCCGTCCCTTCACCAGCATACACCCCCAGTCCCCCTGCCCCCATCCCTTCACCAGCACGCACAACCCAGCCCCCCTGCCCCATCCCTATATTGCTATGCTTGTCAGTGCTGATATCAGTGTCATAGGTTCGCCACCACAGACCTAGTGGATACTATTAAAATGTCCACACTGAGGGCAACTAAACTACAACCCAGATTTGTGACATCTGTGCCAGGTGCAGATCCAGCCAAAAGTCACTGCTTTTTGCTCAAGCAATGGGGGTGATTTATCAAGTGCTCTCATCGTAAAAGTGATCCTTATTGGGTATCTTCCTGTAGCACACAGAGTGCTAAGGATAAAGGTAAGTGTCTATCTCTGTTTCTGTGTAGTTAGCAGTTTAATCCTTAAGGCGGGATCACACTACGGAATTCTCGCGGACAACGTCCGCGGAATTCCGTCAGCTGTCCACCCGCACGGGCACGCGCTTTTCCGCCGGCTCCATAGACACCATTCTATGGGCCGGCGTATTCCGCGATCCGCTGAAAGAAGTGACATGACACTTCTTTCAGCGTATAAGGTAAGAAATCAGGGGGGGGAGGCTGGGAGATTGCTCCTTGAGTACAGAAGGAGGCTTTTTTGGCTGATGAAACCTATTACAGAGTTTCTTAAAATCGCTTATACTACTGATTTCTGCAATAAAAAAAAAACATGACAGTTACGCTTTAATATGTGTTTTGGTGCACTGTGGGCCAGGCTACTGCACCCAGGGCACTGATCTGCCCCCGGCTGGCCCACTCTGCTGATATTCCCCCACTGCACCAAAACACATAAGTAGCATAAGGATGAAACTGCTAACTACAAAAGTTATAAGCAGGCTAGATACTTCTTACCTGCTGATAGTTTCCCTTTAAAATACATTTACTGTTGTTCAGTGCTGCACTACAGTTTGTCAGTGTGTTTTATTGTGGTGATGTGTAAGGTGTACGAAGGTGGATCCGAGCGTATCAGTGAAGGAGTGGGTGAGCTGACACTTGAACTTTGCTATGCGTATTGTTATATATGCATCCTAATAAGTTGTGCGCTCAGGTAAAAGTGGGAAATGGAGTGCTTGTGTTCCCCAATAAGTGTCACTACTGTTTTGTATGTCTACTGTACACAGCTGGAGGAGCTAATGGGCTAAATGTGTTGTACCATGTGTTTGATGCTAACCACTAGTAGGTGCTCTTTCTATCTCTCCTATCCCCTTCTCCCTCTCTCTTACACACACTCATCCCCACCACTCATAAGAGGGTACACAAAGCCCCCGTAGGAGTAGTTAATCTGGTGGAGGAAGTGAGTTTAGTCTTAGTCAGGTTTCTAGTGAGAAAGAACACCATAAAACAGTTCCTGCAGAAGTTAAAGTGTCACTGTCGTTATAACTTTCAGGCTATGTTCACACTACGTATATTGCCGGCGGTAGTGCGAACCGCAAATATACGCCCGTAGTTTTGAGGTTGATGCGTACGCTTGGAAGTATACGATTTCCGGCCGCACAGTGCACACTACGTATGAGCCTACGGCCGGATCATATACAGCGCCATGAAAAATGAACAAGACCATTGTTTCCGGCCGGAACTGTTCCAACTCACGGCCGTGGATTTCCATGCGGTCCCGTACGGAGTACTTATTTCAGCCAAATTGAACTTGATTTTTAGATCCAAAAGGTTCTGTGTGTTTTATTGGGCTGGGCGAAGATTTCCAAGTAAATGACCTGTTTCAGATCGCTTCGAATCAAGCTAGGAAGCATAACTCTACTATGGGCATATGTTCGCGGTTCGCCCGCATGTTCGCAATCCGGCCGCATGTCTATTTTTCCCATGGCCTTAGTTTCAGCCGCACATGTCCGGCCGCGTACGAACTACGGCCGGACATATACGTAGTGTGAACATAGCCTCAAAATGTAAATCAACAGTAGATGTGAAATAAAGCAAATTTGCAATATACATTCATTATTTTTTTTTTTATTATCATGCTGTAAAACAAAGCTGAATTTACCAGATATATAGCTCCAGTCTCCTGAAGGCAGATTTTATAACTTGCACTGGTTGAAAAAAAATTTAATTCTGGCCAGTACAGAGACTCACGACTCAATATGTCTGTCAATCACATGACTGCCTTCTCTCTGTGAGCGCTCAGATGTCCTGTTTCCTGTTTTTGAGAAAAAAACTGTCAGAAAACAGGATGTGCCGTGTTTTCCATGATAGCAAAAAAATTAATGTATATTGCAAACTTGCTTTATATCACATCTACTGTTAATTTGAAAGTAATAACGACAGTGACACTTTAAGGTAGCTTAGCACTGCACAGTAAAAATAGATAGATAGATCTTAGTCTAAATGTGAGTATGAGTATCACTTTTCTACCTCTGTATATACACTACAGTTATGGCAGAGTACAGGATCTACATTTGGCAAGGCTCCTCTGGCAACTTCTCTTCTCTTTACCTCTGCACAGCACTTCTACCAAGCACCTATTCCTCAAAAGTACCTATCCCTACTCTATTGTCAGCAACCAAGTTGTGTCAAGATTTGTACTATCTGTATAGAGTGTACTGTTCTCTGGCAATTACGTTCAGTAAACTGTTCTATTTTTATACAAAATGCACAGGACTCTGCTTTCTCTGTTCGCACCTGCACCCATACACACACCACCATTTTCCTTGGGTTGTTTATCTCCTCTCTGTGGGTGGCAGTACCGAAATCCCAGGTGGGTCAACTACCACTCCAGGTTGCCGTGACAAGTGCCCAAGAGACCCGCAACAAGCCCATAGGTTACCGACCATTGGGAACATAAACCGACCACAAAGCAAGTAACAACATCACACCTGTGCACTACTACAGTGCTGTCCGAGTAACCAGGGCCGTTTCTATCGCCGTGCGCGCCGGGCGGCCGCCCGGGGCGCTGACAGGGATTCAGGGAGGAGGGCGCAGTAACCCGGCCGCACTGACAGCTGATCACCGCCCACGGCCGATAGCATAGCGCCCTCCGCGGCACATCTGATCCCATTGCCGCCCGCCCTCGGCCGACAGCACTGATGTGTGCAGCGGCGGGTGCTGTCAGGTGATGTTACTGGCCTCTTGGGCCGGCCCCCTCCATTCCCCGCCCACTGTGACGTGCCTACGCTCCACATCCCCAGCGCTGGCCTTACTTTTCAAATGCCGCCCTCACGTTGCCGGACGCCTTCCACCCCCCACCCCCCACCCCCCCGGGGAACATCTGATCGCCCCTCTCGGCACACAGCAATGACCCCGGGGGTGTCACGTGGGCGTCGAACAGTTGTGCCGCGAGGGGTGTTGTCAGATGAAGCTACTGGCCTGGCCCGCTCCCGGCCCCCTCCATGCCCTGCTACATGCCCCGCCCACTGTGACGTGCCTACGTCTCCTCCAAGCTTCCCTCACATCCCCAGCGCTGCCCTTACTTCACACACACCGCCCTCAAGTTCCCAGGGCACCCCTCTTCTCCCCAGCGCCGCCCCCGCCCCTGATTCTGTTCCCGCAGACGCCATTTGCTGATTCCCGCCTGGCCTGTGAGGAGGAGCGGACAGTAATTAGGAGCAGAGCTTGCAGCATAGGAGCAGCCAGCAGGTAGTAAAAAATTAGTAATGAAAAGAACTGTAATGGAAGCTGGGCCCCTAGGATAAAGAAAAAATAAGATTATAATGAAAAGTTATGATTGTGAAATACACCTCCCAGCATGACCTGATGACACTGTCAGTTATATACCTTCAGGAACTGCTGGGAGTGGTAGTTCTCCCAACAAAATAAAAATAGATGTATTTTGTAGGGAGAACTATAACTCCCAGCAGTTACTGAAGGTTTATAACTGACAGTGTCAGGTCATGCTGGGAGGTGTAGTTCCCAATCTATGGGGTTGGGTGTAAAATTTTTTAATCATGTAAATGAATTTTCCAGAACTATGTAACACCCAACCCCGTAGATTGTGAACTACTCTCTTCATGCCCTGGCAGCTATAAACCTTTAGGAACTGCTGGGAGTTGTAGGTCTAACAAAATGACGATAAAGAAAAAGGATTTTGTAGGGAGATCTATAACTCCCAGCAGGTACTGAAGGTATATAGCTGTCAGGGCATGCTAGGAGTTGTAGTTCACAATCTATGGCAGGGGTACTCAACAATTTTAGTGAAGGTCCAACCTACGCACAGGGGGGCTATATACTCAGGGGCGGTCTTAGCATTTCTGGGGCCCCAAGCGAAGTTATGTCTGGGCCCCCCCCCTCGACACGCGTTCCAAAACAATAGACCGCTGTGTGTTGCCCCCAGTAGTATATACCCCTTGTGCACTACCGCCAGTAATATATACTTCTTGTGTGCTGCCCCCAATAGTATATACCCCTTGTGTCCTGCCCCCAGCAGTATATACCCCTTTTTTGCTTCCTCCAGTAGTATATAGACCCCTGTTCCCCCAGTTATATATAGCCCCCCTGTGTGCTCCCCCAGAAGTATATAGACCTCATGTGTGCTGCCCCAGTTGTATATAGACCCCCTGTGGGCTACCCCCAGTTGTATATACCCCCTGTGTGCTCCCCCACTAGTATATAGGCCCCCTGTGTGCTCCCTCAGGGGTATTTAGCCCCCTGTGTGCTCCCCTACTTGAATATAGACCTCCTGTGTGCTCCCCAACTTGGATATAGACCCCTGTGTGCTCCTCCAGTAGTATATAAACCCCCTGTGTGGTTCCCCCAGTAGTATATAGACCCCCTGTGTGCCCCACCAGTATTATATAGACCCCTTGTGTGCTGCCCCAGTAGTATACAGACCCCTGTGTGCTCCCCCAGTTATATATAGACCACCTGTGTGCCTCACAAGTAGTATATAGACCTCCTGTATGTTCCCCCAGTAGAATATAGGCCCCCTGTGTGCCCCACCAGTAGTATATAGACCGCTGTGTGCTCCCCCAGTAGTATATAGCCCCCCTGTGTGCTCCCCCCATTTATATAGACCCCCGGTGTTCGCTCCCCCAGTTAAACAGACCCCTGTATGCTCCCCCTCCCATATAGTATATATCACAATAAAACAAACACTTATACTCACCTGGGTCCGGGCGTCTCCTTTTCTCTTCACTCTTGTGGCTGCAGGAAGGGTTTTCCCTGCGATCACAAGAGGCCGCACTCCCCTTGTCACTGGAGCGCCGGCACCACAAGGACAAAGTGGCCACTTGCGACCGCAGGGAAAACCCTTCCTGCGGCCACAAGAGTGACTGACAGGAAGGGAGCCAATGTCTCCCGCCCTGTCAGTGCTGCTGCATGTAACTATGAGCGCTCATTACGAGTGCTCATAGTTACAGTTCAAATGGCAGCAGCGAGCGCGGCAGCGGCCCTGTCCAGCGGTTTTGAGCACAAGAGCGGGGAGTGGGGGCCCCAAGCGATCGCTTGGGGTGCTTGGTGCCAAAGACCGCCACTGTATATACTACTGGGGGGAGCAACAGGTTTACTACTGATGTTCAGCTCGGACCTTTAACTGACAATAGACCCCGCTATTGTCAGGTGAAGGTCCCAGCTGAACATCAGTAGTAAACTTGTTGCTCCCCCCAGTAGTATATAGCCCCCCTGTGCACGTTTTTTTTTTTTTTTTTTTGGGGGGGGGGGGGGCGCTTTTTTTCACATTTTTTTCGCCCTGTAGCCAAAATGACCTAGAAACTGCCCTGCGAGTAACAAATGTGAAATTGCAGCTCAGCTCCCATTCAAGTGAATAGAAGGTTAGCTGCAATTACAGGTCACCACTGCGACACAATGAATGGGGACAAACTCCCTTTACTATGTGGTGTGGTCACTGAACAACAGATGAGTTTTGGAAAAGAAAAAATGACATGGCAGTTTGACCGCCCGTCAGTGCAATGACGGCTGTTGGTGCATTATTCTAGTTTAGGTGGACTAATTGCCCTGGGTGTGTCTTTAATTGAAAAGTCAATTGAAATTTAATAGTAATAATGGTGTAAGGACGGAGGAAAAACTGTGTGTAAACAACTAAAAAAATAACGTCCACTGTTTGCAAAAGACGTCTGAAAATAATTGACATCATTATTTTGACATCTGCGCAGATAACGTCTGTCATTTTATACACTGTGTGCATTGGATGTCCGTCATTCCATAGACTTCAATGCATTCCATTGAAGTTAATTACATTGCAGCAATAACTTCCCTCTTTTTTTGACGTTGTGTGAACATATTCATTATGTTAAAAGAGATGTGAATATAAATAACTGATTCTATCAGATGGATAGGAATAGAGAACAAGATAAACTTGAAAATTAGAGAGAAAGTATGAAAGAGGATTCCATTTTATGCATAGATTTAATCACTTAAACACTAAAATTAATATGGCGATAAGGAAACATTGACACATATTGGATAATTCATATCCTGGAAATAAGGAATTTCAAAACTCCCCTTTAATAAGTATTAAGAAAACACTGAGAGAGATTAGTAGAGGGAGACTTGTAATGTAAGGTAAGGCCGCATTCACACGTTCCATGTTCTGTACGGAACACGGACGTGGAATGCCTGTAGCAGAGTCCCCACCCAACTCCCCTGCCTGGGCAGCATCTTTGATAAGATGCTGGGAGCGGGGGAACTGTATGAATATGCAGTGCACTGTAATGAGAGAGCCGTGCGGCTGCTTCATTACAGCATGGTGCATGTTCAAACAGTTCCCCCGCTCCCAGCATCTGATCACAGATGTTGCTCGGGGGGGCGCGATTCAGTTAAAGGCATTCCACGTCCGTGTTCCGTGTGTTACGCCGGTCTTATATTAGGCCCTGACCCCTTTTCCCTGGCAGGATTCACTAAGAGGCACACACGCCTGGCGTACTAAATATGAGCAGGCGTAAATCATGATAAATGAGGCGCGGGATAAGGCCACGCCTCCTCCCTGCCTTGTCAGGCCCCCCCAGCAGGCGTACGCCAGGGAGAAGGGGCAAATCTGCCCTTTTCCCAGGCGTAAGTCTTTGGCGGAAGCTTCATAATTGTCCCCCTTTATATATAGGAAGCAGGAGATGCATATCCATGTCTGAGAGATACCCAATGTTTAAATGTGATTAAAGGAAAAAAGTAGTTACTATTTCCATTCCATGACAAATTAGCAAACGTAAGTAAACATAAAATACACGATTAGATGCAGTAACTTGATATTACCTGTCCCCTACCAGAAGTTCCAATAGAACCAAAAGTTCTGCATTGTTTCATCAGCTTTTTGAGAAAAGGACTCAATCTAGAAACAATTGTTGCGCTGTAAGGCAAGTTGGATCTAAATATTGAATAACATGGTTAAAACAGGGATTTGGAGAAAAGTCATTTAGCTGTATAATGTATCTGTCATTTACACGTTTATTTACTCTATATACCTTTTAGACTCTGCAAGACAAAAGCAATTAGTTACCCTGAATTGCTGGACTATTGTATGGATACTGTGCAATACTATGAATAGCAATCTTGTGTTACAGTATATAGGCTACTAATGATGACATCACTGGAGTGGGACAACAGTCCACTATTTATGTTGTCACTATTGTGTTCTGTGGGTGGGTAACTCTGTCTGCAAATATAGTTACACAGTCACATCAGATCTCAGTCAAACAACAACACAAGAACACACCTTGACAAAGTGCAGACTAATCATGTTTATATAGCAACCAATCAGAGCACAGCTTTCATTTCCCAAACTTTTCTTTAGTCTTCGTGAATAAATACATTAAGCTTTAATATAAATTTAATTCCATATAATATAAACAGTTTTTTAAGTCTTAGCATAGCAGAAGCAGTGTATATATGTTTTGCAACCATAGAAAGACCTCTAAGAGTCAATAAGTTCCTCTGTAATTGGGATACTAGTCAGTATTTCCAGGGTACACTGTAATGTTGACAGTACATCCACCCACCCTCCTGCCACATGTTTATCAAGGACTTTTTAATTCTTATGAAAGAAACATGTTGCACTGATGAGGTTGTGGTGTATACATAATTCTATGGAAAAAATAGTTTCCTATACAAACTGTAGAAGAGCAAAAAAGTCAATGTAAGGTTATAGTACAACATATCGCTTTATCTAAACTAGGTGATTTTTTTTAAGGTAATTAGAAAAAAAAAAACATGTAATCGCCAAATTTTGTAAAGCAATTATTTTTTTCTTAGTCTTGGCAATGTTAACACAATGTAAAATAAAAGAACTGAAGAAAACTGAATAAAAGAATACTACTGGAATTTTGAGCGTAACCTCTTAATGATGGATGACTTGGTGGTCTAGTGGCCGGATCGGCTCCCCGCAGCGAAATCGCAGGGAGCTGATCTGATTTCAGTGCAGCCCAATGCCTCTGCAAGGCCTCCTGAGCTGTCTATGATCGGCAATTGTTCAAGCCTGTCTCCAGCAGGCTAAAGCAATGGAGTTCTGATTTGATAGACCAATGCTGTACATAAGCAATCATTGTATTGCTCATAGATGTCCCCTAGCAGGACTACAAATCAATGTGAAAAAAGTTTAATATATAGGAAAACCCATGCCATATTAAACATTAAAATCACAGCATTTTCCTTTTTTTTTTTTTTAATAAAAAAACACATATTTAGTATCGCTGCATGCAGAATCACCAGAACTATTAAATTATCACATTCCCAAACGCACATGGTAAACAGTGTAAGCACAAAACCCCATCAAAATGCAAAATTGCAGTTTTTTGTTACATAATATTCAGAAAAAAAATTATAAAAAGTGATCAAAAAGTTACATATAAGCGATAGATATAGTGATAAAAAGATAGTGATAAAAAGTAAACATAGCGCAAAAAATGGGCCCTCAAATAGTCCCATAGACCAAAAAAGAGAGTTATAAGGATTGAAGTTTTAAGCATATTTATTAATTTTTTTAAGTTTTATTTTTTTTTAGAAATAATAAACCGCACCACACAGTTATTTTACCGCACAAATAAAAAAAATTAAAAAATTAAAGTTATAGACTAAAAACTGCCATCTTTTGATAATCTTTGGACGGCCATTAATGATCATGATTATTATTTACGGCCGCCCTTATAAAAAGATGGCTGTTTGTTTGCTTTTTTAAAAAAACAATGGCTGTTAATTCACGTTAAAAGACATTGTGGAAACAGTCTCAAATTATATATGCAAAGAAAGGGGCCTGTGGAGCCTCAGTCGTAAGTTTAAAAACACAAGAATAGCCAGATATCCCTTAAGGGAAGAAAAACCTGTTGTCATGTGGTGCCTCCCAGTGGGGAAATCACCAAACCACCCTGATACGTAGCCCCTTAGGTCCCACTCGGTTGCGAGTATTGGGACACAAATAGGGAAATACCAGGGTGGCCCCTTTTGCAGTATTGCGACATGACAAGGGAAATACCAAAGTCAGGCATCCATCCACAGACAGCTGTTTCGAGGTATTGCCCCTCATCAGTGTGGAGTAGGATTTCGGCTAACGGGGGCGATGAATACTAAACCAGCAAAACACACCAATCACTGAGCTCAGGGAAATCAGCAAAAAATTCAATTGAGTACTCATTCAAGAGTCTCCATTTATACATTGCCGCTTAAAAATTTTTTATATGCAAAGAAAGGGGTCCATGGGGCCTCAAAACATAGGAAGAGCTAGCCAAGGGGTGCCTCCCAGTGAGGAAATCACCAAACCACCCTCATATGTAGCCCCTCGGTTGCGAGTATTACGACATAAATTGGGAAATACCAGGGTGGCCCCTTTTGCATCAAAGTCTAATTCAGTTGTGAGTATTGCGACATGAAAAGGGAAATACCAAAGCCAGGTATTCGGGTGTCCGAACTGCCCTTGATTGTTGTGTTCTGCTACCATCAAAGTGTAATTGTCATGAAGTACATTGTACAAGTACATTGAAACGATCGTTGGCAGAAGAAATTTCACATTGATCAAGTCAGTGTACTTCATGAGGGGTACACTTTAACTTGCATTAGTTTTCACAGACAATGATTTCTAGCAGTGTTCCTGAGCCCATGCAGTGATTTCCAGTAGACAATCATGCCTGTTTTCGTTGCAACCCCAGGGCCTGTAGCATCCAATAATAAGTGTCCCCTTGTCCCTTGTGCCCATTTATTTTCAGTCATATAACTTATTGGAAATTACTTCTGCAGGAGGCAGTGAGTGGGGGGATTGGAGCACCAAGAGCTAAAGGTCCGCTCCCAGTGCACCAAATGACCCATTTACATATTTACAAACATTACAGTTACTCAATAATGGCACAATGAGCTGACATAATAAAGGTGCGGGCATCCCCCCTGTCCTCTGCCTAACCTGTTGCTAGATACATTTACCACCCCCCCCCCTTCCCAGAATAAATAGTGTACACTACAAAAAAATAACATATTTGGTATTACAGTGTATGGAAGTGTCTGAACCAATAAAATATGTTATTAATCCAGCACTGTAAATAGCATAAATGAAAAAACAAAACAAAAAAAAAACCAACAATGTTCTGTCACTGCTACCGTATTGGCCAATAAAAGAGGGTGCTGATTGTATCCCTGAACCATTGATCATATGTAATATGTATTAATGGTATTGATATTGCAATAAATATTTATTGCAGCATCTACACAGTTAAATGGCTATCACAAGACAGATCTCCAATGCTGGTCATTGTAGAGCAGGCTTAGCATCTGAGCTTTTGTCATACTTCCCTATTTAACCCATAGCATAACTGTACATCGTGGGTTAGGAAAGGGTTAATTGTTAGTTTTAATTAACATTTAGTCGGTGCCTGAAAAGTAAGATGGAAATTATAGGACTGACTATTGTAGATTTAGGTTATTCAAGCTGTGTAAATGGCTCGTCTGTTCCTTAAAGCCTGAGGTCACCTGTTACTACAGATGGGTTTGGGTGACCTCAGGATCAAAGTTGTCTGGGACGTATTGTATAGGGAACAATAGGCATGACTGCAGGTAAATTAGGACCAAGCATTGAAGGGATGAGAAAATGGAGAGAATAGAAGGGGCTATAGGAAAGGGATTTATTACATAATAGCAGCTGATAAATGGTAGGGGAATAGGGACTAGGCAGATTGGGACGTGTCACCCTTATCAATGTACATTACGGAAAGGGGGATATTATGTTTGCACTCTGCCTGCCAGTGGGGGACATTAACTAGGGCAGGTTCCCAGTAAACCTAAAAGCATATTTTTATTGCCTTGCCGGGGCAGATTGTGTGATATCAGCCTGCCGTAGCATATGGGGGTTGCACAATGCTTCTCCTGGGAGGCCAGCTGAATGCAGGGGAGGCTAATGGTTAGTATGATATTAGCCTAGGATAGCATATGGGGTTTTCCCAGAACATGCGACTACATGCTAGCTTTCACTTTCATATATCACCTTCATAAATTATGACTAACATCCAATATTTGAAAAGTGACCTTATCAGAAGTAGAACCAGTATTTGTTCTACATTATTATTACTGTTTGTTTCTATACTATATTGTTTGTTACTGTGTAGTCTGCATCTCACACACATACTATACAACTATCATTATATAGACGCTGTATATTTTCAGCTTCCTGTCACTGGAGCAAATTTATTTTTTAAAACAAATAATTATTTTCATTCTCTCCACAGCTAAAGCGTATTTTTTTGTGATCTACATGGGTTGTGCTAGGAAGTAGTACAAACCAGGGAGGAGACCTGAATATACATAGGTGAGAGAGGGAATACTCTTCCCTGTGTTTATGTTAGTAACCACACCAAACTCCCAGGGAAGGAAGGAATGTTTCTGCTTACATAGCAGCTTCAGAAATCTGTTAGATGGAGGAGGGGGCAGTATTAAACCTGGCAACCAAAGCAGACAAGCAGCAGCTCAATATCATCCTATTTAATGCCACTCGGGATGGATAGGACGCATGTATAACCTATATTTGAATAAATAGGTTACAAGAACTGATAGAAACATATATTACTAGCCTTTAAAAGGAAGCCACACTAGTTGTATCCATATACATAAAAATAATCACAAAGGGTTGTAAACAGTAAACAGCCATTCCCTTGTAACTGTATGAATGCTCCATACACAGCATCTCAGCCTTGTCTGGTGTATCGCCTTTCAGGGGTATTTATATGTATGTATATGAGCAGTGAATGAATGTGTGAGGGCGGTGGTTCTTGTTACAGAGCATGAAAAGACAGTGAACAGGCGTTACAGGAGGGGCGGACATCAGTGTCATAAAATATCAGGGGGAAACTGTCAGTACAGATGAACATTCATCTCCCTCTAAGCAACAAGAGTAGTGTTACACTGGGAATGGATAAAACAATTGCTTCATCTTCTTCTGTACTATCCGTCTCAATATGGTTCCTTAGCTAAAGTCTCCTGCGCTAATTGAAATGTACCTATTATATGTCTGTGCTGCAGCTTTACAATCCGCCCTGTATACACGGTTCTGACCTCAGCCTGCTTAACACACTGATCATTGTGTTATACACATGCTGGGGTACTGGCAGCTGTGCACTCATTGAACCCACTGCCACTACTTCTGTTTTTTCTTTAACCTTTCTGGTTTTATGTACAGTATAGGTTTTATTGTATGGGAAGCAGCTGTCTATGACTGTCATGTAGTTTATATGTAGGAGCTAAAAAAAATAGCTGGAAAATGCTGAGTTGTTTTAACAATATGCGCTGCACATTCCTAGTTATGTCAGTCGCTTCACTATTCAGCATTGAATTGAAGCTTGTAGGATCTGGAGGGGGGGGGGACTGAGTTAAAAATAGCTTGTTTTATGCACTTCATATATTTATTGCATTCCGACTTATTATTAATGCTCTGAAATAGTTTGTGCTGCCAATGCAAATTCTGCATACAGGAAGAGTCCAATGTACTTGACGTCTGCAGATTTGTAACCAATCGCATTATTTGTGAGATAGCAGAATTTAAATTGGCAGCAGGAAAAATTTTCTGCGGGGTCGCCACAGTTAGTGCATGTTCATCTAGCCTTATTACTTTTTTGGCAAATACATAAATCCCAGATTTTTTTTTTTTTCTTTTTAAATCAAATAGGTATTCCAGGGAGTATTTTTTTTCATTATTTTAAATACATTACTTTAAGTTACCTTGCTTTTTAGCAGAACTTTATTTAAAAAAAACGTATAATTTTTATTTACACACCATTTTACATTGAGCGGCAGCACTAAGGGGCAACATAGCCTCTCTGTTGCCACCAGTGTTTACATTAGGAACTGCAGGGCCCTCCAAACTCTGGTCCCTGCTCCCTCCTCTGATGCATTGTTGCCGCATGCATCGCAGTATTGGTCTCCGACCCAGCTGTTGATGGTAATTGTGAGCTGTAACTGATACAAGGTATGCACTGTGTATAGAGGGTACCCAGCTCCTGAGCCTGCTCCATACTCCCTGCCGCCACATCTTAATGTATAGTTACTGTTTGTCAGATGTTGGAAAAAAAATATGGAATAACCTTGCAATTTGAACTTCTAAAACAAAGGTATGCGGTTTGTGCAAAAATCTTTTTTTTTTCCCTCTCGAAAAGTAATGGTTGGGCCTTATTGGTGGACCAGGGGGCACAGCAAGACAAGGAAGGGGCATAAATCACGGTTAATACCTCAGATTTGCTGCATTTACTAAGAGGCTTAGTTATATGTTATAATATATATATATATATATAATTTATATATATATATATATATATATATATATATATATATATATACAGTGGTACCTTGGTTCTCAAACTGCTCGGTTCTCAAACTGTTTGGAAATCAAACTGTATTTTCAATGAAATTTTACTTTAGTTCTCTTTGGTCCTCAAACTCTTGCTCTGTTCTCAAACACTTTTTAAGCTTCCAGTCTTGAAGTACTCGGTATCTGAACGTTTTTGTGAGCGTGGATGGTGGTTTGCACCTGGTGAGTTTAGCACTGGTGAGGCTTCACATACAGTACAGTACTAAATAGGACTGCTGGAGTGCATAATATACAGTACAGTAGTAGTACAGTCAGTGCATCACCATCTCCCATCCTGTACTGCATAAGACTGTTGGAGTGCATATACAGTACAGTAGTAGTACAGTCAGTGCACCACCATCTTCTATCCGTTACAGTGCTGGGATTGGGGGGACTCTATACAGTAAAGGATGAGTGAGGAGTTAGTGATTACTGTACTATAATTGCTTGTTCTGTTGAATGTTTCTTGTGTATAATGTACTGTATAGTGCTGTTTAATAATGTCCTGTACAGTATAGTGCTGTTTTGTACTGTACAGATTAAACTATGCACTTTTCAATGTAGTATATGGGTACTGTAGGAAATTATTGGTGGGTGCTAGAACCAATTAAACACAATTACATTATTTCCCATGGGAAGACACTGATCAGTTCCCAAACTGCTTGGTTCTCAAACTGCCTTCCGAAACCAATTAAGTTCAAGTCTTGAGATACCACTGTATATATATCTTATATTATTATTTATAAATTCCCTCATAGGCTAAGTTCACACTACAGTTTTTTTACGGCCATCAGTAGCAAATATCAGATGTCTTTGACGGTCGGCGGCAATGGTGGACGCATAAAACTATTGTGTCAACTTAGCCATAAAGTCGTAAAATACCCTGGGGTTAAAAGGAAAAGTTCTTATAGATCTTGCCAAGATATTGCACTTGAATAATTAAAAGAAAACATGGTCCCAAGAAGAGATTTGTCAATTGAAACAATGGAAAGGAAAATTTTATCCAAAATGAAAATCCAACAGGGAGTGTGACAAAAGATGTTGGTTGTTCCTGGTCAGCTGTAGTTAAAATTAACAGAAACAATATAGTACTTTATTAAACTGCTGTCTTAAAGCGACTCTGTACCCACAATCTGACCCCCCCCCCCCCCAAACCACTTGTACCTTCAGATAGCTGCTTTTAATCCAAGATCTGTCCTGGGGTACATTCGGCAGGTGATGCAGTTAATATCCTAAAAAAAAACAACTTTTAAACTTAAAGCTCATGCCAAACGGGAGTATCAGTGCCCAAACTTTGCACCACCCCTCTGTCCCTCCTCTCCACCCTCTTCAGCATTAGGAATGCCACTGAAACATTTTCTCCATGCTAAACATTGCACAGGTCCTTAAAGATCCAGCCCATGTTCCGGGCTGCCACAGGTGGGGAATAGGAGACAATCTGCCTGGAGCATTCCTAATGATGAGGAGGGTGGGAAGGAGCGACAGAGAGGTTGTGCAAAGTTAGGGCACAGATACTCCCGTTTGGCATGGGCTTTAAGTTTAAAAGTATTTTTTTAGGACAATAACTGCATCACCTGCCGAATGGACCGCAAGACAGATCTTGGATTAAAAGCAGCTATCCGAAGGTACAAGTGGTTTGGGGGGGTCAGATTGTGGGTACAGAGTCGCTTTAAAGGGGTACTCCGGGATGGGGGTCTTTTTTGCTTATGGCCGGGGAGGATGGATGAGGGCAATGACGTCCCCTTACCTTCCTGGTTCCAGCGCCATGTCCCGGATCGCGCCACTCTGGTCCGCGCTGCCCAGTCGCTTCCTGGTCTCTGCAGGGGCTTGAGACGTGACGTTTCAAGTCCGCTCTGCCACTGACTGGCTGAGCGGACTTGAAACATTGTGTCTCAAGCCTGCGTCAGAGACCAGGAAGCGGCCGGGCAGTACGGACCAGAGCGGCGCAATCCTGGACACAGCGCTGGAACCGGGGAGCTAAGGAGACGTCATTGCCCTAATCCACCTCCTCCACAGGCATAGGCAAAAAAGACCCCCAGCCTGGAGTACTGCTCTAGTAATTTCCTATGGATATCAGACTCATCTCCGCTTATTTGCATATCGAGTGTGCAGATGAGCGGATGGCCGTATCTCCACAGTGGGATCGTCATTGGGAGTGTTGTTGGAAGAATAGGGTAAGTAATAAGTATAGGGGGCCGTATCCAGGGGCAGGGTGGGTTTGGTCACCATCCAGGGGAGACAATTTTCCTTTAAACACAAAAGTGTAACAAACTTTTTTCACAGAGTATACAATCAAAATACATATTGTAAAAATAGCACAGGAATACAAACCACACTAGGGCTATGTTCACATATAGTATTTGCGTCAGTCTTTTGGTCAGTATTTTTTCAACCAGAATCATGAGTGGAACTGACAGGGCAAAATTATAATGAAAAGGTTTGCACAGTTTCTGTGTTGTCTACCCACTCCTGGGTAGACAGGAGTTGTTGAAAAAAGACTGACCAAAAAACTGATGGAAATACGATGTGTGAACATAGCCTATAGCTGTATAATTCCAGCTTAGCCTTACCTGGCGGTAATGAAGGGTGGGGGGGTTGCACACTTTCTGAACAGCCCAAAGCACCTCATTCCCGTAATTTGCCCCTGATGCAAACAAAATAAAAACATACTGTGCTTACCTTTCAATGCTGTAGCCAGTGATTGGCTAAATGGCAGTGTCTTGTGCTGATCTAAGCACCAGAAAGTGGAGCACAGCAGAGACTGCGCAGTGTCATAACGGAGGCTGCTGAAGTGAGGGAAGTAAGTACAATCTGTTTTTTTATTGTGTCCTGCACTCTGTGCATACTTTTCTATAGGCTATGTTCACAATATGTAAAAGCACGGGCGATGTTGCCATCGGCAACAACGGCCGTACTTTTAGCGGGGTAGAGCAATGCCTTATTTTTAATGGGATCCCGTCCAGAGCGTATACACATCGTATACGCTCCGGCCAGGATTCTGTGCGGGGCCGCAAATAACTGACATGTCAGTTTTCTGCGGCCTCAATTTAATGAATTGCGGCCGTAGGAAACCCTGTCAGTTCACACAGTGAAGCGAGCGCCTCGGGCCGCTTGCTTCACTGTGTGCTATGGGAAGCTCTGATGCGGGCGCGCGCTGATGCACCCGCATCAGAGCTCTGCGGCCGGAAAGATCATCCGGCCAGTACTTAAGTATCGGCTGGGATGATCCGGGCAGAGACCGGCCGTTCCGTGACCCGGCCGGGGTCACGAAACAGCCAGTTTCATACGTTGTGTGAACATAGCCATAGGCTGTATCCATGTTTTCTTGAACTCCCTATGGCTGCATCCAATTCTTCAGCCACTGGTATACAAATACTAAACGATTGAATTTGAGTATGCTTGAGTAGCCTACATCTCTAGTGCTTATATATGGTTATCTGGCTAAGGACCCTAATATTCTATGTAAGCGAGCACTGATCTGTTAGATCAGCGCTTCTTTACCCAGTCTATTACACAGTTCGACGATAATGCAGCCCTTGCTGCCTATATAGAAAATAATAAAACAATACTTTATGTCTCCATGCTCCCCAGCTTCTCCTCACATTCGCTGCGGCCACTGCTGGCACTTCTGAGATATCTCAGAAAAGTCAATCACAGAGAGGTAAAGTATAACTTTTTTATTTTCTCTGCACTTTAAACAGCTGCCAACCATGCACCTCCTGTTACACTGAGCGATGGTTGGCAGCTGATGATTTTTAAACTTGCCGAAAGACAATGATCTGCTGATGATCAGTTGATCAGTTGATCTTTGTCTTTATTACAGGGTGATATCTGCCTGAATTGGCCTGATTTGGCAGATAATAACCCTGTGTGATGGTGCGTTTACACAGATTTATCTGACTGATTTTGAAAGCCAAAGCCAGGAATGGATTTGAAAAGAAGAGAAATCTCAGTCTTTCCTTTAAGATCTGTTCTCTGTTTATAGTCTGTTCCTGGCTTTGGCTTCAAAAATCGGTCAGATAAATCTCTCTGTGTAAACACACCATAATAGGGCCTTATTAAGTGTTTATATTCTAAAAGTGATAATTGCCCCCCCCCCCCTTACTCTATGTTCAGTTCTGTGTTGTGGACAGCATAAAAGGTACAGGTTGTCTCCTTGTCCTAACAGCTATCTAACAGTGCCAGCAGTTTAAAACATGAATTACAGCTGACAGATTCCCTTTAAGCAAGTACTGAACACAGCCTTGGAGTATGGTGAAATGGTGTTTTATTGAATTACAAGAGTCATTGTGCTTGAATGAAATTAGCAGGAAAACCTGTTCAAGCTGCTTCTGTAAAATAGTTTCACGATGAGTCTTTGATACAGAGGAGGTGGATAGCTTTAGACAGAAGGTTTACAGTGGCAGACACCATTCACCAAGCAAATGCAGAAGCCTAGGAAGATCTATATACAACATTTTAGAGTGTTTACATAAGGTCTAGTATGTGTACATAATTCCTAATGGAGATTGGACAAATGGTACTGTAAAAAATATATGTACCAACAAACATATTTTAAGACAACCATTGGATTTCTTTAAACATTAATATGTCTGGATATAAGAAAAAGGAGGAATGAAAACTCATCGGACCCCTTTTTTTTTAATGACTCAGGAATCCAGTCTTCTGCTTCATCCACCTGGTTTGTGTCTTTGTGCATTATCCCTACATACAAGGAGTTACTGAAAATACAGTCCTACCATAAATTCCAGCTGTGTAAAGCATGAAACATACTTGTCGGGTCACAGTTGCTGATTTACATTGGTTTTCCCACCATAGTAAGTTGTGATATAGCACTTGAGTATGACTCCTGGATAAGTTGGTGCTGTTTTTGTTAATAGGGTAGGACACAACCCACTTACCACTAATCTTTAGAAGGATAAAACTAAAAATATTTATAATAATATATCACAATATTTATTATAAAATAAATTTACACAGAATTTTGAACTAATTTGGAAAGCTAAGCGAATTTTAGAGACTGTGTCAGAAATAAACATGAGGATCTTAGTATACACATTGTTCAGATTTTATAGTTAGTTTAGTGTATTAGTTTAATTTTATGAACTTAAATTAAAAGAGAAACAATGCACCTATAGGTATCTTTATTTGGTGTGACTTCATCAGACATATTGAAGTTTTTTGGAATGTTATATGTTATATGCGATGTCATGTATTTTACATTTACAGTATATGACATTTTAGACATTAGTATACTGGATGTATTCTGTTCTGACGGGTGTGCCTGAATAACGTAGTACATGTCATATGATGAGAAATGCATTTCAAATTTCCATTGATGTGAATTATTATAGCGTATGAAAGGGAGATGTAAAGTACCTGAAATCCACAAACACCACTGGCGTATACTGTACAAGAGAGGTGTTTGCAGATTGGAGCAACCTTAAAATTCCTCCTTTACCTGCAAATCTTTCCTCTCTATGGGGGGCCATTAAGAGGGCTTTCCTGGCTCCACAAAAAGTAATGCATCCGCTGTATAATGTTAGCAACCCTGTGTTGCTTCTGAACTTCCAGGAGTGGACATGTTAGTAGTTTTAGAGATATAATAAAAATGAAATATACCATGATGTCCCAAGGTGTGTAACCTACAGCAACACACTATTGGGTGCATGAACAGTTTAAGGACTGATGTGGACAGCTCAGTGATATGTGAATCAGCTATAGTAACACAGCCTAATGTACAGCAAATGATTGATGGTGCACATACATCAGGGGAATTTCTGTATAGAGATCCCTACATCTGACCAACAGGGGTGGGCTGGCTCACTAGGGTATTCCCAGTCGGTCCTGGCTCTGACATAGTATTGGACCCCCCAATGATCCAGCAGAAGACAATCCCATTTAGAGATTACTTTCAAGCCAATCACTTGCAGTACATTATCTTATAAGATCATTACAAACACCCTATTAGAACTTTATAATCTTGATCATATTGATAATCTTCCTGTGTGTTCAAAAAGGACATGAGATGGTTGGACTGGTTCACTAGGGTATCCCCTGTGGGTCCTGGCTTTGACATAGTATTGGGCCCCAATGATCCAGTAGAAGACAATCCCATGTATAAACATTTATATATTGTGAGCTCTTGCGGGCAGGGTCCTCTCTCCTCATGTACCAGTCTGCCATTTGCCTTCATGTAATGTGCTTTAATCTTGTAATGTTCCTGTTTGTTAACCCCTATTGCTTGTATAGCGCTCTGGAATTAAGGGCACTTTATAAATAAATAGTAATAAAAACATATGCATATATCCGTGCAGTCAGTTTCTAGATCACACAGCAGTACATACTTACCTAGTGCGCTGCTACTGTGATCCGGCATTCTGTTCTCTAGCTCTCCCATCCAGCTGTTGTATCTTCAGGCCCTGCGCTCCTCCAGAATGATTCACAGCCAGAGAAGGTGGGGCCTGAAGACACGGTGGCTGAACGGGAGAGCCAGAGAACAGAATGCCGGATCACAGTAGCAGCGCACTAGATAAATATCCACTGCTGAGTGATCTGCAAACTGACAGCACAGATATATGTATATCCGTGCTGTCAGTTTCCACCGATAAATATAAGGTCCATGCGTGCAGCCCAGTCGCTTGACTTATTGTGCTGTGTAAAGGCACTGCAAATGAGCGCCAATCTCACTAACCGAGAAATATATCAGTGTAAAAGGACCCTTAGGGTCATCTCCATTTGTGGGCCCAAGAGACCCTAGTCTGACACTGCTGATGGATGCACCTGACCTGTTGTTGTCCATCACAGGAAAAACAAAGAGAAGGCAGGATCACATGGCCACAAGTAGAAAAGGTCTAAGGAGGCCAAAGGAATAAAGAATGTACATTTAAAATTTCAGAGACCATTAGTGAAAAAACTAAAAAAAGCATTTCATAGTCGACTACCTATTATTGAACACAACCTGTAAGTGTGTGCCTCTTCTTTCCACTTGATATAGCAATTTATGCAAACATTTGCTCTATCATCCTTCTTTTTTAGCCCTTCTTTCTCAGCTATGTAAATATAGCACACATCCAATAAAAATGGCACCGTTTTCATAGAAGAGAAATAGTTGTAAAATGAGCTGTGGTATAAATGTGCTCCTCTGAATTCTAAATACATTTTTAGGTTACAATAGTTTCACTTACAGTTCCCTTTTTCTCCTTGTCTTGAAACACATGTTGCTTCTTAACTGAGAGAGTGTGTGGCACAAATAAAATAATACCAGTGGATAAATAAAATGCTCAATTTGCAAAAGCTTTGTTAGGGTTCAGGTTTTGCCTCCTAGGAGATGGCTGGCCTAGTGTAACACATGTCAGTGGTTGAGAGTTTGGTTTGGCCAGTTTCCCTTTCAATCCATTTTTAGAAACTGTAGGCTGCAGCTGTGCTGCATTTTGGAAGGCAGAGCATAACAGGGTGGGGAATGTAAAAGTTTTGCTTGAAATATTTAGAGTTTGAGCTATATTACAATATTATAACAAGGCAATGCTAGTAATGGAGCCGTCTACTCCAGCATATTTCTATTAACAACTTGTAAGACTTAGGTAAAGAAATCTGGATGAACTTGGTGGAATATTTACCCTTTTTTTCCCCTTGGTTTATTCCATTAGTAATTCCTCTGTTGAGGAACAGTATACTCTCTGCTGTATTTCCTGCAATATTAAACAGCAACTTTACTATCACTAATAGCTGTTATATCTTGTCCCATGAGTGCATTATAAACTAAGCTTAGAGTCATTCTACCAGAAAGCAGAATTTATTAATGTATGCCAATTTTTTAGGAAAAAAATAGCTTTTTTTTTTGCAAAATACAAATATTTGTGAATGGTTTTGTGAGTGGGTAAGGCATAAAAGGGCATCACTTTACATTGAAAGGGAATCTGAAAATGACAAACTTTAAAAAAACAAAAAAATTGGTGTTTTTTTAATTTTTATATAATTTTCTAAATATAAAAGAAAATCTTGGAATTATTCTAGTTTTACACTGGCCACTAGAGCATCTGCTATAGACAATTCCAGGTATCCTTCGCTTACTTGTAAGCTTTGCTGTACAGACTGAGACAGGCCAGCAAAGTCCAGCTCTGTTGTACTACTGGAGGACTATTATGGTAGGTTAGTAAAACTAGGAATCTCTATACACTATACATCTCTCTGTGTAATAGGAGATGTGTAGCCGATGGCTTATTAAAGAAAAAGGCTGCAAGAAGCCCTTGAAGCTTGATCATCTAAGCGAGCGCCAATCTAGCAGGCCAGACCATATCATATGATGTTTACACTTTCCCATTTTTCTTGCTTACAATACATTAAGAACTAAGATACAGTACTTTAAGAACTGGTTGTTCACTCGATGCTTAATATTTTTCACCACTTGATAGATGCCAGAGTCATCAGGTAATGGTATAAACGTTCACCTATCAGTGATTTTATGCTATATGATTGTTGTGTATAGTGGATTTCTCTTAAAGCTTTGTGCTTTTTACATGAACAGAGCAGCCCTGGTGCGGGCGATGCCGATGACGTGGTCCTTTTTTTGAACCACCAACCGGTTCCCGTGCATGGCGCTGGTCTATTCCCGAGCACCAGCCCGGCATGAGGCACTAAGAGCGGGCCCGCCGGCCTCCAGTGTTATGAAACCGCCTCATGCGCGGGAAACGGGTGGCAGTTCATAAAAGGAAAATAAATAATACTTATAATATTGTTGTAATTTGGGAAATGTCTCAGATTATTGAGCCACAAGGTTATAATTGTGATTACTGCCAATTAATTCAAGAAGACACATGTGCTTAGGCTTTTATTCCCCCAAGACTCTATAACCATCTCCCTAGACTACCTTGTGGTTAATCCTTTTATGTCTATCTTAGATAAAGAAACTGTTATTTAGAACCTTTATGTTATGATGGGGAAACCTACCCTAACGCAAGCAGAATGGTGGCAGATCAGGATTATGCTTAGTGCTAATGTACTAAGATTATGTGGGTGTTCAAATAACAGACATACTGCGATGTGGTGGATATATCCTGCTCTCATGTTATTGGTGTAAGGTCAGTGTGACTCAAACATTGTTCCATGTAATGGTTTGCAGATTTCCAATGCTTTTATCACACCTTAATTATTCTCAATAAATACATTACCCTAAACTTACATATAGGGAAGGAAAATCACAGATTATACGAGAAAATAGCATTACTAAATGGGTTTAAGTTATTTATTTTTATATTATATTATATTAATATATATTATATTTTTAAACAAGTTCCAGACTAGATTTTTTTTTGTGACCCTCCGTGTACTATGTATATCCCAATCTAAGCATAGAGTTCTTATATATACACACAGTAGAATGTAAGCTGTTGCAGGAGGGTCCTCTTTCCCTCTGTGCCAGATCGATTTATTTAGTTCATGTTTATTGTGCTTTTTATGTCTCATGTTATGTCTTATGTACTTAAACTCCTTTTATATGAACAGCACCCTGGAATTATTGGAGCATTAAACATAAAGAAGAATTGTTGGGGTTCCTTTCCCAAACTTCCTAGTCTATCTAACTTCACCTCACGTCACTAGAAAGTGGTGACATATATATGATGATTGCACTGAAATGTTTATTGAATGCTCAGAAATATTTTTAAAACCATCATTTGTTGCTATGAATAAATGGGCCATAAAAGGGTTGTATAGGATTAACCACTTAAAGGGGTAGTGCGGCGCTAAACAATTATTCACTAAATAACACACATTACAAAGTTATACAACTTTGTAATGTATGTTATGTTAGTGAATCGTCCCCTTCCCCATGTTTCCCCCCACCCACACCAGACCCAGAAGTGTAATGCTCTATACATACCTGCTTCTTGCCGACCCCCGTCTGCCATCTTGTGCGAATGATGTCATCTTCGGACCGCATAACTGTGCTTAACCAATCACAGCTGAGCAGCTGATGACGCGGCAGAGGGCGGCCGGCACTAGGGACGGTTGGAGCGGTTCGGCCGTGACATTATTGGCACAAGATGGCGGACGGGGGTCGGCAAGAAGCAGGTATGTATAGAGCACTACACTTCCGGGTCTGGTGGGGGTGGGGGGAAACACGTGAAAGGGGGCGATTCACTAACATTACATACATTACAAAGTTGTGTAACTTTGTAATGTGTTATTTAGTGAATAATTGTTTAGAGCAGCACTACCCCTTTAAAGGAGAAGTCTAGCGAAAATTTTTATTGAAGTATTGTATTGTGCCCCAAAGGTATACAAATCACCAATATACACTTACTATGGGAAATGTACATACACTGCTTTTTCCCTGCATTTACTATCAAGGCTTCACTTCCTGGATAACATGGTGATGTCACGACCCGACTCCCATAGCTGTGCGGCCTGTGGCTGCTGGAGAGGATGATGGCAGGGGGACAGTGAGGGACACAGGGCACTGGAGGGTCACTGAGCATCCCTCTACCATCATCCTCTCCAGCAGCCACAGCCCGCACAGCTCTGGGAGTCGGGTCGTGACATCACCATGTTATCCAGGGAGTGACATCACCATGTTATCCAGGAAGTGAAGCCTTGATGCAGTGGTAAGTGCAGGGAAAGAAGCACTTTATAAGCATTTTACCGTAATAAGTGTATATTGGGGATTTGTATAACTTTTGGGGGACAATACAATACTTTAATAAAAATCTTTGCCTGACTTCTCCTTTAAGAGTCGCCATAAAACTAGAATAGCCCTCCCGAAAATTTCATTTTTTAATTATAGGTTTTAAGTATATGTCTCAAGTATATCTAGTTAGCACATAACACGGGTGTCTTTAAGAAGTTTTCTAGCTAAGATGTTTGATTTTCAAATTTTCCTAAGAAAAGTTGGAAATTAAAAAAAAAAATACTTTTCCCATTTGTCAGCCTCCCTTCACCCACCACTATGCCTAACTCGGGATGCACCACACTTCTGGAAATTGTGGTTGTTGTGAAACAATGGTGCCTAGCCAATCAGCAGCCACAGGGTTGGTCTGTCTCAGATGCTGATTTGCTGAACGTCTGGGCCATGATCCTGGCAGTGGGGTGTATTGGGGGAGACAGGCTTTGTTACAGAAGTGGTGGTGGAGTGTGTGTGGGGTTGAGATGAAGGTATGTTTGTTTTTCCCACCTGACTAAGAACAAACTTAAAAGAAACCCATCCTAGCTGGAAAACTCCTTAAAGTGTACCTGTCGTTATAAAAAAAACTTTTGGCCTGTCACAGAGACATGTCAAAAGTTTTGATCAGCCCGGGTCTGAGTGCTCAGACCTGTACCGATTGGGAGATAGAGCCGGGAGAAGACGTGCTAATACGAGTCAGACTTATAACGACTCAGAGCAGGGAGCAAACACGCTGCGGCTTCGGTCCTCTCTACACTCTATCTTCCGATCAGTGCTCAGTGCTCAGACTTGAACCGATGAGAACTTTTGACATGTCTCTGTGACAGGTCAAAAGTTTTTCATAATGACATGTACACAAGTCTAATTTTAACCTCTTAGTGACAGAGCTAGTTTACTGTTTTTAAACATAATTTTAGGCATCCTTTCTTTTGTTTATTGTCCCTTTCAGTGCTTGATATGCAAATTAAATGTAAGTGTCAGTCCAGTTATATATCTCTCAAAAACCACATCTCTGCTGCCTTGTAACTACCCCTCATCGCTTGCTTGACAGCCACTAGACTGTCCAACCTCTAATTCCTATTCTTGCACTTGCGCTGTTCACCCATGGTGCAGCACATCCACAGTGAAACTTTTTTCTCACAGCTTCCTCTTTCACTGTCCAACACAAGCACAGAGGCAGGTGGGGGAATGGTGCCAGTGAGAAAATTAGAAACAGAGGTGGATTAGAGAAGGCAATCTAGTGGCTGTCAATCAAAAAATGAGGGGAAGTTACAGGGCAACAGAGAGGTGGTATTTGAGAGTACAGAGGCAATACTTAGCTGGGCTCTTGTGGCCAGGGAAATACCTCTCTGGGCATTAGTGTATCATCTGCATATCAATGAAAAGATTAAATCTTGGTGTTGGAGGGGACAATTAAATAAAAATGGTGAACTGGTATTCCCAGAATCATGCTTATGTACAATATATAGCCATAGGCTTAAATGGGTATGACTAATACTGCTGACAGATCCTCTTTAACAGAAAATGTAGAAAACATATTGTAAATTGTACCGTTTCTTAATTAAACTTTATTTTGCTTTGTTGTTCTTGTCCGTCTAATGTGTTACATTGCAATGGTAAAATGTCGCCAGCACCCCATATTTTTAGGGCTCTGATGGGTGAGCGAGAGAGCCCAATTTTCGCTTTCAAGACACTTGGATGCTATGGCTGCTACTGACTATGGCATTGAATAGAAGAATGTTGTACGGAAAAGACCCCTTGGTCCACCTAGTCTGCGCTTTTACCATTTCATTTTTTATCTTAGGATAGATATATGTTTATCCCAGACACGTTTACATTCAGTTATTGTAGATTTACCAACCACATCTGCTGGAAGTTTGTTATTATTATTATTTGTGGAAAAAAGGGCATATTTTGTGTTGCACCAGCAAAAGGCAAACATAATACAATCATGGCAATCCTTTTTTTTTAATCCTCCAATGCTTTATAAACTGTTATTGTGCAAGGGTATTAAAGCATTAAAATATATTTTTGCTATCTTGGCAATTGCAACAAGCCATAGCATAGAGAACCATATTCTTCATACCAGAGGATGAGCAATAAGAAGCTGTATGTGCTGGGAGTTAGAGTAGGTGTCTCTCTGTCTCTACTCTATGCTAGTAGTTCTGGATGTATAATTGTCCTGGGGGGTGGGGATGTATGTCTCTGCTCACAATCCCAGAATGAGGATTAGAGGGAGCTATGTAAATGGATGGAAGGGAGCTATGTAAGTACCTTCTGTTTTAAGAAGGTCTTGTTGTGTTTTCCAGTATAACGTACTCACAAGGGACAGGTCCTGTGTACAAAGAAAGACATGGATGTCACACAGTGGTGATGTGCAACTCATCACACATCTAAACACCACAAAGTGTAACAACATGAAATACACTCACACTATTCACTATACTTCTGTCACGAGACAAGGTTACTATTATTACTGTTTGTGAGGAGCACTTGATTTTAAGAGGCGATCTTTACTGTATTTTTAGCAGAGGTTCATAGGTTAAATACCTCATCTGCGTTCACCCTGAAAAAAGCAATTACTGATGCCTTTCTTGATTTATTCTTAGTTTCACATTTTGGTTGTTGTAAGTGCAGTAAATCAGCACTCCTGGGTCTGAGAGAGAACACACAATTCTCTCAACTTTATCTATTGTAATCAATCATTGGCTCTAATAATGGAAATAGCTATTTAGAAAAGGCAAATGATTCCACCATAACAACCAGAGCGGAGGAGGTGTATGCTGAATCCACTGTTCATGTGTAGACTCCACCTCAAAACTTTAATTGCACATACAGTGTAGCAAAGGATCTGCTCTGAGTAAGCGAGCTGTAAGCTTGCATTTTTTCCAGATGGCTTCACCCACTGTTTGTGTATGCTGCCTGTTTCACTCTACCTGTTTGTCAGCTTTATTCTGCCATCAGGCATAAATAAAGGACTTAGGGATTATTTTACTCAAGTGTTATTTCTAAATTTCCACTTATTAGGTGGAGCATGTGATAAATGTGAAAGGAAAGAAAAGAGGTGCTATAAGAACACTGTGACACATGAAATCAAATTGCCATGCCACTAGAGGGCATCCTACACACACACACACACACACACACACTCCTTATTCTTTTGATTATACATGTTAAACGGACATTCTCATGATAGTATATTGCTCATATATGCCATAACTTCTTGATTGGTGATTAGCCTACAGCTGTGACTGCCAAAGCCCTGTCAGTGAAGAAGCCATGGCACTAGTTCGGTACATCTCCCTTTAATACTAGCCCCAGAGTTGGATTACATTGCGAAACATATATAAGTTTACAATAAATATCATAAAAGGGTAGTCTGGAGAACTTTTTTTTAAAAGATGAACTGGTATCAGAATGTTATACAGATTTGTAAATTGCTTCTATAAAAAAACAAAACAAAAAAAAAAAACGGAAGCATTACCGTACTTATCAGCTGCTGTATGCCCTAAAGGTAGTCTTGTATCCCTGCTGTGTCGGGGACTGTCCTGAGCAGTAACAAATGGCCATTGCCCAAAAAGTTGTACATTTTTTCTTATTTAGTTGAATTTTAAATTTACGCTAATTAAGAAAGAAAAAAAAACTATAATTTTATGGGTCAGTACAATTACACGATTATTTTTAGTTATACTACTTTGGCACAATACAAACTACTTAAAAAATGTTACCATATTTCTAGATCCATTTTCATCTTTCTTTGTATGGATTTTATTTATATTAATCTGGTTTAATATGACTTTTTGATACTTTTTTAGGTCTTTTTTGGAGGTGGATTAACAAAATACACCATTTCTGCAGTTTATTTGATTTTTTGAGTTTACTATTCTGTATAAAAAATGTTATAGGTTATAGCATTGGTTGTACGAATGTGGCAATACGAAATGTTTTTTTTTTATATTTTAAGTAACAATTCATTTTGTATAGCGGATATAAGTAATTTTATTATTTGGGGGATTTCTGTTACTATGTATTATTTTACACTTTAAAAATAAAACATAAGCAACTTTTTACTATTCCCATTAGCCCTTTCACTTGACAGGTCCAAGGGCCATCAGCGGGCCCCGGACTGCCATGGAAAACTATCGACAACAAGTGATTGTGTCATCGGGCTGCCAGTTGGGCAAGAGAGATGCACAGATTGTAGACATGCCATGATTTGACTCTAAACATTCCTTAAAAATACATATTGGTCACAGTAAGGCCCATAAGTGACCACCATAGGTGTATTGACGGTTACTAAGGGGTTAAACTGAAATTGGCTGGAATAAGAACTCACTGATCCTGAGAATGGGGGATTCCTGTTTTCAGTGGAGAGCTGGCTACTCATGCATGGTCTTTGTCTCCAGAATGACATAGAAGATATGGAAACATTCAAGCACTTACTTGTTTCCATATCTACTGACAACAACAGTAACCTGAAACCTCTCTCTCTAATCTCATATATATATACTGCACAACTGCACCATTTTATATCTCCCTTCTGTGCATTAATGTATACCATACAATAATATAGTGAGGTCATCTCCTATGCATGGCTTTTTTCTTAAAGAAATTTGCAGACTTCAGCTAGAGCTGTTCTTGATGCATGTGTAGGTTATTATTTGTAAGGGTGTATAGTTATATAATAGTAAATATAACAATAGTTCTTCATAGTCAGATTAACAGTAGTTTCAGTCAGAGAAATTAGGCATTTACTATATAAAGCCATTTTCTGGGTGTATAAAGGATGTTGTTTTAATAGCATTTCTCTAGTGTGGATGACCACATTCTTAAAGAGAAATGACAGAAGCATGACACACAGCTAAGCCTTTAATGAAACATGCTTAGATAGGGCCATTGTTAAACACAAACACTCCTCTCCATGCAGGTTAAAAACTGTCTTCATGTTCAGGAAACCAGTCAAAATGACTGAGAAACAAGTGAGACGACAGAGGAACACTTTTATGTCTGGTGAGTCAGAATGAAGGCTGGTGGGTGTTAAGCTCTAGTAAATACAGAACATGTATAGATTTCTTTGCCAGCTACAACTAGTAAGCTGTAACAGAACATAAGTTGTAGAACTAAACTTTTGAGAGTGCTGGTTGGTGGGTGCTTTTTCTTAGGATGATATTTGTACATGTCCTTTTATTATAATATATAATTATTATTATTGCACACTGTACTTTTAGTATAATAGCCCTTTTGAACTATAAAAATACATACAAAAACATGCTTCCTGTATTATAGATTGCCTCCACACAATTATGTTTATGATACTCAGTACAGTTCTCAAGAGCTTCATTTTGATATATTAAAGAAGCAGTTCACTTTTTATTTTTTTCGCCCCCCCCCGGTTAGCCGCTGTCAAGTATACTTACAGAAGATGATCGGTGTCCCGTTCCTGTCGGTCAGTTCCGTCCCGCGGTGCCGTTCACATCGGGCGCGCGCTCACTTCCGCCGGCGCTGTGACTCCTCTTCTCTCCCTTGTCATTTGAACGCCGGAAGTCACGCGCTTCCATAGAGAATGCATGGAAGCGAGTGACCTCCAGCGTATAATCACTGGGCAGAGAAGAGGACTCGCAGGAGCCGGCGGAAGTGAGCGCGCGCCCGATGTGAACGGCACCGCGGGACGGAACTGACCGACGGGAACGGGACACCGATCATCTTCTGTAAGTATACTTGACAGCGGCTACCCGGGGGGGGGGCGAAAAAAATAAAAAGTGAACTGCTTCTTTAATGCTAGGATTATGGAGAAAAAAAGTAAACAATAAAAACATAATAAAAATAGCCTTAAAATGTTGAAAAATGAATCATTCTACCTCTACCATTGTAATGCTCATTGAGTCTGGTAAATTTCTTGTGTTATTTGGTGATAGACACAAGAAAGCTGTTAGTTGAGCTGTTATTTGGTTGACATATAACTTCCCTGTCTCCACCATAAATAAGCGCAAGAGGAATAGCTGCAAGATGTTCCCAGAGTTTTTCTTGCAAAATTGTAGTATAGAAAAGGTTGAAATCCAACATGTCTAATTCCCTAACATCACACATAGGGGGACACTCAGACTACTTGCATATTAGTACAACTCATAACAAAAGTTTCTAGTCTGTGGTCAAGTTAAAGGGGTACTCTGGCGGGGGGGCCGGGGAGGAGGTGGCTGAGGGAAATGACGTCCACTTACCTCCCCGGTTCCAGCGGCGTTAAAAAGACGTTTGTTATTGCATCATTTTATGCTTGACTAAAATGCATTGGAGTCTACGGAATAACGGACGTCTTTTTCACTCTCTGTATTGAATAACGGACGTCTTTTGAGGCAGACGCATTCAATATGATGTGTGAAAAAGACGTCCGTTATTCCATAGACTTCAATGCATTTTAGTCAAGCATATTAAAATGATGCAATTACGGACGTCTTTTTAAACTAAAAAAAAGCGGACGTCTTTTTCCTTTTTAGGACGTTGTGTGAACATAGCCATAAAGTGTCACTGTCGTTATAACTTTCAAAATCTAAATCAACAGTCGATGTGATGTAAAGCAAGTTTGCAATTTACATTCATTATTTTTTTTTTTTATTATCATGGAGAATACTGAAGTTCCTGTTTTCTGACTCTTTTTTTCTCAAAAAACAGGAAACGGTCCGAAAACAGGAAGTTCTGTGTATCCCAGGCCATCCAGCGTTCACAATGAGAAGGCAGTCATGTGAATAATGGACACAATGGGGGACATTTATGAAAAGGCGTAAATGCCTTTTTTAGGCGCAGATGGGGCAAATCGGCGTAAAAATATTTGCAAATGGTATTTTTGTAAATGTTTTTTTCGCATCTGCCCCCACCTTTGCCAGTGGGGCGGAGAGGGGGCGTTACAAGGGTAGCAGCTGCACGCAGAGGGGGCACGTCCTCTGTATGCGCCGCATTTATCATTTTTCCCTTGAAAAAATGATACTGGAACCTACGCCAGCACTGAGCTAGCGTAAGTTTCAAAATTTTCCGTGCGATTGGGAGTTATGTAGAGGCAGTGCGTAGGTTCCTGCGCACTGGAGCTCCGGAGCTGCGGGGACATTTGTAGGAACGGCGTCAAAAAACGCTGAACTTCATAAATGTCCCCCATTGAGCTGTGACAGTACTGGCCGGAATTCCTGTGTTTAGTCTCTTTTTTTACAACCAGCGCAAGTCAGAAAACCTGCCTTTAGGAGACTGGATCTGGATTTCTGGTAATTTCAGCTTTGTTTTACAGTGAAACAACAAAAATAATGAATGTATATTACAAACTTGTTTTATTTCACATCTACTATTGATTTACATTTTGAAAGTTATAATGACAGTGACACTTTAAAGTAAGATTCATTTTTTTTATTTACACATTAAAGTTATGTTCCAACTTCAAGAAAAAACTGTCTTCTTGTAACATAAATTCTGCCAATATTACTTTGTGGGAACATATACTAGAAATGCCTATATCACCAGATATTCCAGGACCAATGTTAGTATAATCTCACCTCCTGCTTCTTTTCAATAGCTTTATTGTGTCCACCTCAGTAAATGTCAGATGAGATGCTAGGAAACTAAAATTGCAATCTCCTCTTCTGACAAGCAGGGAAGATGCTACCCCACTACATCAGGGATTCCTTCACTCAGGAAAGCAGAGAAAAGCAATATAAAGCATGAATGCCCACCTCATCGCTTGCAGTTTGCATTCTGAGCAATGGGCATAATGATACTTTGACAATTTTTTTTCTGTAGAGAAAATCATATGGCAATCTCATCCCAGACTTACAATGCAAGGTGACACTAGGGTATAGATAAGTGAGTATGTTTTTACACATTAAATCAACCTTTACAGTCTTATTCCAGGTTGCCTTCAGAATGCCCAGTATAGATGTACAGTATATGAGCCTAGTATCATGTAGTTTGTCTACCATACTCCCCTTTTCAGAAGAGCTTATTAAATTCCCAGGTACTAAACTGCAACTATTACTTCTGAACAAACTGGAATGTGGAAAACAAGTCCCAGCAAGACAGGTGATGTACCAGTAAAACTAAAAAGATGATTTAGGCAAATGGAAGGACAAATGTAGGCAGCAGATAATTGGCAGTAGTATTCTGTGTGCAACATCAATCCAGCAGAATGTAGAAATGATAGTTAGACAGATCATCACATGGCAAACACAGACTGGCAACTCCACAAAATACAAAAACTGGCTGGAGGAAGAGCTGCCATAGGATGAACTTGGGTCATCAGTGTCAAAGACTAGTTCCATAATTTACAGGTAAGGTCAAATTTTGCAAGATAGGAACAAAAAAGCAGAGACTATAAAGCCACCAAAAGGATGTGTTCACATAATGTTGCTTTGCTGCAGTTTTTTAAATCTCTCAAACCATTACGTTAAGGTCTTAGCACAAAGAAAAAGGGATAAAAGCGGTGGCGTTTCGAGGAGGCCACCCTCCTCTTCATTAGGCATCATTGCCTGATGAAGAGGAGGGTGGCCTCCTCGAAACGCGTAGCTGAATGTAAATAAAGAACTTCTTTCACCAGAACATGGAGTCAGTGTCCGGTAACATTGAGGAGACCCAATAATCCAGACATCAGACTCCTGGTCCAGACGGATTGTGCCAAGGAAGCCACCGCTTTTATCCCTTTTTCTTTGTGCTAATTCTGATGACGGAACTCCTGGCTAAGTTACCGGAAGGTGGCGGGCTGCAATCCCACTGCAATTTCAAGCTCTGAATAGTGTCGTGCCTAATTCAGTACCACACCAGGTGAGCGTGCATACTGTGTACTTGTGTTTGTGGCTCCCTCAGAGTTAAAGGACAACTCCGGCGAAATTTTTTTTTGGCTTATTTAACACACATTACAAAGTTATATAACTTTGTAATGTGGTTAAATACCCGGTCTGGCCCTCTTCCCCCACTTTCCGACCCCCGACCCCCCCACCCCGGAAGTTAAAGAATATATACATTACCTATTACGGTCGTCACAGTCCTCTTCTCTGGTGTCGGGTGATGTCAGAGCTGGGGGCGGTCCGGGTCTTCTTCCTCCTCGGCGTCTTCATTGAGAGTGAATGGGAGAGAAAAGGCTGCTGGTGCACATGCGCACCAGCAGCCTTTTCATTGGCTGGAGCGCATCACATGGCTTCCAGCTTGCTCAGCCCTGATTGGCTGAGCTTGCTGGAAGCCATGTGATGCGCTCCAGCCAATGAAAAGGCTGCCGGTGCGTGCGCAAGCGCACTGGCAGCCTTTTCTCTCTCATGGACCCGGAAGCAAGAGACATCGCTGGACGGCGGAGGCAGGTGACGGTGAGGCGGACGGCGGGCGAATGGAGTGGCGATCGTCACCGGAGGGATGGTGAGTATGGTGTCTGTGTGTGTCTGTGTTTTTTTTTTGGGGGGGGGGGGGTCCCGCCGGAGTTGTCCTTTAATTTTCCTGCACATGCAGCGCTTATTGCTTTTTTCTTTCATATATTTGTATGTTAAGGTCTTATGCACACAGCTGAGGTGTAGGGTGGCATATAGAGTCCTAAGAAGTTTTAGACATTTTAAGTACTAATGTATGGTGTTGCAGTAGGTTAAAGTGTACCTGTCATTTGGGAAAATGTTTGACATGTCATAAAGCCATGTCAATAGTTTTGATCTGCCTGGGTCTCAGTGTTCAGACCTGTACTGACCGGGAGAACGAGCAGGGAGAGAACTCCAAAAAAGAGTTGGGCTCCATAAAGCTCCACTAACACTGGTCTGCCGATTGGTATGGGTCTGAGCAATCAGACCCTGACCGATCAAAACTTTTGACATGTCTCTATGACATGTCAAAAGTTTTCCCAAATGACAGGTGCACTTTATCCTACTGCAATACCATACATTAGTACTTAAAATGTCTATAGCTTCTTAGGACTCTGAATGCCACCATACACCTCAGCTTTACACTTTAATCAAAACTTAGCAAATTTTTTTTTCTCTCCAAGACATACAGAATCTGACAGAATTAACCTGTGTAAGAAATGTCAAAGGTATACAGAGTTAGAAAGACATTAAAATCTTTAAAGAGGTGTTTAAATGTATAATGAACAGGAAAAATGAGTCCAGCTCCCGGCCAGGATTAAATGAGTTGAGCTTTATTAACACCCCAGCACCGTGCACACACTGCGGCAACCCCCCCAGAGAGAAGCCTACGCGTTTCGATTGCTGACCGCAATCTTAATCATGGCTACTGACCTCTTGGAGTGGTCAAGACTTATAGTCTCAGGCTTCCAGCGCCGACGGTGCGGAGGTCACGCCCCACTGCACACGTCAGCTGCGGGATACACCTGGGCTAATCAGTCAGACCCACACCCAGGTCAGATGGCTGTGTAATACTAATAACAACAAACGTGTAAAAACATACTACAGCGCAATATACAAACCCAGTACAATAATAGTAATAATAAGTTTGTAAGTGACAGACATGTGTCTCTTGCAATTAACTGGGGCTGCTGTGAGCAGAGTCAATGCTTACTATAACAACCTGAATGCAGCTTTGTCGGACATAAGATGATGAGATCAGTAATGGAGCAGCATTTCTCGCCGCAAATTCATACCATGCGGTATGCAGGTATCAAGGCAAAACATCCAGAATGCCTCCCTGTCCCTGAGTAATGTTTGTACATCACCACCTCTGCTGGGGGTGAACACTTTTTCAATAGCAAAGATCCGGAATGATTTGGTAGATCTCTGATGTGCCTCAATGAAGTGACGTGATGCCCCGGAAAGCGCCCTGCCTCCTGGATGTTCTATATCATGCAGATGTTCGCAGGCCCGTGTTTAAATGTATGTATTTAAAGGTATGTGGAAGTGAGTCAAGTGCTATTTAAAATAAAAAGAAACCTTACTCACCTGCCCTGATGCCCCACAGCTCCTGGTCCCCTTGTCTCACTACTGTATCCTGTGACGTGTTGTCCTTGTGGGAACTGCAGCCCAGCCAATCATTGGATGCAGCATTGTGTGGCCTCCGGCAGTGATTGGCTGAGTGGGTAGTACCTGCAGGGACAACACATAACAGGAACTATCAGTGAGCAACAGGGACCAAGAACTGTCAGGAGGGCTTGTTATGATTTTATTTTTTATTGTATATAGCACCTTGATTCACTTTCACTTTTTTTCTGGAGTCTGGAATACCCTTTGAACACTTTTGGAAGCCTTATTGTAACTCTGTATGCTCTTTAATACAAAGGTTTGTTATGGCTGGAGGAACAAACGTAAAAACTTCACAAACATTATGGTACCTGACATAATTTTTTGACTGATGGCTTAGAGTGGCCCACTACTGTGCTGGGACATAGTGAAGGACATCAGAGCCATGACACCTGTGCATAATCGAGCATGACAGCTGCAGTTCAGACTTTGTGAACTATGACATAAAGAGCATAATAAGAATATGTTAGAAATCAATACACTCAGATAAGAAACACTACAAGCACTTAAACCACTAGATACATAATAATTATCAGCTGTAAAATATAAAATCAATAGTATTTTGCTTTCTGCAACACTAGTGACGAGTAGGTGACATCTATACACTACCATGTACATTTAAAAACTCCTTATCGTCTGTCAATTAGGGTGAAGAACCCTCATAAAATAAGATGTTGATGTAAATCCAGCAGTCCTTTGGTTCACTCTCTGTATTACTCACTATTTTTTTGGATGTCTTCTACTTATTTGTATCCCTTGTAAAGTGCCTCTGCGTATGTCAGCCCTGTATAAATAATGGTTATGTGTATTACTGTTCCTATGATTAATATAATTTTACGCTGTGTGGTTTAATATACAGTGACATTGTAAACATTACACAAATTGTTTATGGTCAGGATATTTATTATGGATACTTGTCTAAGCAGTATATAATGCTTTCCATGCCTGTGCTGGCAGTTTGTGGAGGAGGTAAAGGACAACATATATATAGCTGTACAGATCTTGTAACATCAATATTTGCATTCATTACAGTGTTGCTAGACTGATTAATTAATCCCCTAATAAGCTCCCAATTCTTGACCTGTCAGAAGTAGAAAAGGAAGAAATATGTCTCTGAGCCGCTGTAAAGAAACTCCCCTGCAGGGAAACTACAAGCTCCCTGCATCCTCTGGCTCACCTCACTGCTGTAAATCATCTTCTTGGTGTTGCCCATTAGTACTGGTTGCTTAGTATCAATATATGCCATTAAGCAGTAATACAAATGATATGGCTGAACCTCTCATATCTGTCACCCATTCTCTACAATACCCTGTGCTTCCTCATAACCCTAAAGCTATATTATAACTGTACATTTTATTCAGAATTTTGTATACATTGTATATTTGTATTGTTTTTTTTTTATATTACACAGTTATGTTTATATTACAGTAATCCTCATTTCTGCTTCAGCTCTTTCATGATGTTGTAGACCCTGTTGAGCAAGTTGGGTGCAATCCTAGAGAGGCAGTGTATTTAAAAAAAAAAAAAAACTTCTTTCTTCTCCATTATTAATGTATTTTTTAAATTCACCCAGTGAGTACTTTGTATAGGGGATAGTGTATAGTGCCATTACATCTACTAAACCTCCCAGTCATGTAACAAATCATGTGATAGCTGGGTGCTCTTTGTATGTTGGAGCTACTGGGTTCAGATCAATTCTGCTTGTGACTAATCTTATAGTAGAGGGCTTCCTTCCTTAAAACTATGACTCCCAGGCCTAATCCTGATAAAAAAGCAAGCTGTAGTGTTTAAAATATTAGGTCCCCTGGGGCTTTTAGGACAAATTTAGTTTAAAAAAAAAAGTACCCCCCCCCCCAACCATTGGTACACAGTTTTGCCGTGAAATTATACATACACATTATGCCAATTTTTGTTCCTATCAGTTTTGCACAAAGGTTTGCAACCTCTTCCTACTTTATATCTGGCAAATTAACTCTTATTCACACAAAACTGTGCCTGTATTCCCCTCCTCTATATTAAATGAATAGCTGACTATAAGGATATTTTATGTCACAAGGATAGACTATTTCTTCTATTGAATTTAAAGCAAATGAAAACAAATGGTTCTTTCCCTTGATTTGGTTCCCATTGATGTCTCACCACCAAACTGTAAATCACAGCAGTTGTGACTGCATTGTTTCCCCCAGTCTACTGGAGCAGGGGCAGAGTCAGAAAAGGCACACAGTATATTATATTATATGCTATAGTTTTACAGTTATACAACGCCCTTTGAGCCTCATGGTTTTTCCAGAGTCAAATGAAACTTTAATAAACTTGCATTTACCATATGGCTGCATGCAGTGAACAAATACGACAGACAGAGTTACAGGTGTAAGCATGGTTATATAGTGACGACTTCTACATCTGCTCTATAGGCCACTATAGATCTACATGTCTTCTCCCTCTGTACTTAAACATATATAGCTGATGACCTACTACATGATGTATTCTTCTACCCACCTCCACTTTCAGCATCTGCGTCCAGGTTGTCATTGTCTCCATTCTATTCTTCCCTCCTTGCCTTTTCTTCCCCATACCCCTACTGTGCATGATGCATCCCTGGTAAACCACCCACATGGCCAAATCTTTGTGGCACTGCGCTCATTATACATAATTTTCTTACATTATGTAATTACCCATATGCACTGAACATCTCGACAACTTCTGTCTTTTGAACAAATAGGATGCTGCTTCATGTGGGATGATAGAAAATCATAAAACTCATTATATAGACCAGGAAAAAAATGAACATAAGAACAAGGGGACACAATCTGAGGTTAGTTGAGGTAAAGATCAGAAACAACACAAAAAATATTAATGTATTAGATACTTGGAACAAACTTTCAGCAGAGGTGGTTGAAAAATCTACAATAACTGAATGTAAACATGCCTGGGATAAACATATATCTATCCTAAGATAATAAGAAGGGAAATACTAAAATGGCAGACTAGATGGACCAGGTGGTCTTTTTCTGCCGACAATCTTCTATGTTTCTTCCATGTTTCTATATTGCCCTGTGTAATAGGCCCATTGACTGATGAACGAACAAACATTCATTGGCTGATCACATCTTTTAGCAAGTTAAAAAACCATCACTCTGATCAATGATGGAAGTAAAAGGCCACTCAAACAATACAGCGATCATACATTTAAATGGAAGTGATCTACGAGATTGGATTTAAGGGAATGGGTCAGATCCTCTAAAAGGGCCTTAACTTTCTAATAGGTGTAAGAAATTTGATAACAACTGAATGTATGTTGGTGCAATTCTTTGATATTTATGCTGATGTATAAATTGGTTGTCTTATGTCTTATGTATTTAGTAATGACAGTGGAAATCACAGGATTTTTGCAGTTATAATCATGAAACATGTCCAGGTATACATTCCCCATGTAGGAACAGCAACAAACAAAAACACAGCCTATCACATCATATAAAAAAAGACATATTTTCTCAGCTCACCCCAATGGCAAGATGCAGACCCACTACAGATATGAAAATCACTAAAAGCAGCCCCCCCAACTGCCCAAAAAAATATCCATAAAAATAATGAGGTTCTTGGTTACTGTACTATGGCCTCTCCATAGCATTTACTATGCTCTGGGCATGCAGGATCCATCTAATACTGGCATAAATAACCACCTGGGTGGGATGGGTGGAGTGCACGACCAAGTAGAGGCAGCCACTCCCCCATCTGGAACACAGAAAAAAAGACAAATTTGGTCAGCTCTTCTAGAACACCATTCACATTAGGCAGGAGCATGTTGCTATGGCTGAAATTGCAAATACACAAAAACACAGAGAAATACAACAGCTCACCACAATGGCTAGATACACTATTCAAATCAGTGTCTAACTATGTAATACATAGACAGGTTTGATTCAGCAGAGTAGGAGCTACTGTTACATAGTGGCATTGTGATCTGGGTCTAGGATAGGGACCCTCCTATATGATATCTAAATGGCCGAATATTGCAAATCTATGGGCTCATGGGCCCTGTAAATGACAAATAATAGTTATAATCTGTTAAATCACTAAAAGGAAGTGTTATTCCTAACACCCCTCCAATGCTAATAACAGTAATTCACCCAGGACTGGATCATGAAGTTGCTCTGTACTGCTTCCCATTTATTTCCTTTGGAATCTTGTTAATAATGCTAATTCTGAAGATGTAATTTATATTATCACTCTTGACCCAAACTCTGGATACATTTGGTCTCAGGAAAAATTATGGCCATGGTGTCAATTCTGTGTTCATAGGTCCTCTGTAATTTATCCAGCTTATCATTCTGTTTTCCATGTATACCATAAATTACAGTGAGCAATGATAAAGCAACACATAAAACTCAGCAAAAAGCTACCCACCACATGCTTCAAGGTCAGAATCAGAAGATATCCTGCATGTTAAGCCTTAGGATCTATTTCAATTAGCTTAATGTAGTTCTATTGCTGTCTGTGACCGTGAGGCTCAACAGAGAACATCAGGCAAAATACGTATGTGAATCCGAGCACAAATAGAACTTGCCATTATACCAAACTGTTTGACCAAGGCAAATAATTGCAATTCTTACAGTACACAGTTACCTAATGACAACCTGAAAAGTTACATTTAATGACAGTACGGTCATCCATAATAGTTCCTAGTATAGTTTTGTATGTTTATTTATTTTTAATTTTCTTTTAATAAATAATTGTCTTTGTGTTTATTAAATTTTCTTAACATGTTTCTTAGAAAGCGTCTCCATGTGGCTGCAAGTGATCTAGCAGCAGTAGGTGCCAGTTAGCGCTTGTTTGCCACTTCTTTTTTCCCTTTTTGTGTGACCTCTTGGCCTTACTTGTCACCTTGTCATCTAATTTTTGACCTTGTTCTTGTCATGCCCTTTGTTTCGTGTAAACGATCTAGTAACAACTGTTACATATCTGATTTACAGGTTTGTAACTAAACTACTGCCCAACAACCTGGTTCCCCATTGCCACATGGTTTCTAGTCTCATTATCTGTGAAGTTGATGACATGGCCAATATAACTAGTACCCCAGGTAAAGTTGTGATATATACAGTGAATTCATTTAAGTAAACCCAGAACTGACATAGGCTTGGATCATTAGAGTACCAACAACCTGAAATCTAGTCATACTAAATGGCTAATTCAGATGAGAGAGACAATGCATTGTATAATGTTCACTGAGTGACTATAGAGTGACTACCTCTATAAATAATGTTATATGGTACTTTTTCTTATCTAATGAAACCAAGGACTGTTTTTTATATATGCCTTACTCCCAGTGTCGGACTGGGGTACCTTGGCCCACCAGGGAAATTGATTCTTGGGGCCCACCCAACATATAAAGACATAATCAGCGCCAAACCTTTCACCTTAGTACAGCGACTTTGCATAGAGCTGTGTATGTGAGCAGCAATGCTAGTGCACTGCCAGTCACTTATACAGTTGTTACTGATTCATGCAGTTGTTATAAAACTGCACCATTTATGTAGAAACTTTAATGAAATTCCAACAATATTGCTGTAAAAACACATCAAAAATGTAATGTGTGAACACAGCCTCAGAAGATGAAGGAAAAAATGACCATCTAGTCTGCTCCTCTATTACCATCTCCAGCAGAGGAGACCCATGACGGTTTATTCTAGCCTCACCACAAGCTGTTGGGCTGGAATAAGACTTTAAAGGACCATCATGAAAAGCACATCAGTGGTCATTAAAGCGTTAAAGGGGTACTCTGGTAAAAAATATATATATATATTTTTTTTTAATCTGATGTCAGAAGTTACAGATTAGTAAATTACTTCTAATTAAAAATCTTCAGTCTTTCAGTACTTATCAGCTACTGTATGTCCTGCAGGAAGTGGTGTATTCTTATTAATCTGACACAGTGCTCTCTGCTGCCACCTCTGTCCATGTCAGGAACTGTCCAGAGCAGCAGCAAATCCCCATAGAAAACCTCTCCTGCTCTGGACAGTTCCTGACATGGAGAGAGGTGGCAGCAGAAAGCACTGTGTCAGACTCGAAACAATACACCACTTCCTGCAAGACATACAGCAGCTGATAAGTATGGGAAGACTGGAGATTTTTAATTAGAAGTAATAAATAAATTCGTATAACTTCCTCACACCAGTTAGTTTAAAAAAATATTTTTCACTGGAGTACCCCTTTAAGGTCAATACAAAATGTCAGACAGACGTGATTAAAAGTTTAATCTGTCTCAGGGGTGAGACACCCAACAATGGCCAGAATGTCACTCAATCCATCATAATGCAAGTGAGGGGCTGAGCACTCATTATAGGAGATGGGTTCCATTATAGTCTATGGGCCCGTCATGTGTAACATGACTGATGGAGTGATGATCTAGCCCCCAGATGAGGTCTCAGCACTGACACCCCGACTGATCGAAACATTTCACACGTCTGCATGATGTCAAAAGTTTTTATAATGACAGTCCAGGCTCTTGCACACATCCGTGTATGCCTCCATAAATGCACCGTCCATAACCGCACGCTGCCCAAGTCTATGCAGCCCGGCTGCAATCTGGGCCATTTAATAACATGTATTTCTTAGGGGCTCTGCTGATTACAGGAAACAAACTTTATATAATATAGTGGAGACAGTGACCTGTAATCAGCCGGACTGCGCACAAGGTCTGGGAGTGATGCTTCACCTGGCTGTTACTATCAGAGAGACCCCCACCAAGCTAAACCTCTCATATGTCAAAAGTTCATTCAAATAACAGTTAACACTTTCAAGACTGCAAATATTCACAATCAATGGCTGCAGCAGGTCATTGCAGTGATTGGCTGAGCGGGTTGTCAGCGAGTCAGGACCAGTAGAAGCAGCAGGAGTGCACCAGTGGAAAGAAGGCGGTAAGCATGGTGTCACACAGCTAGGTTCACACAGTAGTTTGGTCATTTTTTTTGTAACCAAAACCGGGAGTGGATTTGAAACACAGAAAGGCTCTGTTCACACGCTGTTGAAATTTAAAATAACACCAATTATTTGCCATTAAATGGCGGCCATCCACTAAATTTCTACAGTGTGGGAACATAGCCTTTCTGTGTTTTCAATCTACTCCTGGTTTTGGTTGCAAAATACTGAGCAAAAATACTGTGTGTAAACCTAGATTTAGGCTGGGTTCACACCACATATAACACCGGCTGTTTTGTGACGCAGCTGGGTCACAGAGCAGCCGGTGTTACTGGAGATCATCTCGGATAGTACTGCAGTACTGGCCGGATGATCTTCATTTCTGCTGAATTCGGATGCAGGTGCACCCGCATCCGAATTCACCACTGCACACAACGGAGCGTGTGGCCGGAGCCGCACACTCCATTGTGTGAACTGCCATTTCTGTACGGCCGCAGAAAAATGACATGTCAGTTTGGGCGATGATCAGCTGATTCAGGATTCTTACATTAAAGATGATAGGTGTCGTATTAGACGTAGGAGTAAGATTTAAATCAATGGATGAGGCGTTTCTAAGGGAATCCTCAATAGATCTGATGATCTCATCTGATGAAACCCGTCATCCATTGATTAAAGTCTTACTGTGATATCAACTACAACACCTATCATCTTTGATGTGAGAATCCTGAATCAGCTGATCAGAGCCTAAGCCTCACGGATCTCCTGCACAACTGGGACCTCCAAAGTGTGAACTTCTCATCACATACATACAGTATACATATATACACAAATAGACATACTGCAGCCATACACACTGTATACATATATACACAAATAGACATACTGCAGACATACACACTGTATACATATATACACAAATAGACATACTGCAGACATACACACTTTATACATATATACACAAATAGACATACTGCAGACATACACACTGTATACATATATACACAAATAGACATACTGCAGACATACACACTGTATACATATATACACAAATAGACATACTGCAGACATACACACTGTATACATATATACACAAATAGACATACTGCAGACATACACACTGTATACATATATACACAAATAGACATACTGCAGACATACATACTGTATACATATATACACAAATAGACATACTGCAGACATACACACTGTATACATATATACACAAATAGACATACTGCAGACATACAAACAGTATACATATATACACAAATAGACGTACTGCAGACACACACACTGTATACATATTATATACACAAATAGACATACTGCAGACATACACACTGTATACATATATACACAAATAGACATACTGCAGACATACATACAGTATACATATATACACAAATAGACATACTGCAGACATACACACGGTATACATATATACACAGACATACTGCAGACATACACACGGTATACATATATACACAAATAGACATACTGCAGACATACACACGGTATACATATATACACAAATAGACATACTGCAGACATACACACGGTATACATATATACACAAATAGACATACTGCAGCCATACACACTGTATACATATATACACAAATAGACATACTGCAGACATACACACTGTATACATATATACACAAATAGACATACTGCAGACATACACAAACATGCAGACACAACACACCTTACATATATACATCTAATCATACTAACACACACAGACTCACCAACATGGATACACAGATACAAAAGCATGCAGATTACACATATAAACCATCTATAGAACTACATTACATAATATACACTATATACATGATAGAAAACACACATATATATCACTCACATGCATAAACACATGACACATGTACAGACACACACTGATGACAGATAGACAAGTATATACACACACACTTACATGTTCAGCAGGGCAGGAAGCTTCAGTCTTCTTGTCTCCATCTTCTCTTCTCCCAGGCAGGCCCAGGCAGCCTGCAGCCTCTCCCCATCTCCTGTGCACCGACTGCACACATAGCAACAGGAGAGTCACATGATTGCAGAGGGGAGGGGGGATGGAGGAGGCCCTGCTGCTGCTGCTGCTGCTCTCCTGACAGGCAGGAAGAGGGCAGCGCTGAGGCCCGGAGCTGATGTAAGGAGCCAGGTGAGCAGGGGGAGGGGAGGGCCAATGATTACAGAAAGAACGGGCCCTGATGCCGTGCTGAACTCACCCCAGCAGTGTGGGAGCCAGCAGGGGGCCCCTTGAGCTCCCGACACTAGGCAGCTTCCAAACGGGAGGCCCCTCTCTGGCTTAGGGGAAGGGCCCTGCAAGAGGGAGGAGGGGGTGGGGCCCACCGGGGGATCCCCCGGCTCCCCGGTGGCCCAGTCCGACGCTGCTTACTCCTATATTAGGCATTGGCTGTTTTTGTTAAACCTGATTTATGTCATACATGGTATACATTTTTGTTTGCCTTTGTTCACCATGTCGATAAATAGAATAAAAACTAAATAGAATCAGCTCTTGTAGTTGCAGGGTTATCCATCTCTACCCCAGTTTACGCCCATTATTAATTTTTTTCCCCTTAAAAAAGCCCATTACATTTGTAAAAACAGGTCACTCAGGGAAAGACACCATCACAGAGTGGATTTGTGAAAAAACAGCATTAGGCCATCTTCACATGGCGTGAAACACCGGCCGTTCTGTGACCTGACTGGGTCACAGAATGGCCAGTGTCAGAGAAAATGATCTTCACTGCCGCTGAATTTGGATGTGGGTGCATCCAAATTTGTTATAACGGCCTTGATTATTACGAAACTTACGTAGTGTGAACATAGCCTTAGGCTGGAAACACAAAACAGTTTTTTGGAAAACTGCCACTGCAAAAGTAGATTCAAATGGGATGGAAAATATAAAGAGAGGACTTGTACTTATCTCTCCTGTTGGATTCTCTTCCAGCTTTAGCACAAAAACTGCAGTGGCAGTTTAAAAAAAAAACTGCCATGTGTGATTCCAGCCTTATCTTTACACTTTAAAAACATGCTTCCAATGACCTTACATACAGGGCCATATTAACAGCTGCTGCTGTCCTAGGCCTGAAGACGCCCAATGTTGGGGAGCATGGTTTCGGCCACATGCATTTCTCTACATGTAGAAACATTGTCTGAATCGTGTTTTTCATGGTTTTTAACAGCTTAAAACAAACAAATTTCCACATTGAATCAATGATTAGAGCCGTCTCCATATTGTCTGATGGAATTCTTACCACAGGATTGGAAGATTGGTAGGAAACAGCTTCAGGAGTCACACTGCCACACCAGACCTGAACAATTCCACTATACCGCCCTCGAAAAGACACCAGATTTACTGGCAAGTCTGAAATGGAGGTGGGAGACTAAAAAAAAACAAAAAAAAACTGTTTCCCTCACCCTGCTCCCTGGTGCTGTCCTTGGCACCGTACAACGGGTGCCTAGTAGTAAATACGGCCCTGCTAACATATAACAAAACTCTGTATGTGCCTACACTTTGTATCAACAGGGCTTTTAATTAGTTATTATTTACTAACAGATAAAAAAAAAGAAAACATAGATGACAATTTTATGTGTTTTTTGTTAGATTTTTTTCCATGGGTGCAAATAAATTAATACAAGTATCATCCAGGTTATTGTATGTGTAAATTGTGTCACCGAGTTCATTTTGCAGTTACCCACAAATCTCCTTTTTTCTCTGTTGCTAACTGGACAGACAATAAATTAGCATAGGTTAAACACAAACTAGTTTACATTCTAAATAAGGCCCCACTATCTAATAAAATACAGTACCACAATAATAAGAATGAAGTTGCCCATATGCCTGAAAAACACAATGACGAACATGGACCACAGAGAGGGATGGAGGGCTTTTTAATTTCAAACTACTATTTTTTTGTAAAGGTAAGTCCTTTCTAACATAAATATAACCACATCCTACAGTACAGGCACTATTGGCAGTTTGCATGCTGTGCTGCAGAATGTATGTTGCTGAAAAAATTAACAAATGAAAGTCAAACTATGTCAGACAAAATAAAAGTACACATATATATATATATATATATATATATATATATATATATATATATATATAGTGGTGCCTTGGATTACGAGTTACGAGCGTAATTTGTTCCGGGCCGTGCTTGTAATCCTAATCCACTCTTAAACCAAAGCAAATTTTCCTATAACAAATCATAGAAATGCAGACAATTGGTTCCACACCCCAAAAATAATGATTTATTATTATGAATAACATGTAAAACTAATGAAACAAACATTCAGAAACAGCAGAATATGTGATATTATAAGTTACTGTACAGTAATGGAGAGGATGGGAAACACAAGGGCTGACAGAGACAGAGACAGTACAGCAGCGCTCTCTGTCCGGGGAGAGAGGGGTTACAGCTATGAAGAGATTACCTCTGCAGTCTTGTCTTCTGATGCAAGCCCCAGCCTGAAGTGGATCTGCTATGATTTGAAAGGTGAGGGAGACTTGCTGGGTCAGAGTACAGGGCTTTAGACCCCGCTATGCAGACCATGCCCCTCCCCCACTCCCCCTCTCACCCAGTACAGGGAGCTCTTAAACAGAGTCACAGTTTTAAAAAACTGTGAGCTCTTAAACCAAAACGCTCTTAAGCCAAGTTGCTCTTAAACCAAGGTACCACTGTGTGTGTGTATATATTATATATATATATATATATATATATATATATATATATATATAGTTTATATGTTATGTACATATATTGTTTATATCTGTCTATGTTTTTGCCTGGTTTTCGCCTGTTTCCAGACTTAAACCTTAATAAATTAGGTGCGGGAGGAAGCCATTCCCCTTCCTGTCCATCCTTCAGGTGAGTGGGGGTAGGGCTGGCGTACAACAGGGAGAAGGCAAGAATGTGTAAATTTCCTCCTTGGATCATGCAGCAGCTGCTGGTCTGTGTCACGGCCGCGGCGGCGGCCCGTGTTCCGGGCCACCGCCGCGACCTCCTCCTGCCCCATGCAGCCGCCGGGGTCCTTGTGCAGGGACCCGGCGCTGCTGCTGGTTCGGCCCCTGGGGGCGCCTCACCTCTCCTCCGCTCCTGTCTCCGTCTGTGCCGACCGGCGCGCGCGTCCCCGCCTCCTAGGGCGCGCGCCGGCTGTCTCAGATTTAAAGGGCCAGTCTGCCCTTAATTGGTTAATTGCACCAATCACTCCCTATAAATCCCAGCATGCCCTGTCCCTTGTGTTGGAGCCTCTACATGCTTCCCATAGCGTTTGGCCCAGCCCCCTGTTGTTCCTGTTTCCTATCCGCTACCTGGTCCCAAGTCCTTGTTCCTGATACCTATCCGCTACCTGGTCCCTAGTCCTTGTTCCTGCTCCGCTGTCACTCCATTGCTCCTGTGTTCAGCCTGTCACCTGCGGTTACGCCTACAGACCTCTGCCAGCACCATCTCCTGCCTACTGCTCCTGCCACGCCTCGCCTGCCGTCGCTAGCAACCAAGCCAGGGGTAGCGACCTGGGGGTCGCCTGCCGCAGCAAGTCCATCCCGCCTTGCGGTGGGCTCTGGTGAAAACCAGCGGCCCCTTAGACTCCGCTCCCTGGTGAGGTTAGTGCCATCGCTGGTGACAGTCCAGTGGATCCACTACTCCAGGCGTTACAGTCTGCTTGCCGAGTGGGGGGCTCAGGCCCTGCTCAGTATCCGCCCTCAGTATATACTGCTCTTTGCTCACCTTTTGCTCTGTTCTGCCCGGGATTCAACTGTCCTCCCCCTTGTCTCCTGAGGACCAATCATTGGAGAAAAGGAGGGCCAGGCACAATGGTGAGGGTGCTGTGCTGCTGCCTCCTCTGGCCTGCGGATATGATTATTAAAATGTTGAGGGAAGGGTGGGCAGGGACTGGGAACACAGTGGAGGATGTGTACTGGGGGGCGGGGTATGGAAACCTGAAAATTTACCCTGGGCCTGCAAGCCTTTATCTACGTCCCTGACCCTCACTGTATATGGTGGTCAATGAATAGTGCCAATCTCATGTATACAGTAATGTCATTAGAAAATGACCTATTGCTTAAATCAAGTTTGTATATTTACCTTATTTTTACCTTTTAAATTTACTTTCTATATTATATAATAATCATCAAATCTTGCAGTTTTATTCTCACCACTGTGTCTAAAACTAAGCTGAGTCTTCCTCTTTGGTTTGTGATGATAAAATGGGACTGATAAAGTGATCTGTACAGCTATTACACGGGACGATTATTGTGTGAAAAATCGTTATACTGTTTGAATCTAAATGATAATTGTTTCATGTTCATTCAGGCAACGATCAAAATACCATTTGTATGTCGTTGATCCATTCTTTATGATGACTGCATCTAAGCAAAACCCTAACAATATATCTATAAATGCATTGGTGGAAACAATTAAATATTTCGCTAAAATATTGGAAATTTATAGTGCCCTGGAAAAGCTTTAGAAGGGGGTTCACACGGCAGTCTAGTCCATTATTTAGCCAGAGCCATGGCTGAAAATGAGGATTAGGCTGAGTTCCCACACAGTATTTTTGTCAGTATTTTGCAACCAGAACCAGGAGTGGATTAAAAACACAGAAAGGCTTTGTTCACACACTGTTGAAATTGAGTGGATGGCCGACATTTAATGGCAAAGAATTGCCTTTATTTTAAGACAAAGGCTGTTGCGTGGGGTAATATGCAGGACTACATCACATAATGGGAATTGTAGTTCTGCAACAGGCTAGAGGATGACATGGTACACAAAGGTAAGGCGGTGGCGTGGTACACAAGAAAGAGGGAAGGAGATGGTGGCATGAGGGGGAGACGGTGGCACAGTAAATTAGGGGGTAGTGGTACGGTACATGAGAGGGAGATGGTGGCATGGTACACTAGGGGTCACGTGGGTACATGTGATATATGTGGAATGTATGTTTGTATACTAGACCATATTGAAAACACTAAAATCCTGAAGGCAATTACTGATGGTGTCAGGAATCTGCAGTAGCCTGGTGTGAACTGGGCCTGGTGTTTTGCTTTTGTGTGCCACACCCGATTGCGTCTCAGCTTCCGGCAATGCAGGAGTTAAGCTGAGAAGCTTCTGGACTTGATTTTGCACCTGTCTGGTCTCTGTGATTGATGGGTCTCTATGCCTGTCTGTAACCTGGAAGACCAGAGCGCTGGTCCAATGGGGATCCAGACCGGGCTCTTGGTCAGCATAAATCAAAGCTGGGACTAAGTCCCAGCGCTGGCTATTTAGATTAACATCCGGATCCCAGCTACCCCTTGTCTATTCCTGCGCTCCCCATCCTAACTCCCTCTGCTTGTTAGTCTGTGTTACCTGACCTCTGGCTTTGACTTTTGACTATCCGACTGCTACTTGTTTTGTACTGCGCTGCCTGCTTGGTTTTTGATTTTGCCTGTTCGACTATTCGATATTGTGTTTGTACGTCTGTCTTGTTCTGTGTTTCACGTACTCAGTATAGAGAACGTCTTTGTGGTTGTCCACGGCCGCCTAGGGCCGATTGAGGCAAGTAGGTAGGGACAGTTGGTGGGTTCAGCATCAGGGCTCACTGTTGTGTCGTGTCCCTGCCTCCCCTGTCCTGACAGATGGTTTCCTGAAGGTAAAAACTGATTACTGTCGGGAAATCCTGATGCTTTCCCAAAGCCTTTTAAGGCCTCCTGATCATGAAATCCAGACGTGTGAAGGGGGCCTAACTAAGAGTATCATGGGGATCTATATTGCTGTTCCTTTAGGTCCTTCGATCTGAAACTGTACCAGGATTTCCAGCTGTAGTATGGACTCTAATATCTGCATTCTTGCAAATACAAAAGCAATATGGATGCTAAATGATCTGTAAATATGAATATCTTATCTATCTTTGCATATAGTCCATGTGAAGTCTGCCTTATGATTTTCCTTCCTTTGGAGTGTGAGACATAAGTTTAACATGTGATCACAGCCTTATTGTATTTGTCTCATTTGCCTGACTACACTGCCCCGGCCCACTTGCCTGACAAGTCATAGAACTAGCCTATTATATTACAGGATACAGGTGTGGTCACATGGTAAAGTCAGCTCAGGCCCTGAGAAAGGAGTGTGGAGCCCCTGAGCAGCTGCCGGCTCCCCAGCATTACCATTTCTCAGCTTACTGTTTTGCACATCAGTGCTGCTCTGGTGGTTTTGTTAAGGAAGGGTCTGTGTGATGCTTGCAGTTCTATCTGAAAACTTCCCACACTAAAATGTTCTCCTTTTGATGTTCATTTTTTTCGCATGCCGGAGGGAAACAGTCATGTGTGCCTAAAATATGCAGACAATCGAGGGTTTTTTTTCCTGCAGGAAAGCACTTTTTTATGAAATTGTATTCAAACATCTTCTACTAATGCAATGTGTTCAGCTCGCAGAGCACATTTTACTATTGAACCTGCCTAAGTAAATACTGATTACAAGTGTTTAGTTTGGAAACTTATATTGTAATGTTTATGTAACAGCGGTGGTGAAGTGAACTGTGTGAGAAAACTGCAGCTAAGAGCAGGGAAATTAAGCTTCGTCACTTTAAATACAACACCTCCCAGCATGCATTGCAGGGCTGTTGTCTAATGCTTTATATACTATTAGCCTAGTGACATGCTTTATGTGTCGGTAAACTCAAAAACTTTTAAGGGGTTCATCTTTACTAAGTACATCTTGTAAATCTCTAGCACCCTTTCTTCCCTCCCTACTAGCGGAGCAGTCATAGGCCACATCTGTGGACTGCTGTATTAGCTATTTTTGTTACCATCTGCTGCTGAAATTCTTTCAAGCTCACGCAAATTAGAAACAGGTTTATAAATTTTCTACCTGCTGTGAAATTCACATGCATCTAATAAATTCACATTTGGTCTTTTTCGATGAGACTTCTATGGATGCCTATTAATTTTGTGTGAATGGAAGGTTCATTGTAATGGGAGATTATAGGCAAAATGGTATTTCTTTTATATCAAAGAGAACTCGGCAACATTTCCAAGTACATATGAGGCTTTCATTTGCAAGTAATTTGAAGTATGCGGCTGTGTATGATATGGACAGAAGTGTAATAAACCCAACTCTAAATTACAACTTGATTTGTTTCTGTGAATGATAAAAACGTCATTTTGGTTCTTTGAGAAACATGTATATATGTTTCTGCTGTATAAGGATTAACCTGTTTATTGCATTATAGTATATTGCCTCAAAGGGATTTTCCTATTGCTGAAAGGGATGGAAATAAAAGAAACAGCTCCTCAGTAGACTCCAATTTTCACCATTTCCATGCACTAAGTGACATTTATATTTTTATATATGTCTATTTTGCACTTTTATTATATTTTTGTGGTGATATCAGATTTCCTGTTGTTACACTTTGATCAGCATTCTCACTTTAAGGACATTTATCAAGGGCTTTGCACCTATTTTTAGGTGAATAATTGGATTTTTCATGTAGACCATTTAGACCACTTTTGTTCTAAGTTCTATTTATGAAGCAGTATTCGACGGGTGAATATTTTTTAGATGCAAGTTTTTTAAAAATCTGCCTGTTTTGAGTATTCACCCAAAAGTTTGCATAATCTGGGATTAGCGCCCAATTTAATATTTGCGACTTTTTAAAAACTCGCACAAACTGGTTCAGGCTTACTTCTGGTCAGTACCAGGTGAATATGCTTATGCAATTTTTGCTTTTTTGTGACTTTTTATTTAGAAGTGCTACATTTTAATAAATCAGTCACATGACTGGAACAAAATATACACCAAGCCTCATTAGAAGAGTCACATACATTAGACTCCTTAGTAATTGTCCCTCCTTTGTGTTTTAATATACACTATTATTATAGGTATGCAATATGGGATTTTTTTTTGCTATGGAGCGGTGTCCTCGGAGTTTGTCATACCAGTACAAGCCAACCCCATGCTATATTATTATAAGTTTTAAATGTTTGTAGTCTTTTTGATTAATAAAGCTTATTGAAATATATGATCTCATTTTATTGCATAAGTATTATAAATAAATATTATGTAATTTCTGAAAGGCATATCACTGCTGGAACCCCCAGTGATCAATCCTCACAATAAAGGGACCATATTCATTTAAATGGAGCTCTTTTATGGAGCCGTGATCACCGTTTTGCAGGGAAAGACTGTGGAGGCACTGCTGTAGCTTTTTTATTCTTAGCGCCCCATTATTCCAACAGATTATCTGACAGATTTTTTAAGCCAAAGCCAGGAATAGATTTGAGAAGAGGAGAAATCTCAGTCTTTCCTTTATGAACTGTTCTCTGTTTATAGTCCATTCCTGGTTTTGGCTCAAAAAATCTGTCAGATAATCTGCTTGTGTAATAGGGCCCTTAGAATCAATGGAAATCCCATAGGTTAAAGGGGTAGTGCGGTGCTAAAAAATTATTCACAGAATAACACACATTACAAAGTTATACAACTTTGTAATGTATGTTATGTCTGTGAATCGCCCCCTTCCCCGTGTCCCACCACCCCCGCCCGTGTACCCGGAAGCATTATACATTACCTGATCCGTGTCGAGGCCGTCCGCCATCTTGTGCCAAACGTCATCTTCGGACAGACAAATCGCTGCCGCCGTCCCCCCTCCGCCGCATCATAACTGTGCTTAGCCACGATTGGCTGAGCACAGTTATGCTCAGCCAATCGTGGCTGAGCGGCTGATGACGCGGCGGAGGGGGGGGCGGCGGCAGCGATTCGGCCGTGCGTCCCAAGATGACGTTTGGCACAAGATGGCGGACGGCCTCGACACGGATCAGGTAATGTATAATGCACCAACACTTCCGGGTACACGGGCGGGGGGGGTGGGACACGGGGAAGGGGGCGATTCACAGACATAACATACATTACAAAGTTGTATATCTTTGTAATGTGTGTTATTCTGTGAATAATTTTTTACCCCTTTAAGCTTCAGTTAGTCAAAAAGTTATGGCATATCCTAGCAATATGCTATCTCTTTCTGTGAGAGTAAATTCACACATGGCAGATTTGTTGCAGAAATTTGTGCTGCCATACAGGGTCCATGCCCAGGGTCTCTACATTTGCTGTTTCACTTGGAAAGAAAGACCCTGATAACCACATGGTTCCACTGTCACATACTAGCATTACAAAAGCTAAAGCAGCTCTCCAGTACTCCAGCAATCAGTTGTCTGGGTTTCTGTAAGTGTGACACATGGAGTGTAGGACACTGAGGCTGGCTGCAGTCATATCTAAATGGTTTTAAAAAAAATAAAAAAAAGTTGGCTTTAATAAAAAATTTTGCTTACATTAGTATTAACATATGAGTCCGCACAGAATTATTTCCCACAAACATCCATTTGGCCATTTTAACCCAAGAACCCCTAAAAAAAATACATTCCCCCATGCCTAACCTGCTAAACCCACACCATATACCAAACATCCTAAAAAATACATACCCCCCAAATTTTTCTGTAAATAAAAGCTGCAGCCTTTGTGCAGAAAATCTGGAGCATATTTGCAACATGTGGATTTAATGACTGTGGACTATACCTCCCTATTTACAGATGGTAGACCAGATCTCCTTGTATACAGATCCAAGAGCAGACCTTTGTCTTTATGGCAGCTCCATAGAGAATGAATAGAGCTGCAGGTCACAAGCCAACCCATGGCTCAATTCATAACAAAGGAGCCGGGTGGCCGATACAGAGATCCCCAGAGGGTACAGAGGTTGGGCACCTTACAATCTCATACTTTCCCCCTATCCTGTGGATAGGGACAAGTATTTTTTAATCGGAAAACCCCTTTAGGGTGCGTTCACACCTACAGGATCTGTAGCAGATCTGCAGCAGATTTGATGCTGTGTTCAGTTATTTAAATGAAATCTGCTGCAGAAAATCAGCTGCAGATCCTGTAGGTGTGAACGCACCGTTAAGGATCAAACATTCAGATACAGACCTCTCCCAGTCCTTACATTTCCCTTTTACCACAAGTGACCTGGCACAACTTGTTGTTAGGATGCAGCAGTGCAAAGTAGTAGAGGGAAGTGCAGAAATGGAGAAAGGTGAGTATTATTTAAAGATTTAGGTCACTCATGAGCTTTATTGGCTCTTCCAGGAGTTAAAGAGATCTCCCCTTTTCCTTGGGTTTCCCAAAGTTAGGGCTTATTCTCACGCTCTATAATTAACTGAGGTTTTAGAACGTGAAGCTGTGCAGTCGACTTGCAGCTCTCCCAGCATCATGTATCAATATGATGCTGGGGAAGCTGTAAGTGTTTAAATCTTTGTGGAATTTTACTGATACAGCTGAACAGCTTTCTCAGTAAAATCCCGCAAAGATTTAAACACTTACAGCAGCCATGGCATCATATTGATACATGAGGCAAGTCCACTGCGCAGCTTTATGCTCTGTAACCTCCATGGATTGTGGAGTGTGAGAATAAGCCCTTAGCAAGTATAGTTTATAAAAGTAACTGAAACTGTGTGATTGTGGAGAATTCAGGGTAAATATCTGTTTACAAAACCTCAGACACATCATAGTGACATGAAATTCTATTGTGGGGGTCCAGTTACTGACATCTCCACTGATTGCTAAAATGAATGTGTAGTAGTGCTCAGCTGCCCATCCATAGAATATATACAGTTTTCACACCACATTCCAAGCAGAGCCAAGTCATGATGTGTAGAAACAAATGGCACAGTGCTTAGCTATTTGTTTTGCAATTGGTGGTGGTGGTGGTGGGGTCTCAGCACCCAGACACAAAAGTTCTGACATGTCACTATGTATTAGTTACCCCATAACATAAAAAAGGGGAAGTGAGTACTACAAATCTAGCATCTGCTCTGCACAGGTCTTATTTTTCTGTGGTGTTTGGAGTACAGCTGGGAAAAATACATGCTTACAAAGTTAGTCTTAGTATTTAGTTAGTATTGCCAATTGCCTTAGTAGTTAGTTAGTATTGCCAATAATCCTGGTAATCAATGATTAGAGCAGTCTGCATATTGCCTAAAAGAATTCTCACCACAGGATTGGTAGATTGTTAGGTAATAGCTCTAGGCGGCACATTTACCACCGCTACACCAGACCTGAACAATACCGCCATACACCCAGGCCCCCCTCCTCGAAAACACACCAGATTTACTGCCAAGTCTTAAAGGGATGTGAGAGACAAAAAAAAAAAAAAAAAAAAAGTTCTCTTCCCCCTGCTCCCTGCTGCTTCCCCCCTGCAAGGTGCTGCCCTAGGCACCGGACTACAGGTGCCAAGTGGTAAATACTGCCCTGGCTACAAGGCTACATGTGGTCAGGAGGAACAAAGGACTTAATAACACTGCTCCTGTGATCAGTGGGGCATCTCTTGATAGATTATAGATCTTGGGAAACTTAAACTGAAATTTAACACATGCAATTAAAAAAAAGTTTGTTGCTTCATGAAATGTAATGCATTAAAAGTTACGTTTTGCTAGCACATTTGCATATGACCTGCTTAGCAGGAGGGCACCATTACCATTAGGGTAATACCTGTTGCTCATACTTGCTTAAACACATATTTTGGCTAAAAACAGGAAGGAACAGAAGCAGGAAGCAGAGGAAAAACATTTTCTTTTAGAAAGGACTCTATTCTTGCCTACGCTGGTCTGCTGGGATTCAATGTGAATGTCAGCATGGAAGAAAAAAAGAGAAGCAAACAGGGACTGCAATACAGCTGGGTAAATGAGTTCTTAGGCGTATTACCAATGTACTGGGTATGAGAACTGCATCTAAGCCGCCTCTAGTACAGTACTGCTCCCTGGACATGCTCTTATTTCAGATGTTACCAGCAGGTTGTTCTATACAAGCTCATTTAACATAGCATTTATCTGCAATTAGCAGCAGACAATATAAACCATTCAGTTATTAGCTCGTGTCTGCACGGAACATGATAACAAAGAGGCCAATTTACTGATTAGTTGCTATGGCTAGCTATAATTCAGCATCTAAGTAAAATCTTACCAAACCATTTTTTATTGTTATAATGCAAGAAGACTGACAATAGGATAATCAATAAGGACAAAACATCTACCATGAACCCTGGTAAAACTTAGCGTGAAATGTGAACAAACACAATAAAATGTGCAAATCACTGTCTTACTAAAATGGTATATTGTGTATGAATGTATGCATGAGCTAATGGTATTTTTATGGCAATTTGTCAATAGAAATGTATTAGTTTACTAATATATTTAGTATATTTAAGATATACTAAGATATACTTTACGATATACTAAGGGCATGTTCACACAGAGTGATTAAGATGTTATACTGTAAAGAATGGAATTTTCGGAAAACCACCAGCACAATTACTGACTCCTATTAATGTCACGTCAGACAAGGGCCCAACTGAAGTTGGCTTGAAACATAGACCCTGTAAGGCCTAGGGTACCAATGCCTAGAGCATCTGTGCCCAAAGACAGCAGCCCCTGGCCTAGTTCACGGATGTTTTAGGCCCCGTCTAATTGAAACCCAACCTTGCCATGCCACCAGAATAAAACTTTTTTAGCCAAACCAGACATGGTGTGATGAAGTCTAGACAATGGTATTAGCAGTTTGGTGTGGGTGGTGTTTGGTACAGATTTGCTTTAAAGAACATTGAAACATGACTTGTGAATAATAACCAAGCCAGAATCTTTCCTAAGAGAAAGAGATACCTGCAGCCAGATGTTTGAGAGTACTTGCCCCTTATTAGTACAGAGTAGACTGATGGCTGGCTAACAGCGTGCTCTTTGTTGTGGGGCTGAAGGGGTCACGTTTCTGCATGAGAGGAACATTAAAGGACAAACAGAGTCTCAAATGCAAAGTAGTCTTCTTCCAGGAGCTATATTCTCTAGTGCCACCTGCTAGAGGTCTCTGCAAGTCTACTCTTAACACCTGAAAGAGCCTTGAATCATGACTGCTTTGTATCATTGAGGGACAAACACCCTGATACAGCTGTCTACAGATGGGTAAGTGTTTCTCAGAGAGATTCTGACATGGCTAATATTCCGCAGTAATCTTTCAAAGCATACTAAAGGATCAAACACTGAATTGCAGGGATGCTACCTCCAAAACGCTCAATCTGGAGAAGCATTACAATCCATAAGGCTGGTATCACATGCTATGTTTTCTTTTTCTTTTCTGATTTTTTGCAGGTTTTTTACTGCTGTTTTCTTTGGTTATTGACAGCATGAGTTTACAGGTAAAGCTAAGTTCACATCTTTGTTGGAGCTGGCCAGTCCAACGCATGTCGGACACCAATGAACAGTTATGATGTCCATTCATTTCACAAAATGTGTCACGGGAAATAAAAAGGTGCATCGTGTGTTTTTATGTCCAGTTGTTTGAACAGATTCTGCCATGGAGTCCATGAACTGAGCCTCCAACACAGATGTGAATCTAGACTTCAAGGGAATGTATATTGCTCCTGATTCCTCCCTACACCCCCACCACCACAGCCACCACCACGACTAACCTCCGATTGTGGCTCCCTTGTTCTTGTGTTTAGTCATTTAACATAATTAATGATTTAGGCCATAAAAAGACCATGGGAGAGATTTATCAAACATGGTGTAAAGTACAAAGATTCTTTGAAAAATGAAAGGTGGAATCTGATTGGTTGCTTGGGGCAACTAAGACAATTCTACTTTACAACGGTCTGATAAATCTCCCCCCACGTGTAAAAACAGTGCTGTCAATATATGCATTGCAAAACCACAGCAAGAGACATACTGTATTTTTTAAATTCATTTTCTGCTGCCCCTCGAAACACATACACACATACAAAAAAATTTACAAAAATAATTATTTAAAAACACAACAGTCTAAGGATGACATTACTGCCCTTATGGGACTAGTTTATGATTAACTTAGCATTTTCACACAAATCTTTCTCTGTGATATTACCCAGATAACCATGTGTATGATTCAATCTCTCTAGGTCTTTTCTCAGTTGGGTAAATGACCCTGAGCACTGTAATGTTTCCACTACAGTTTCAATTCATTCAATGCTGATACAACTTCCTGTTCTTTATTAAGAAGACGATTTACATCTTGTTGTCTGAGTTTATGAACTTTATGTAATGTGATCTTCCTCACAAGTAGATTGACATTGTTAATCCAGTAAAAGAAGTAAACGTTTCATGTAACAATGAAGGATAGACCTTTTTGGAGGATGTTTTTTGTCATTTTGTCAGTATAACTGAAGACACCTTGGCTTTCATTAACTATTGTGTTTTCACGCAACCTACAACGTTTTGCACCTCTGTATATCAGTTTATTATATCTTTATCAACCTTTTCTATATCTAAAACGGTACGCAGTCTATGGCTATATGCACACAACCTTAAAAATAAAGAAAAGGCGGCCGATTTTGATATTTTAAAAAATTTCAGTTTTTGCCGCCATTTAACTGACTGCAATGGCAATACATTGAAGTCAATGGGAAGATGGACGTCCAATGCACACAATGCATTGAATAACGGACATTTTTACAGCGGACGTCAAAATAATGAACATGATCATTATTTTCGGATGTCTTTTGCAAACAACAGACGTTTTTGATTAGTTGTTCACACACAGTTTTTGTTTTTGTCACTGTTCTTTTTCAGTTTTTACTATTAAATTCAATGGACTTTTTAATTAAGCCACACCCAAAGGCAACTAGTAATCCCAAACTAGCATAATGTACAAACACCAGTCATTGCACTAAGGGGAGGCCAGACAGCTAAATAACGTCCGTTATTTTAGACTCAAAATAACAGATGTCATTTTAAACAGAGCTGAAAAAACATTGTGTGAACATAGCCTATAACTATAAACACTACAATTACACATTATCATAGTGTCTTAACAATTATGCTTTCCCCTATAATAAATTTGACTAGAGTCATTTTATTATTCATCACATCAATTTTCAGTTTTGTGTTTGTCTCCTCGGGTTCTAAGAGCCATAACTTTTTTATTTTTTTCATCTATATTTACATATTTCAGTTGTTTTTATATAGAAACAACTATACTTTATGAGGCTAGCCCTTAGACGACCCAGGGCGTATAGTTACGCCATGGAAGTCTGTCCCCAGACGACCTAGGGCGTAACTGTACGCCCTGGGTGTTTCTCACGCTATGAAGCGTGCTCCGGAGCGGAGCGCGCTTCATAGCAGGTGGGGGCCGGCTGCAATCAGCAGCCGGGACCTCACCGGCAATGACACGCTGCAGCGATCGCGCTGCCGTGTGTCATTAACTCCTTAAACGCCGCGATCGCGGCGCGACCGCGGCGTTTAAGTGTAAGTGACAGGGGGAGTCCCCTGTCACCTACCGATCGGGACCCCCGCAGTGTGACTGCGGGGGTCCCGATCGGTAAAACGGGCCGCCGGAGCTCTCTCACCTGCCTCCGTGCGGTCCGATCGGCGCTCTGGTCACTGAGCCTGCACAGGCAGACTCAATGAGCAGAGCGCCGATAACACTGATCAATGCTATGCCTATGGCATAGCAATGGTCAGTGTAGAAATCCAAGTACTGGATGTAAAAGTCCCCCAAAGGGACTTCAAATGTGTAAAAAAAAAAAAGTTAAAAACACCAATACACTACCCCAAAACCCCTCCCCCAATAAAAGTTGAAATCACCCCCCTTTCCCATTATATAAATAAAACATATAAAAATAAATAAATAGATAAACATATAATATACCGTAGCGTGCGTAATTGTCCGATCTATTAAAATATAACAAGCGTCATTGCGAACGGTAAACGGCGTACACGAAAAGAGGGAAAAAAGTGCGCGGATTACCGATTTTATGTTACATTATATATATAAAAAAATTAATAAAAAGTGATCAAAACGTCCGATCTTCACAAATATGGTATTAATAAAAACTAGAGATCATGGCGGAAAAAATGACACCCCAAACAGCCCCGTAGGTGAAAAAATAAAACCGTTATAAGCGTCACAATAGTCCCATTTTATTTATAATTAATTGCCAAAAAAAAGGATTTCATTTAAAAAAATATATAACATTAGAGAATCTGCGTAAACCTGCATATGGTTGTGTTCGTACTGACCTATAGAATAATAGTATCATGTCGCTTTTACCATATAGTGCATTACGTAGACACAGGAACCCCCCAAACGTTACCATATTGCATTCTTTTTTGCGATTTCACCAATTTATATCTTCATAAATAATATATTTGGAATTCCATCATACATGTTATGGTAAAATGAATGATGCCATTACAAAGTACAACTATTCCTGTAACAAATAAGCCCTTACATGGCTTGTAGATAGAAAACTGAGAGTGCTAGAGCTCTAAGAAGGGGAGGAGGGAAAAACGGAAACACTAAGATCAAAATTTGCGCGGTCCACTGGGTCATTTTGGGCCTGGTCCTCAAAGGGTTAAAGGGGTATTCCCCCCAAAATTATTTTTGCATTAATACATTGCTCACCCCTAGCTTTCCATCTTCCCAATATAAAGTTATTATGGATTCTGCACAGTTTTGCTGTTATCTAGACGCATTCACCCCCACCGAATGCATAGAATCATCATCTCTCAGTCCAACCCGACACGCTCCCTGCTCCTGGCCCGGACCCTCCGAAACAGCATCACGTGTCCTGCATCCCTTCAATGTGCTGGGTAAGCGCTTCTAACCCAGTCCACTGAAGTGAGGGAGGACACTGACGGGGATGCCTGTTAGTGAGGGAGACAGTAATCTTGCAGACATGTCACCTGCAGCCCCCCCAGCCCTAGAGCACTGTTCCCCACTGACTGTGACTCACCCCCCCCCCCCGCACGGCGCTCACCCGCGGCACCCAAACCTTCTCCACCCACCCGCAGCAGCCGCTCCCCCAAACTCATCTGCGGCACCGACCCCGCTGTCACCCGTGACACCCTCCTCCCCCCGCGGCAGCCACAGAGCATTGTTCCCCCCTGACTGTCCCACTGCCCTGTCACTCACCCACGGCCACCACCAGTACCCCAGTAACCCCCCACCCCGGCGCTCACCTGCGGCACCTGACCATCCCTCAGCCATACCCACCTGCCACGCTCTCACCCGCGGCAGCTGCAGCACACTGACGTGGATGGCTGTTAGAGAGGGAGTTAGCGATCAGTGCAGCTGTCACTGTCTCCCTTTCTCACAGCAGCCATCCCTGTCTCCTGCACTATGTGCCCCCCCCAGCCCCAGAACACTGTTCCCATCACTCACCCGTGGCCGCCAACAGTACCCCCTGTCGCTCACCACCGCTCATCCGCCACCCACCTGCTTAACCGCGGCCATCACCCACCCTCCCCCCGGCAAGTGCACAGTGCGGTGCCCGCCTATCCCCCTGCTCACCTGCGGCCGCAACTGATACCCCCCGCCGCTCGCCGCCGCTACCCCCCTGCTCACCCGCGGCCGTCACACCCCTGACAAGTGCAAAGTGAGGCCGCTCATCCGAGGCCGTCACCCTTCCCCCGGCAAGTGCACAATGCGGCACCCGCCTATCCCCCTGCTCACCCGCAGCCGTCACCCCCCCTCCCCCTGGCAAGTGCACAGTGCGCCCCCATCACCCGCGCCCCCCCTCAACTCACTTCTGTTATTCCGCTTTCTCAACTCTGCTGCCCCAACTCTGCTACTCCGCTGCCTCAACTCTGCTACTCCGCTGCCTCAACTCTGCTACTTCGCTGCCTCAACTCTGCTACTCCGCTACCCCAACTCTGCTACTCCGCTGCTCCAACTCTGCTACACCGCTGCCCCAACTCTGCTCCACTGCTGCCTCAACTCTGCTACTCCGCTGCCTCAACTCTGCTACTCCGCTGCCCCAACTCTGTTACTCCGCTGCCTCAACTCTGCTACTCCGCTGCCTCAACTCTGCTACTCCGCTGCCAATAAGCATTGCATGATGCGAAATGTAGTTTTCTGGCCAGCGCCATTTTGGATATCGATTGGCTTTTTTTAAAACGTGGAACTATGGAACGGAAGCAGCTAGATGGGAGATGGCTCAAAATACTCAGGGGGACTTGGTGAGTAAGATCAGCTAGGTTTGGGAGCATTTTAATTTTTTAGCTCTTGGGGGGAATACCCCTTTAAATAGGAAAAAACTAAATTCTGCAAATTATGGAGGTATATAATTAATGCAACATTTGGAATGGGGGTTTATCTTTGCACAGTGCATTTTACTGTAGAACTGATATATTGGGGCATTTATGTAGAGGCACATGCCTTACCATAAATCCAAGTGCCTCGCATCTCCCGTTTCACCATCAGTGAATTCTGTGGCAGCTTCGAGCTGGTGTGATTTATATCAACAATTTACCCCAGCATGCTTGTGTAAGTGATAAATATGGGGCATGCAAGCCCACACCTTCTCTGCGTGTAACTGGGTCCACTGTTCTGCACTCTTCCTGCCTCTCTGGGGTGAGTGGCAGAGATGTTAAAAAAATTCAACATCCCGCGCAAATTGCGCCATTCTGATCTCCATAACTTTTTTCGTTTTCCATCTATAGGGCTGTTTGAGGACTAACTTTTTTGCGATGTGATCAGTATATGTATATTTCAGTCAGTATTGCAACCAAAACCAGGAGTGGATTAAAAACACAGAAAGGATCTGTTCACACAATGTTGAAATTGAGTGGATGGCCGCCATTTAATGGCAAATATTTGCTGTTATTTTAGAACAACGGCTGTTATATTGAAATAATGGCCGTTATTTACTGTTATATGGCGGCCATCCACTCAATTTCAACATTGTGTGAACAGATCCTTTCTGTGTTTTTAATCCACTCCTGGTTTTGGTTGCAATACTGACTGAAATATACTGACTGAAATATACGTAGTGTGAACGCAGCCTAAATCAAGAAGTATCACCTGCATCTGGACATTAAAATTTAGAAGACTGAGCAGGTACACTTTGAGGCCAGGTTCAGACTATGTAACTGTGCGGCTGTAATTGTGCGGCGGTATTTTTGGTGGTTCATGCGTACGCTGGAAAGTATAGGATATACGGCTGCAGAGTGCACACAATGTATGAATCTACGGCCCGATCGTAAACGGACCCGTAAAAAAAGAACAAGACCATTGTTTGCGTCTGGAAACGCGTCCGTGGATTGACAGGCGGTCCGTACGGAGTACTTCAAAAATAGCCGGCAATGATGCCGAATGCCGATGCCTCTAATAGTTAATATATAAAATTAATAAAACACATTTTCTTTGTAATAAAGTCCCTTTCGTTGTTCAATAATTTAATTCTAACGAATCCATCATTGTGCAATTAAATATACTGTTAAAATATATATATATATAAATAAATGTATATTTATATATATATTTATTTTTTGACAGTATATTTAATAGCACAATAATGGATTCGTTAGAATTAAATTATTGTACAACGAAACTGAATTTATTTCATCGAAAATGTGTTTTATTAAATAAATATTAATTAGTACAGGAAGCTCCATAAGCCGTTAATTCATATTGTCGGCAAAAGAGCATTCTGTACTAATCATCACTTTACTTTAATTAAAACATCAAATGTTTCTTCTAATTATGTTATCACAATAGCATTATTAGAAGAAACATTTAGAATTATATGTGCGCTCAGCTGATTGGCTGATCGGCTGAGCGCACATATAAAGAGCCGGTCCGCAGTACAGTGACTTCATTGTGCTGCGGACCAGCGAAGAGGACACATCGGGGTGAGTATAGAGCTCTCCCCACCCCCTCCCCAGCACTGCACCCCTCCCAGCAAGAAAGGGGGGGATGCAATACATCCTCCCTTAACCCCTTGGGGGTCAGACTGTAAGCAGCGATCTGTAAAGATGCTGCATACTGTAAGGAGCACAACACCGCTCACAATGATGGGTGTTGTGCTCCTGTTTGTGTGTTTTTTGTGTGTTTCTCCCTTTTTGTTTTTCAGATATCGGTATCCTGGGGATTACGTCGGATTCCGTGGACTACGTCGATGACCAGCGTTTTTTTTTTTAATAAAATGGTCAATGAGGGGTGTGGGGTGTTTTTATTTGAATAAAAAAAATTTTTAACTTGTGTCTTGTCTTTATTTCTTTACTTTATAGACTTAGTAGTGGAAGCCGTCTAATAGACGGAATCCATTACTAAGTTGGGGCCTAGTGTTAGCCGGTATAAAATGGCTAACACTAACCCCCTATTATTACCCCAGTACCCAATGCCACCAGGGGTACTGGGAAGAGCCAGGTGCCAGTGGTCCCGGAGCGTCAAAATTGGCGCTCCTGGACCGGGCGGCAGCAGGCTGGTAAGATTTAGGCTGGGGAGGGCCTAAACCAATGGCTCTTCCCACCCTGGTGTTACCAGGCTGCTGTCGTTTGGTTTTTAACCCGGCTGGTTATAAAAATAGGGGGGACCCTATGCGGTTTTTTTAAATTATTTATTTATTTAAAAAAAAACCCGCATAGGGTCCCCCCTATTTTTATAACCAGCCGGGTTAAAAACCAAACGACAGCAGCCTGGTAACACCAGGGTGGGAAGAGCCATTGGTTTAGGCCCTCCCCAGCCTAAATCTTACCAGCCTGCTGCCGCCCGGTCCAGGAGCGCCAAATTTGACGCTCCGGGACCACTGGCACCCGGCTCTTCCCAGTACCCCTATTGGCATTGGGTACTGGGGTAATAATGGGGGGTTAGTGTTAGCCATTTTATACCGGCTAACACTAGGCCCCAACTTAGTAATGGATTCCGTCTATTAGACGGCTTCCACTACTAAGTCTATAAAGTAAAGAAATAAAGACAAGACACAAGTTAAAAAAAAAATTTATTCAAATAAAAACACCCCCACACCCCTCATCTACCATTTTATAAAAAAAAAAAAAAAAAAAACGCTGGTCATCGACGTAGTCCACGGAATCCGACATAATCCCCAGGATACCGATATCTGAAAAACAAAAAGGGAGAAACACACAAAAAACACACAAACAGGAGCACAACACCCATCATTGTGAGCGGTGTTGTGCTCCTTACAGTATGCAGCATCTTTACAGATCGCTGCTTACAGTCTGACCCCCAAGGGGTTAAGGGAGGATGTATTGCATCCCCCCCTTTCTTGCTGGGAGGGGTGCAGTGCTGGGGAGGGGGTGGGGAGAGCTCTATACTCACCCCGATGTGTCCTCTTCGCTGGTCCGCAGCACAATGAAGTCACTGTACTGCGGACCGGCTCTTTATATGTGCGCTCAGCCGATCAGCCAATCAGCTGAGCGCACATATAATTCTAAATGTTTCTTCTAATAATGCTATTGTGATAACATAATTAGAAGAAACATTTGATGTTTTCATTAAAGTAAAGTGATGATTAGTACAGAAAGCTCTTTTGCCGGTAATATGAATTAACGGCTTATGGAGCTTCCTGTACTAATTAATATTTAATTATTAAAACACATTTTCGATGAAATAAATTCAGTTTCGTTGTTCAATAATTTAATTCTAACGAATCCATCATTTTGCAATTAAATATACTGTCAAAAAATAAATATATATATATATATAAATATACATTTATTTATATATATATTTATTTTAACAGTATATTTAATTGCAAAATGATGGATTAGTTTAAATTTAATTATTGAACAACGAAAGGGACTTTATTACAACGAAAATGTGTTTTATTATTTTAATAGATTAACCATGAGAGACATCGGCATACTGCAGAGGATCGCAAACCCCGGTAATAGCAATTCATGTAAACTGTTTCCCTGCTTTCCCAGATGCATCCAGAGGTGTTTGCATCACTTTCTTAAGATTTTATTTGTTATTTTTAGTTGAACCAGATTTCCAAGTAAATGACCGTATGTTTTGAGCCGCATGTCTATTTTTCCCACGGCCGTAGTTTCATCCGCACATTTACAGCCGCATAAAAAATACAGCCGCACAGTTACATAGTGTGAACCTAGCCCCCGGCTATGTTCACACTATGTATGTATGCGGCTGTATTTTTTATGCGGCTGGAAATGTGCGGCTGAAACTACGGCCTAGGGAAAAAATAGACATGCTGCTGAAAACATACGGTCAATTACTTGGAAATCTGGTTCAACTAAAAATAACAAATAAAATCTTTAGAAAGTGATGCAAACACCTCTGGAATGCATCTCTGAAAGCAGGGAAACAGTTTACATGAATTGCTATTAGCGGGGTTTGCGATCCTCTGCAGTATGCCGATGCTGATGCCTCTCATGGTTAATATATTTATTTAATAAAACACATTTTCGTTGTAATAAAGTCCCTTTCATTGTTCAATAATTAAATTTAAACGAATCCATCATTTTGCAATTAAATATACTGTTAAAATAAATATATACATAAATAAATGTATATTTATATATATATTTATTTTTTGACAGTATATTTAATTGCACAATAATGGATTCGTTTAAATTAAATTATTGAACAACAAAACTGATTTTATTACAACGAAAATGTGTTTTATTAATTAAATATTAATTAGTACAGGAAGCTCCATTAAGCCGTTAATTCATATTGCCGGCAATAGAGCATTCTGTACTAATCATCACTTTACTTTAATTAAAACATCAAATGTTTCTTCTAATTATGTTATCACAATAGCATTATTAGAAGAAACATTTAGAATTATATGTGTGCTCAGCTGATTGGCTGATCGGCTGAGCGCACATATAAAGAGCCGGTTCGCAGTACAGTGACTTCATTGTGCTGCGGACCAGCGAAGAAGACACATCGGGGTGAGTATAGAGCTCTCCCCACCCCCTCCCCTGCACTTCACCCCTCCCAGCAAGGAAGGGGGGTCACTTAACCCCTTCCTTGCTGGGATGGGTGCAGTCTGACATCAGTCTGGCCCCCAAGGGGTTAAGGGGGATGCAATACATCCTCCCTTAACCCCTTGGGGGCCAGACTGTAAGCAGCAATCTGTAAAGATGCTGCATACTGTAAGGTGCACAACACCGCTCACAATAATGGGTGTTGTGCTTTTGTTTGTGTGTTTTTTGTGTGTTTCTCCCTTTTTGTTTTTCAGATATCGGTATCCTGTGGATTACGTCGGATTCCGTGGACTACGTCGATGACCAGCGGTTGTTTGGTGTTTTTTTTTAATAAAATGGGGTGTAGGGGTGTTTTTATTTGAATAAAAAAAAAATTTCACTTGTGTCTTGTCTTTATTTCTTTACTTTATAGACTAAGTAGTGGAAGCCGTCTAATAGACGGAATCCATTACTAAGTCGGGGCCTAGTGTTAGCCGGTATAAAATGGCTAACACTAACCCCCCATTATTACCCCAGTACCCAATGCCACCAGGGGTACTGGGAAGAGCCAGGTGCCAGTGGTCCCGGAGCGTCAAAATTGGTGCTCCTGGACCGGGCGGCAGCAGGCTGGTAAGATTTAGGCTGGGGAGGGCCTAAACCAATGGCTCTTCCCACCCTGGTGTTACCAGGCTGCTGTTGCTTGGTTTTTAACCCTGCTGGTTAAAAAAATAGGGTGGACCCTATGCGTTTTTTTTTTATTTATTTATTTTAAAAAAAAAAACGCATAGGGTCCCCCCTATTTTTATAACCAGCCGGGTTAAAAACCAAACGACAGCAGCCTGGTAACACCATCATTCGGCATCATTGCCGGCTATTTTTGAAGTACTCCGTACGGACCGCCTGTCAATCCATGGCCGTGAATTTGCACTTTTACAGCCGCAAACAATGGTCTTGTTCATTTTTTACGGGTCCGTTAAAATAGTGTGCACTGTGCAGCCATATATCGTATACTTTCCAGCGTACGCATGAACCGGAAAAATCCGGCCGATGATTTACCGCCCGCAATACAGCCGCACAGATACAAAGTGTGAACCTAGCCTAAAGGGAAGATTTAGATTTTTGTTGTTTTTTCTAGAGTGACTTTTACTGGAAGGTGTTGTTTATTACTGTCTAGGAAACAATTCTTCTGATTGTAAATTCTGATTGATATCCTATTTTTCTGTATAATCTTTAATTTTACTAATTCTGGAGTTTAAAAATAGGACTTTCTTTTTTTACTAGCGCCAAAATCTTCTTTGTAAAACTTATTTTCTACAATCCAACAAATAATTAGTCATTCGAAAACAGTTATCTGTCAACAGTCATTCTCTTGAACTTATTGTCATCTCAGTGAGAGTCTGGCAAAACTGGAATCCTTAAACCTAAATACTAAAAAGTCTTGTTCAAGATATGCTTCAATGCAAGATATGCTTTTTTTTTTAATAGACTTTGGAAAGCATCCTGAATTTGGGTGATGCTATAAAGCAAGTTTAAAACAAGTAGTATGTTTTGAAGCCAACAAAACGTCAACATGAGGTAAGAACAAATAAAGATAAGATAAAATAAACAAATAACTGATATAGATAAAGCAAATCCTTAAATATGAAATCAGAACAAGCCACTGTAAGCTGCCAATCACTTTTCGTGTTGATGACAAAAGCTTTCCTGTGCAGTGCACAAAGGCCCAGATATATCAATAGCAACTAATCACAGTCCATGAAAGCTAAGCTGTGATTGGAGCCTGGTTTTTGTCTCAGACAGATTGATAAATTTGGGCCTCAGTGCTGTTCACTGTTGAAAGTCGATTCACACCGAATAGAAAAGATGGCATCATTAGGGAATGGCTGCTGGAGACTGGGGTAACTCAAATGGAGTGGTCTACACTTTCTCTAGACCTGAAACACATAGAAAACTTATGGGATCAGCTGAGTCACTGTGTAGAGGCTCATAACTCTGTACATCAGAACCTCAATGACCTAACGTCTTCCCTTCAAGAAGAGTGGGATTCCATGTTATTGTTTAGCTGTAATGGATGGCAATTTTTTGTTGGGGTATACCTAACCTCTTTTGTTTCAATAAATAGTTTGATATGAGGAAATCACCACTGCATGTTTTTACTTAAATGCCCTACTTTTATGATAAAGTATCACTGTAGCGTGAACTTTTTACATTTTTCATAAGTTTCACCTGTAAGCCAAATATCCCTAACTTTTTCTAAGTAGTGTATATACTGTATATATAGCAGAGATGTCCAAACTCTGTTAACCAAAAGAAAAAATACCAAAGGGGGTATCTACATTACAATTTCATCATACATTTCTGATATATCTCGATATCCTGTCAAAGGGATGTCAGCATATGCCATCACATACCAGCAGCGACCCAAATGACTTTATTGGCCTAAATGCAGTCAGTTAGTGACTATGTTTGGTCAATTTCCCACACATATATGTTTACTTTGAAGGACTGAAAATACGTAACTTGCTGCACTTTTAAGTCACAAACACATACATGTAGAAAATGGGTGAAACGCAGTAACTAATTGACTATATATTAGGCCATTAATATGAATAGGTAAATTGCCAGTACACAGCAATATACATTGGCATACCTTTTTGACAGGTTGCTGACATATACCAAGAAGGCATACTAAAATAGAAAATATGCTTGAGAAAAAACACAGTAATCCTCCTAAAGGTATACTGTGCAACGCATGTTTTATAATGTAAGGATGCATTCACATAAACTGTATCACAAAAGATTTCATGCTGCCAGTTTCTCGTTACCAGTTAAGTCTATGTAACTCCATTTTCGCAGCAGACTTTCATTCCACTACAAGAAGGGAGCGTCATAGTGCTGTAAAACTTCAGATATTGTGTGTAAAGAATAATAAAGACATTTTTACCAATCCGTGCTCCCCAATGCCCTCCTTCATTGTCTCTGGGTGCCCACTCAGTGTCAGCCCGCTCAGTCAATCAGCCGCCGCTGTCCCATTTAAAGGGGTAGTGCGGCGTTTAGAAATTATTCACAGAATAACACACATTACAAAGTTATACAACTTTGTAATGTATGTTATGTCTGTGAATCGCCCCGTTCCCCGTGTCCCACCACCCCCATCCGTGTACCCGGAAGTGTTGGTGCATTATACATTACCTAATCCGTGTCGAGGGCCGTCCGCCATCTTGTGCCAAATGTCATCTTCGGACGGACGGACGAGTCGCTGCCGCCCGTCCCCCCTCCGCCGTGTCACAACTGTGCTCAACTGCGATTGGCTGAGCACAGTTATGCTCAGCCAATCACGGCTGAGCATCGGATGACGCTGCAGAGGGCGGCCGGCATTCGGGACATTCGGAGCTGTTCGCCGGCCGCCCGAAGAAGACGTCACTCGCTGAAGATTGGAGACGGGTGTCGGCACGTGACAGGTGAGTATAGCGCGCCACACTTCCGGGTACACGGGTGGGGGTGGTTGGACACGGGGAAGGGGGCCATTCACAGACATAACATACATTACAAAGCTGTATAACTTTGTAATGTGTGTTATTCTGTGAATAATTCTTTACCGCCGCACTACCCCTTTAAGCTAGTGACTGGGCTGCCTCTGAGCGGGGACCTGGAGATGCCGCAGAAGGACACAGAGAGCATGGACAGGTAAGAATGGTTTCTTTATTATGTTTTAATATAAGAGCAGCACAATATCTGTTTAACAACACACTACAAATCCCATAGCAGTCCATTCTCGCAGTGGAATGAAAATACTCTGCAATAATGTAGTGCCATAGACTTTAATCAATATTGCAGCAGATTTCAGTGCAAAACTCGCAGCGTAAAATTCGCTGAGAAACAGCACGTGGTAATGTACCCTTAGGCCTTATTCACCGATCCGTGACACCATTTGGAGGAGGATCGCAGCACAGATCACCTAGCCGGAGCCCCCTAGCCACCAGGCAGGGATCCCCCACACCCACCCCTGTCAGCAGAGATGACAGGAGAGCATGATGTCCGCTCCTGTCATTGCATCTACTACTTACCTACTCACCCATGCTGACCGGCTACACGTGCTTACTGAAAGTGGCCTGGACTACGCTGCCGGGAGAAGAAGGCAGCGTAGTCCAGGCCACTTGTGGTGAACATGAAGCCGGACAGCAGGGGGGAATAGGTAATTGGTAGATGCAATGACAGGAGTGCACATCATGCACTCCTGTCATCTCTGCCGCCAGGCGGCGCGGGGTGGGGGATCGGTGCCGCAATCCGTACTAGAACATGTCCTATTTTTCCACTGTGTGCGGATCGCAGTGTGGTCGTGGCACGGATCATGTGAATGGCTGCATTCACTTCAGTGGTCCCTAAAATGGTTGCAACCACAGACAATTTTACCGGAACTGTGAATGCAGCCTTAGGCTATGTTCACACTACGTACATTTCAGGCAGTATTTGGTCCTCAAGTCAGGTCCTCATAGCAACCAAAACCAGGAGTGGATTAAAAACACAGAAAGGATCTGTTCACACAATGTTGAAATTGAGTGGATGGCCGTCATATAACAGTAAATAACTGCCATTATTTCAATATAACAGCCGTTGTTTTAAAATAACAGCAAATATTTGCCATTAAATGACGGCCATCCACTCAATTACAACATTATGTGAACAGAGCCTTTCTGTGTTTTCAATCCACTCCTTGTTTTGGTTGCTATACAGCCTCAAAAATACAGCCTCAAATATACGTAGTGTGAACCCAGCCTTAGGCTGATTTCATTCTGTGTTTTTGTCAATCCAGCAAAGTATCCAGCAAAAACACAAAAATTAAAAATTAAAATGTGTACAAAAGTGGACAATATTTTAAAAGAGGATCATGGGAAGGGACATAAGGAGGCTTTAGCTAGATTCAGGAGGAAAGCGGCATATTCAGTTTTAAGTGGACAGAATAGCACAGAGTTCTATCCAGCAGGAGAACAGAACATTGTAAGTCTCCGTATGTCTTTATGACGCTCTCCTTAAGAAACTTAAGCTCTTTGGTCCTACTACAATATGCCTCTCACCAGACAGGCGACTGCTTTGTACTGGTGAAGTGCAATAACCCTAAAATAGCTGTCTAGAGATGGGTAATCTCTTCTTATAGAGAGAGCTCTGGATTGCTATACATTGCTAGTTGTGCTTTAACATTCCCAGATGGAGTAAAACACTGACTTTAAAGGAAATCTGTTAGATGCAATTCATGTTCCATACACTGTTAGATAGCTGTTAGGTTAGGAAAACACAGATAGATACCTTTTATACAGGGCCGGCTCCAGCTTTTTGTGGGCCCTTGGGCGACAGAGCCTCGGCGGGCCCCTTTGAGGAGCAAATCATGGAGAGACAGGCGAGGAAAGATTTGCAGCAGAAGAAACATGCGGCTGCTGCATATCTTTCTCCTCCTGTATCTCCTGATCTCTGCAGTAGTCAGGACTCTGGAGGAGTCAGACCCAGTCACAGGATTATATATATATATAATGCTGGTGCTGCTAGTTCTCTAGTATACAGCTCCTGCTCTGTGTGTGTGTATGTATATACACACACACACACACAGAAGGAGCTGTATACTAGAGAACTAGCAGCACCAGCATTATATATATATATATATATATATATATATTTATTTATTTATAATATGAACATGGTGAGACCTCTAGTTCTCCTATATACAGGCCCTGCAGTGATATACAGTGTGTGTATATATATATATATATATATATATATATATATATATATATATACACACACACACACACACTGTATATCACTGCAGGGCCTGAATATAGGAGAACTAGAGGTCTCACCATGTTCATATGATAGATAGGAGATAGGGAAATATATATATATATATATCCTGCTGTAATAGATATATATATATTACAGCAGGACCTCTATACACAAAACAAGTAGAAGAACCAGCACATACAGGACACTTAGTTTGCAGAGCCTACCTGCTGCCCTCTATCAGGTCATGTGTCCGATCACATGACCCGTGACATCATCAAAGGTCCTTCAGATTCAAAGGTCCTCTTTCCTACTCGGCTGTAGGGAAGATTTGTGATGGAAGACAGGTGCTCGGGGGCCCCAGTATGTATCGGCGTGGCCCCTAACTGTCACATGCGGCCTCTAGGGGCCCAGTCCCCTTTGTTACTACACTTTTTTTTCTTTTTTACTAACAAAAAAAATGTAGTAACAAACGGGAGTGGGCCCCTAGAGGAGCTGTGGGCCCCGGCATTTGCCCTACTTAGCCGGGTGCTGACGCCGGCCCTGCTTTTATACATCTGTCTGCTCTTCTAGAATGTAGGAAAATGCTATCTAACAGTATCAGTAGTTTAGGATGTGAATTAAATCCAACAGGTTTCCTTTAAGTTAAAGCTTAACCCCTTAAGGACCACAGGCGTACATTTACGCCCCCGCTGCCTGGGCCTTAAGGCAGGAGGATGTAAATGTACGCCCTGCCGCGGTCCCGGGCTATGGAGCGGGCTCATGAGCTGAGCCTGCCCCATAGCGGGTGAGGACCTGCTGCTATCTGCAGCCAGGCCCTCACCCTCAATGGCGGGCCGCTACGATTGCGCGCCCGCCATTAACCCCTTAAACGCCGACCACGGCGTTTAAGTATAAGTGACCGAAGCATCTCCAGTCAATTAGCGCTCGGGACCCCCGCAGCGTATCTGCAGGGGTCCCGATCGCATTTCCTGACTGCCGGAGGTCTCTTACCTTCCTCCGTGCAGTCCTCGGATCGGTCATCTGATTCAGCCTGCCACATGCTATGGCATAGCAGGGATCAGTGTTACTGATCCAATGTATGAAAGTGGTAGTTCCCTAAGGGGACTATAAAAGTGTAAAAAAATAAATAAATGTTTTACAAAATGCCCCAAAGCCCCTCCCCCAATAAAAGTGAAAATCACCCCCCCTTCCCACATCATACATTAAACACATAAAAAGTAATAAAGTTAATTAACATATATACCGTAGCATGCGTAATCGCCCGATCTATTAAAATCAAACAATACTATTCCCACACGGCGTGAACAAAAAGCGGTAAAAAAAACGATTGCTTTTTTTAAATGACATTTTATATATATAAAAAAAATAATAAAAAGCGATCAATACGTTTGATCTATAAAAAAATTTAATTAATAAAAACTAGAGATAAAGCCGCAAAAAATGACACCCCATACGACTCTGTAGGTGAAAAGATAAAAGCGCTATAGGAGTTACAATAGGGCCATTTTAAATATGCCTATTTGCAAAAAAAAATGTTTTACTGCTAATAGAAAATAGATTTTCGAAGACTGACCATGGGTCCTCTTTAAAACTTAAATTGGGTAAGGATAATAAATATCTGTCAAAATTGTACTTGCTAGCAATTGAAAATTAAATTTGTTATGTTAAGCCACTTCCTCCCCGACTCTTTTGAAAAAAATGTCTGACACCGGACTTCTTTAACATACAATGTGTGGGAAAAGCTGGATGATCCTATGAATCTAAATGGTCATCTCACTGCAGACACAGCCCTATTACTGAAGCAAGTGCACTGATTGGCTGTTTAGTAGCACCTCTCTACAGTACAGTGCAGTAATATGTGTTCTGTACTAGTCTGTTCCTGTCCCAGGATGAGCTGCTTTTTTGTACACCAGCTGAGGGCAACTCCTGTTTATTAACTATCTGGTTCATATTCTTATTCTTCTTCTTATTATCATCATTTTTTTCATTTTGTATTATTTCGGGTTGTATTGTAGGTCTTAAAATACAATATTTGTAACAATGATTGTACTTAAGCCAAATAATATTGTAACTTGAGGGGCAGCTAGCTCTATAAAATTAGCTCATTTATTACTTGGCTGATTGGTCACTGAGAACGCATATACATACATGCTGCATAAAACTAAATATATGAATAAAAACTATAAATGAATTCTTGTACTGGTGTCTATCTTTATCTTGTGCACATTACATCTACATATGCAAACAACATACATATACAGTTGTAAGGATACAAATGAATAGAAATGAGATTTATTATCTGTTAGTATTAAATGTATAACTATAAAATACTAAAACAAAACTCGCCAAGCACGGAGGAGTCCTGTGCTGTCTACCAATCGTCTGTAGTTAATATAGCACCTACTTCAATTAGCTAATTATAATGAAATACTGCATACAGAGATTAGTGTTAAGACATCTGTCAGACCATGTGGTGCTGTCTTAAAGCCACAGCAAATAATAATGATTATGCTCATACGAAAATCAGACAGGAAACAGAAGATTTGTAAATTGGTTGTTAAATGATGTATGTAGTGAGTCAAAATGATTACATACATAAGATTGTTGTATCAATACTAAAAGTAAATTGTACTAATCTGCTGTCAACAGAAAGACGCCATCCCATCTGACTGTTCTCTACGTGCTTCTATGTTAAAAAGCATGCTGAAATAGAAAAATTTCATTTGACCTATTACTTCTTATAATGAGAGGTAGGAGCCTGTGCAGAATATGGTATTACAGCAATATACAGCCTCTTGACTTTTATACTGTTTCTGATATAACTTTTTAGGGCCCTTTATATTACATTTAAAAAGCTGGATAGTTTCCTTGATGATATTGACTTAATATAACAAACATAAATCTTACTGTTCACTATTTTAAAATGTATTCCCAATGACTTGACAAAATAAAATCTGTGTATTTCTTATAAAATACAATTACTGTGTGTCATTTTATCTCTTGTAGCAATATTTTCTTTAAATTGTAATCCACTAGATTGCACACAATGTTGTGTGTACTGTACCTTACAGGTTAGGAAACCATCAATAAATGTTCCCCAACACAAACCTGTATATCTTGTGTATTCTGACCCTCTGCTATTTCTTTTGACTATTCTCCCTGTTCTGATTGTGTACTTTATTGATCAATAGGTTCTGACCCTTGGCTTTTTTACCTTCTATATTTGTTTGTCTGTTTAGTCCGCAATTTGTGTTTACACCTTTGGTTCAGGGAGGGCATGTCACCCAGTTGTCCACTGCAACATAGGATAGTTATGGCGAGTAGATAAGTACAGCTGGGTGGGTCTACCATTAGGGCCCATTGTCCTTGTTTTTCTTCCTGGCTGTATGGCAGCATCTGTTGGCATTACAATACATTCAGAAAGTGGCCTCATTGTTCTTACTGGATGGTTATGTTTGGGCCATTAAAGGGAATAGGCTTGCTGTAGCACACCATGGGATATGACAGCTAGGGCAGTACCCCTCAACATGGTGTGAATTGAGCCTAAGCCTACCTCTGAATGGCTCAAAAGTAACAGAATTAAGGTTCTGCGCTGCCTAACTTGAGTCCCACTGAGATGCTGTGCCAGTTGTTGAGTTAGGTGTGCAGTCCCTTTCTGATTTTCTTTCAATGCTATCAGTAGGTTTGGTTCTGTCTCTTGGTGCTGATGAAATTTCAACTGTACCCTTCCTCAAGTAAAATTTCATTAGATGTTACTGAGAAATCTATCAGCTACCTCAGTAGTTATGCACTCACTACACCTCCAACCCAGCTTTTATAAAAAGGAGGTCCTATTTCTTTCATTCCTAACATTGATGTTTCTATTTCAGTGTGCATAGGCAATGCTGCCATTCTTCTGTAATACTTGGTACCATATAATCTTTTCATCTGATTTCATTAACCTATTAAATATTCCAAAACAGTATTTCCTTGGACCATACAGCTAATTTCTAACATTCTGTTTTAAGTGTGCCTTAGAAACCCATATTTACATCTATGCTTATTATTATTTATAATTTTTGATATATAGTGCTGACATATTCCACAGCACTTTACATATATTGTCACAATTCACACCAGCCCATGCCCCCAGTGAGCTCACAATATCCTTATTCCATTTTCATGGGAAAGGCAATACACATTTTAATACATTTTTAGGCTATGTTCACACGCTGTATAAGACTGGCCAGGTTACGGAACAGCCGGTCTCAGAAAAGATCATCCTGGCCGGTACTGCAGTACCGGCGGTATGATCTTTAGCGCCACTAAGTTCTGATGCGGGCGCATCCGTGCATGCCCACATCAGAACTCTCCACTGTACTCAATGGAGCATGCGACTGGAGCCGCATGCTCCATTGTGTGAACTGACAGGGTTTTCTGCGGCCGCTATTCATTGAATAATGGCCACAAAAAACTGACATGTCAGTTTCTCGCTGCGCTGCTTGGGATCCCGGCCGAAGTGTATACCTGCCTGCAGCACAACGTGAGTTCCATACTAATCAACGGCCGTGATTACCTCTGAACTTAAGTTGTGTGAACATGGCCTTAGATTGTAGGAGGAAACCAGAGTACCTGGAGAAAACTTACATTCATTCAGGGAGACCATAATTTTTTTCCCCTAGGTCAGATTAGAACCCAAGCACTTCAAGGCAACAATGCTGCCCATAAATGATGCCACATAATTATATTACAGTTACTACCATAGCCCACTAGGCCTGTGATGGTCACATCCATAATGTAAGGGTTTTTGTTGGGAACCTTGACTGAGGCCAAATATTGCATTCAGCTAAGGATGTTTATGGTGTAGGCAAAAGATGTATGAAGTGAACACAGACCATAGGCATATAAGTCCTTACATAGATACATAAGCAAATGCATATGCGTGCTCATGCCTTCTCATAATTCTATGGCTGGGTCCAAATCACAGAAAAAATTAAAATCTTTCATTTATAGTCTTTCGCTGTGTTGGTTTGAAAACATGGTAGACTTATTTTAAGATGATGGTCTGTTATTAATAAGCTTTGATTATTACAATGATTATTTGTCATTTTCCCCTAACAAATACTTATAGGGTTTAAATCAACCATTTTGCTCAAACTTAAATGGGCTTTAAAAAATAAAAAAAAAATGACAGTTTTACAGCAAGGCATCTGACGTGACCTGACAGGTGCTTCACAGGGTTACCTTCACCCAGAAGAGCTGTGGACAGCAGTGGATCACTGATGCACAATAAGTCATTGTACACCAGTAATCCACCAATGTCCATAGCTCTCCAGGGTGGAAATAAAGAGATCTGCCAGAGAGGTTGAAGGGGAGCTGCACCTAGGTGTTGGTGATATTGATGGATCTTGAAGTTTCCCCAGGAAAAACTCCCTGATACTGTTGCCTGAGGTGATCACAGAGAAGCACTTGGTGTTGGTAATTAGAAAACAGGGAAACAAGCTATTATTGTTTAACAATGACTTACTGTCTTTTATCTGTGTAGTACCTTCAAAATGGCCGCCACCCAGAGATGGGTAACTTAACCCCTTAAGGACACAGGGTGTGGTCTGATCACCGTGCCCGCTAATTAGGCATTTAGATGCAGCTGTCAAAGTTGACAGCTGCATTTAAATGCCTGTTTTCATCACCGGTGGTGACCTAGTGGGGGGGGGGATTGCTCCCCTATGATGCAATCGCGTAGGAGGAGCAATCCCTCCACCTAAGCCAGCCGGGGGGCTGCGCCATAAGGGCACTAATCCCAGCTCGGCAATCTATTGTTATCGTCTGCAGCAGCCGAGAGAAATAGATTACAGATCTCATGGATCTATGTAGTATACTTATATAAAAGTCTGAATCACCCCCCTTTTCCCATTCCATAAATAAAAATAAATAAATAACATATTTGGTATTGCCGTGTGCGTAATCGCCTGAACTACTAAATTATTACATTCCTTATCTCACACATTAAATGGCGTAAGCTAAAACAAAGTTTCAAAAAGCAAAATTGTGCAATTTTGGTTGCATAAAATCCAGAAAAGTTGTAATAAAAAGTGATCAAAAAGTAACATGTACGCAAACAAGGTACTGATAGAAAGTACAGATCATTGTGCAAAAAATTACCCCTCACACAGCCCCATAGACCAAAGGATAAAAGTGTTATAAGCATGGTAATAGAGCGATTTTAAGTAACGTTTATTTAAATAAAAAAACTTTTAATTTTTTAAAAGCCATCAAATAAAATTAAAGTTATACATATTACATATTGTTGTAATCGTATAAACTTAGGTAACATGTAGGACAAGTCAGTTTTACCCTAGGTTAAAAGACATAAACACCCCCCCTTCCAACCCCCCCCCCCCCCCAATAAAAACATGTATTTTATTGTCAATTTCACCACACATATAATGTTTTTTCTGGTTTCACAGCATACTTTATGCAAAAATTAAGCCTGTCATTGCAAAGTACAATTAGTGGCGCAAAAAAGTAAGGACTCATGTGGGTCTATAGGTGATAAAATGCAAGTGCTAGGGTTTTTTAAGCACAAGGAGGAAAAAGCGAAAAATGGAAATTGACCCGGTCCTTAAGGGGTTAAGATGACCCATCTCACTTGTATACAATGAATTAAACATACATTAACATATACATAAATATGTAACACAGGTTCCATGCTAGGCCCAGCCTTATGGATTTTCCTTCAGTATACTGCAACCCCCCCTTTTTAAATATGCTCTCCTTGGCTACTGGCTGGGAGGAGGTTAGATCCTGGGAGCTAACATGTTCTTATAAATAAAAATATGTTAGACCAAAATACTAAAAGCAATAAGAGCAAAATGATCTCGCAAATACTACACATATTCCTTTACATGCAATTTATACAATATATCACAATAAATAGTAGGATGGGCTTCTGCCAAATGGGAAACACTCTTCAAAGAGGGTTTAACTAAGGTTAAAAAAGATAACCCTGTTCAATCCCCACCCATGATCTAAGCTTGTTTGTAATTGGTTTCTATTACATGAATTGGGCTGTTTGTCTGCATCACATCCTGACTTACACCATGAAGCTGCTGAAAATCCTCACTTTCTGGTCAGCTCTGTCTTACTTCCTCTGTCCTCCCCCTCCGTTCTGAGACAGAGGTCATGTGATCTTTCTCTCTTCTGTTATCAGGCAAGCAGTAACAGCCTCTCCAGTATGCGGGAAAGGGGACACTGTTGTTTCATCTCGCTCTCTTTCTCTAATCTATTAATGTAGATAAATTCATAGACAGATAAGTACTGTGTTTACAGTGCAAAGCAGAAGCAGATCGAGACAGTGGTGGTCCTCAGGCATGTCAACCAGGGCTTGAAATGGGTGCTGGGATCTTCTTCTTCTTACTCTTCTGACTCCATGGGGAAAGAGAAAAGCTCTAGTGGCAACACACCCGGCCAGATGATTAAACATAGAAACATAGAAGATTGTCGGCAGAAAAAGACCACTGGGTCCATCTAGTCTGCCCTTTTAGTCTTTTCTTTCTTATTATCTTAGGATAGATATATGTTTATCCCAGACGTGTTTAAATTCTGTTATTGTAGATTTACCAACCACCTCTGCTGGAAGTTTGTTCCAGGTATCTACTACTCTTTCAGTAAAATAATATTTTCTCACGTTGCTTCTGATCTTTCCCCCAACTTATATCTCACTGTGTCCCTCTTGTTCTTGAGCTCAGTTTTTTACTAAAAACACTCCCCTCGACTTCCGGTGGGCGGGACACCCAGAGTGGCCGCATTTTACTTGAGCTCCGGCTGCTCCATCTCTCAGCCAGCTTTTAAGGGGAGAAAAACCCTCCAGCGTCCCACAACTGCACACAGGGACAGAGGACAGACCGGGAGCAACAGACTGCCACCGAGTCAGACCCGGGTCGGGTCGCGAGAGGACCGGAGACCGGAGCGCGGGAGGCCGGCTGAGGGGAGGCGGAGCCATCTTGTCCCCGCGCGGCGGCAGCACCGACCGCCAGGGTCCCCCGGAACACCGGCCACAGTGGTCCGCGGAAACCCGACCGCACACGGAGGAAAGGAGGTACCGAGCGGGGACTGGTGCACGGAGGGCCGGGTGAAGGGAGACGGCGCCATCTTACCCCCACACAGCAGCAGCTCTGCCGGGCCCTCCATACAGCCTGAAGCCTGCCGCGCTGGGACTGCCTGGTTTCGGCACTGCCCCTGTAGCAAGGACATCTGGCCCGCACGTTGAGGGCAGAAGGTATCGGGTGGGGAGACAAGGCGCCCAGGCAGGGGAGAGACGCGGCGCCATTACAATCACACGTGGCTGTGCAGCACATTCTCCCACAAGTCGTAGGTCCCTCACACTGCTCAGACCTAACAGCAGGACTCGCACCAGTGGGTCCTCTGGTCACTGTAACCCTACCCACAATCTAGGCACATACAGACTTCTGTGCAGCCTCTGGCTACTGTGTCTTCTCTGCCTGATACACTATATATAACACCTCAGTACTGGTTAATCCATCGTATATAGACGCTGTGCAACAAGATAAACGCTGTATTCTTAAAGAGTCATAACGGCTTTCTGCTATAGGGTAGGATCGCCTGACCCACAAAACTACTAATACCACCGAGCCACATGATTAAGGTGCTGCATGAATACTCAAAGTGGGGTGCTGCGGGGGAGGTCGCAGGGGACCACTAACTGAAATCCATCCTCCTCTACCCAATGGACGCTACACAGACTCCTGCCGTCTCCCCTGGGACTGCCAATTACATCCCCTGAAGCCACCGGTGGCAAGGACATATAAGACTGTTTCATTATACCTGTTTTGCTACTAGATACTGCAGCTCACGAGCTCTCTGTGAAATTTAAGCGTGTATTTGAGGTCCTCCTGACCTCCATGTGAAATCTCTCCTCTTAGTGCCTGGGTGACTCCCGCACACCCTTGCTATTTCTGCCCATTTCGTAGGGTCATGGACAAATTTCTTTCTAAACCAACCGTGGATAAATCAACCCGCAGGCGCCAAACTCAACCTGGGTCCAGCCCTGACCCATCTTCTACAATGGCCTCCAAGCAGATACCCAAAAACAAAAAAGACAAAGTAGTACCAAAACCATCTACGGCTCTCTCACAACGTTCCACAAAGGACTTATTTAGCCCTCCCTCCCCAGAGAGGGATGACATCACCCCCCCCCCCCCAACATGTCTCCCTCATGTAGTCCGGCACACCAATCAGATCAGGAATCTATAACTGCAACCTCGGTGGCCCATGAGGTCTCCCGCCTACTAATGCCAATGTTCGACAAACGTTTGGACGCTCTACATGCGACTATCACAGCGGCTTTAACCCAAATCACGGAGCACACACAAAAACTATCCGACCTGGAAGGAAGAGTAAATTCCTGCGAAGTGGCCACCTCATCACTGGAACGGGCCGTCGCTCTTCATCGTGAAGCAGAGACCGCACTAAAAGAAAAACTTGATGACCTGGAGAATCGTGAACGACGAAACAATCTGCGATTTGTTGGGATTCCAGAATCATATGTTGGTCCGGCTCTTCACCAGTTGCTTATGGCTTCACTTCCAGCTGCGCTGGGGATAGAGGGCCCAGCTGACGCTCTCTCCATCGAACGGGCTCATCGTATTGGCCCCCCGAAACCACCGGGAGATAGAAATGTCCGTCCTCGGCCAGTCATCGCTAGGTACCAGAATTGGACCATAAAGGAGAAAATCCTATGCGCCTTCAGGAACAAGAGGACAGTTACCATCCAAAACTTCTCAATCCTGATTTTCCAGGACTTCTCCGTAAATGTCTCACTAAAACGCAAGAATTTTACCCCTATATGCCATTACCTTCACGACATCCGCTTTCAGCTTCTCTATCCGGCAAAGCTGTGGGTACAATCATAGGGCAGACAGCTTTTCTTCGAGGACCCCAACGCGGCCCGCCGTCACTTCCGGATTGGGCAGATAGATCACCCAGAATGATTCCATTGAGGGACTACCCAGGCACTAGCTAGTGTCCCCCTACATGGGACGCACAGTATTTCATGTTTTATTGATGATTTTTTGGTTATTGTTGGTACTGCTCTTAAGCAGTAGGTTACTGTTTGTTGTTTGTCATTGTTTTCCACTGAAGCTCACGATTACCTTTTCTATTTGTAGATACTATGGTGACACTCCTTTGCTCTCTAGTGGGACCTCCAGTCTCGCCCCAGATAGCTTGTATGAAGTCTCTCGTTGCTGGCTGGGATGACGGGGGACTCCTAAATGTATGTCTTATCATGGTTTTTGCTACCAGACACATGACCACCCCTGACACTTACACTAACCCCTCTGCTCTGCGATTTCTAAGCTGGAACGTGGCGGGTCTCAACACACCCATTAAACGCAAAAAAATCCTCACCTACCTGAAGCGCCTGAAACCGGACGTCATGTTTCTTCAAGAAACGCATTGGAAAAAGGCCTCTCCTTCTGCCCTAAGGGCGGTGTGGATAGAGTCTTGCCACACAGCCAACTATTTCTCAAAGTCTAGAGGAGTGGCGATACTTTTCCGGAGGGGCCTCCAGGTGGTCGTGGAGAGGGAGGTTGCTGATGAGGGGGGTAGATATCTGCTACTGGAGGTTAGAATAGACAATACACCATATACTCTGTTGAATGTCTATGCACCTAACCAACTTAATACTGCCTTCTTTTCCAAACTAAATTCTTTCCTGCTCCAGGGTCACTACACCAATATTATACTGGGAGGGGACTTTAATACGGTGCTCTGCCCCACTCTGGATAAAACATCGGGTAGATTCACTGTCTCTCCCTCTGCCAAGGACCTCCTACACATTATCGAATCCCACTCGCTTTATGACCCATGGCACTTAACTAATCCCACCTCTCGAGAATATACGTATTACTCCCCGGCTCACGACAGCTTCTCCCGTATAGATTATTTCTTGACTTCCTTTTCCCTCATGGACCTCATATCGACAGGCACATTGCACGCCATTACTATCTCGGACCACGCGCCAGTAACATTATCATTGAGGGGCATTTCCCCCCACACTAGGACCAGGTTTTGGAGGTTTCCTATGCATCTTATACACTCGGATGACTTTCAGGATTACCTGAAAACGTCATGGGCTAATTTTATAGATGACAATCTTCAACATGTGGATAACACCCCATTGCTGTGGGCCACTTCTAAGGTGGTGATTAGAGGCCACATCATGAATTACATCTCCTCAAAACGCAAACAGGCACACACAAAATTCCGCTCTTTATACCAAGCCTAGCTCCAGGCCCAACAAACCCACGCACAAACTCCCTCTCCGCTTTCCAAAAAACTAGTCACAGAGTCACAACAAAACTTAGATGCATTTGTCCAGGGGCAGGCGGCGTGGCTGGTGAGAATTGACCAAAATAAATATTTTAGACAAGCAAATAAATCCGGGCGTCTGTTGGCCCGCTTAACTTCCTCTAAAAACAAGTTCACACCAGTCACAGCTATACGAGACCCCAACACAAATACAATCTTCACAAATACCAAGGAAATAAGTGACATTTTACATGCCTATTTTGAAGATCTATATAGGGCTAGCCCTACTAACATAGACAAAATTGACGCCTTCTTAGACAACTTGAACCTGCCCTCTCTAACAGAAGACCAGCAATCCATGCTTAATGCGGCAATAACGAAAGCGGAGGTGACTAATGTGATCAGGTATTCCCCTTGCAACAAAACCCCGGCCCTGATGGCTTCGGCAATGAATACTACAAGTTGCTTCAAGTGGATTTGATACCATTACTTACCCGCTTATACAATGACGTGTTCCTCCGCAACACCCCGGTAGATCTCCTTTTAGATTCAAGAACTATTCTGCTCCCCAAACCAGGAAAGGACCCCCAACTCCCACAGTCCTACCGTCCTATTACACTGTAAGGCTGCATTCACACTACGTATATTTCAGTCAGTATATGTATATTTCAGTCAGTATATTTCAGTCAGTATTGCAACCAAAACCAGGAATGGATTAAAAACACAGAAAGGATCTGTTCACACAATGTTGAAATTCAGTGGATGGCCGCCATTTAATGGCAAATATTTGCTGTTATTTTAAAACAACGGCTGTTATATTGAAATAATGGCAGTTATTTACTGTTTTATGGCGGCCATCCACTCAATTTCAACATTGTGTGGACAGATCCTTTCTGTGTTTTTAATCCACTCCTGGTTTTGGTTGCAATACTGACTGAAATATACTGACTGAAATATACGTAGTGTGAACACAGCCTTAAACAGTGACTACAAATTTATAGCGAAAATCCTAGCGATTCGCCTGCAACAAATCCTTCCCTCTCTTATACATCCCTCCCAACGAGGCTTCATCCAAAATAGGCAGGCTGTCCGCAATATCAGAACTGCTATCTCATGTCTGGTAGAGGCACGTGACCCCTCCTCCCCTCTGACTATGTTGCTGCGTTTGGATGCAGAGAAGGCTTTTGATAAAGTCTCGTGGCCTTTTCTCCATTCCACCATCCGACGTAGACAATTTGGCCCGACTTTCTCAGACTTTATTACTTACACTCAAACAGATACCAATTCTAAACTCACGATTAACTGACTTAACACTGCGCCTTTTGATATCTTTGCGCGCACTAGACAAGGATGCCCTCTCTCCCCTCTTCTCTTTAATCTCTCCATTGACCCCCTTTTGTATTATCTGTCCCCCGTATCTCTCTCTGCAGAGGCTCCTGCTTATTGTCAAAACCTCATTATGACCGCTTTCGCTGACGACATCCTTCTCATAATAAAAAACCCTGTATCCAACCTTTCCCCCTTACTGGATGACCTTCAGGCATTGGGCGCCCTCTCAGGTTATGTTATAAATTTGGACAAATCTGAGGCCCTGATGCTCCGAGGCCCTCCGCGTCCACGCTGGACCTACGTTTATCCTTTCCGCTGGCGCTCCACGGGGCTCACGTACCTCGGCGTAACTTTAACAAAACATCCTTCTACCACCCTCTACAAAGCCAACATTCACCCTTACATCTCCTCACTGGAATCCTCTGTCTCAAATTGGCGCAACTTACCATTGTCATATGTTGGCAGAGCACACCTCCTAAAAATGATCGAATTCCCGCGCCTTCTCTACATTCTACATTCCCTCCCATTATTTCTGCGCCCTAGAGACGAAAAGAAAATTAACTACTTATACCGTTCTTTTATCTGGAAGGGGGGACGATCTAGAATCCCCTTTCACCTGCTCAAACAACCCAAACTCAATGGAGGCTTGAATTTCCCGGATATTCGGGCATACAATATTGCAACTCTCCTGCGTATAGCCATAGATTGGCTATATCACACTAATCAATTTACGGACACTAATCGTGACCAACACTTCCTCTCCCGTCTCTCTTTGGTCAACTTCCTACACCGGCCCTACCGCACTATCCCAGAGCCTAACAGACTCAACCCCCTACTAATGGCCACATGGAAAGCATGGCACAAAATGAGAACGCTCAAGGGATGGCACCCTCTCTACTCCCCATTTCTTTCTCTAATTCATAATCCTGATTTTCAGGAGGGTTCTCCTCACAAAGAATTCTTTCGCTGGCATAAGGCAGGGCTCAGCTCAATAGCACAATTCTTACATCCAAAGACACATACCATCTACTCTCTGTCAGAACTCAACGAGAAGTTCCCACACATTGGTATACATTTCTTCCCATATCTACAAGCTCGCAGTTATATATCCAAGGTATTAGCAGGAATCAGCCCCACAGAATAGTCCACACATATCAAAAAAGCCTTAGCACACCCTCCTACCATGCGAGGCCATACCTCTTTTTACTACAAATTTGTCCATTCTCCTCTGGATTTGGGGGGGTCAGCGGCTTCTCTGACTAATGGTCCTTCAGGCCCATGTAAAAGCCTGCAGATATCTGCCCTCCAGCAGATACCTGGAGATGCATCTGCAGCTACTCCATAGATCATACATAACTCCACTTAGAGGGTATAGGATGGGTATTTACCAATCCAGTGACTGTTTCAGATGCCATGAGGAAGGGGCGGGTATGTATCACTCTCTATGGGGGTGCCCAGTGATCCGCTCTTTCTGGAATAAAATTAATTTGTTTGCTACCGCCCATTTAATTAATTATGTCCCGATGAACCCGCTGTGGGCCATATTCGGCTATATAGATACCAGTGAGTTCCCTTGCTCGGCAGGAGGTAGAAAACTACTATATATGATTTCTGCTGCAGGTGTGAAAAACATTTTGCATACGTGGAATCACCCGACAGCACCTCCATTTAAGCTATTTCTAGAAAAACTCTCCTTCATTATGAAAATGGACTGGGTGGAGGCCTTGCAGAGGCAAAATAGCAAAATTCTTTGATTGTTGGGAGAGCTACATAGCTCTTTTGCCTATACAGACCCAACGCTCTATTAACCCCTTAAGGACAGAGCCTGAAATGGCCTTAAGGACAGAGACAAATTTTATGAATATGACCTGTGTCACTTTAGTCATTAATAACTTCGGGATGCTTTTACCTATCCGGCTGATTCTGAGATTGTTTTCTAGTGACATATTGTACTTTACATTTATGGTAAATTGGAGTCGATACTCATAACAAATCTTTATGAAAAAATCCCAAATAATGTGAAAAAATGTGAAAAAATGCATTTTTCCAACTTTGAAACTTTTTTGCGTATACAGAAAGTGGTTATACCACATAAATTATATATTAAATAGCATTAGCAACATGTCTACTTTATGTTGGCGGCATTTATTAAACTATCTTTCATTTTTTTTAGACAATAGGGAGCTTAAAACATTAGCAGCAAATTTCCAAATTTTCAGTAAAATTTCAAAATCAGATATTTTTAGGGACCTGTTCAGGTTTAAAGTGTATTTGAGGGGCCTGTATGTTAGAAAGCCCCACAAAGCACCCCATTTCAGAAACTGCACCCCCCAAACTCTGCAAAAGCATATCCAGAAAGTGTTTTAACCCTTTAGGGGAGTCACAGAAATAAAAGCTAAGTGTGTAAGGAATTTGAAAATTTTAATTTTCTGTGCAGAGATTTTATTGTAATCCAATATTTTTCATAATCATAAACCTATTACCAGAGAAATGCACCCCAATAATTATTGTCCCGTTTCTGCAGTTTATAGAAATACCCCATATGTGACCCTATTGCGCTATTTGACGCAACCACAAGCCTCAGATATAAGGGAGCGCCTAGTGATTTTCAACGCCTCCGTTATATTTGGTCATTTTTGACTGTACCACTTCAGGTTGGCAGAGGCTCTGGGGTGCCAAAACCTAAAAAACACCCCTAAAGGGACACCATTTAGAAAACTACACCCCTCAAGGAATGTAACAAGGGGTGTGGTGAGCATCTGGACCCCATAGGTGCTTCACAGATTTTCCGAACAATATGGCGTGAAAAAAGAAAAATTTATTTTTTACACTAAAACGTTGTTCTAGCCTTCAATTTTTCATTTTCTTAAAGGGATAAGAGGCAAAAAAAGACACAAAATGTGTAGCGCAGTTTCTCCCGGGTACGGAAATACCCCACATGTGGCGATAAAGTGCCAAGGGGGCGCAGGACGAGCCTCCAAAGGGAAGGAGCGCCAATTGGCTTTTGGAAGCTGAATTTCACTGAAAAGGATTTCAAGCGCCATGTCGCATTTACAGAGCCCTCGTGCTGCCAAGACACTGGAAACCCCCCACAAGTGACCCCATTCTGGAAACTACACCCCTCAAGGAATCTAACAAGGGGGGCAGTGAGCATATGGACCCCACTGGTGAAGGGCACAAATGTGGAACAATGTGAGGTAAAAGTAAAAAATTTCATTTTTTCACTTTCATGGCACAAATGTGCCCGTCATCAAGGGGTCCATATCCTCACTGCACCGCTTGTTAGATTCCTTGAGGGGTGCAGTTTCCAGAATGGGGTCACTTGTGGGGGGTTTCCAGTGTTTTGGCAGCACGAGGGCTCTGTAAATGCGACATGGCTTTCATCATCCATTCTAGCCAAATCCAACCTCCAAAATCCAAATGGCGCTCCTTCCCTTTGGAGGCTTGCTCTGCGCCCACATGGCGCTTTATGTCCACATGTGGGGTATTTACGGACTCGGGGGAAATTGCTCTACACATTTTGTTTTTTTTTCCTCTTTTAACCCCTTGTGAAAATGATAAATTCAAGGCTAAACCAACATTATAGTGTAAAAAATGTAATATTTCATTTTCACGCCACATTGTTCCACATTTGTGCCCGTCATCAGTGGGGTCCATATGCTCACTACACCCCTTGTTACATTCCCTGAGGGGTGCAGTTTCCATAATGGGGTCACTTGTGGGGGGTTTCAACTGTCTTGGCAACACAGGGGCCTTTTGAATGCAACATGGCCCCTCGAAATCCATTCCATCCAAATCCAGCCTTCAAAAACCAAATCGCGCTCTTTCCCTTCGGAGGCTTACCCTGCACCCGAATGGCGCTTTATGTACACATGTGGGGTATTTCAGTACTCAGGGGAAATTGCGCTACACATTAAATGTTTTTTTTTATCTTTTAACCCCTTGTGAAAATGAAAAAATCATGACAAGATTAATGATTTAGAGTAAAAATTTTACAAAAATTACACTAAATGTTGGTCTAGCCTTGATTTTTTTCCATTTCCACAAGGGGTTAAAAAAGAAAATGAACACAAAACGTGTAGGGTAATTTCCCCTGAGTACGAAAATACCCACATGTGGGCATAATGTGCCATATGGGCACAGGGCAAGTCACCAAAGGGACAGAGCGCCATTTAGAGGCTGGAATGGAGGATAGAGGCCATGTCGCAATTACAAAGCTCCTGTGCTGCCAGGACAGTAGAAACCCCCGACAAGTGACCCCATTCTGGAAACTACACCCCATAAGGAATCTAACAAGGGGTGCAGTGAGGATATGGACCCCACTGGTGACGGGCACTTACGTAGAACATGTGCCGAGAAAATAAAAAATAAAATTTTTTTCATTTTCACGTCCCAAATGTGGCCGTCACCAGGGGGCCATATCCCCGCTGCCCCCCTTGTTAGATTCCTTATCGGGTGTAGTTTCCAGAATGGGGTCACTTGTGGGGGGTTTCTACTGTCCTGGCCGCACAGAGGCTTTGTAATTGCATCATGGCATCCTCTAATGGAAATGGCGGCCATACCTACTTAGCTGGGGAAAAGGGACCATTCTAATTTATTTGGGGGTATTAGGCCAATTATTAGTTTATAAGGTTGGAAATGACAGGTGTCCATGAAATTCAACCTGTGTTGATCCAGAGGAAGGCAAAAACCCCTCGTGAGGCAGACGACAGTAGCCTCATCACAGGGGAAAAATTCCTTCCCGACTCCATAATGGCAATCAGAATAATCCCTGGATCAACGTGACCCCTGAAATAGGAATAAGGGACAGAATTTAGATAATGTAGAACCCCAGTGACGTGTGGTGCGCCTTGAAGCGATCCTGTATGCAGAGGCCGGGGGGATCAGGACAGGTGGCACACTGGAAAATGGTGTCCTTCCTGATCCCCCTGTTACGCCACACTCTGCACTTCTTCTGGGGTCTCCTGTTCTCCAGTGTGGGGGACGTCACCTGGAAAATGTTGCCCTGGTGCCATACGGGGTCCTTCATATCCAGAAGCGCTGGGTCCGCTCCATGGCTGCTAAATATTAGGGCTTTATTACTGCTTCTGATATGTTCGGATCATGCCGCAAGCTACAGTAGCTCAGGCAGCGAGGGACCAGAAGAGGGGGCGCTGGTATAAAAGTTATCCCCGTACAGGTGGTAACCTTTATCCAGTAGTGGGAAGATCAGTTCCCGGACGATCTTCCCACTTGTTCCGAGGATGGGGGGGAGGGGGCATCTGGGGGCATCTGGGGCTGGATTCGGGTGTCCCTTCCTACATACACTCTAAGGGTACGTGCACACTGCGGAATCGCGACAGATAACCCATTCGTGCATTCCGCAGTTGGCACCCGCCGGCGGACTGATGCAGGCGCACGTCTCCGTCCGTATCATAGACTCCATTCTATGCACGGGCGGATTCCGCTCTCCGTCCAACGTGTTCATTCTTTGGACGGCGATGGAATCCGCCCATGCATAACATGGAGTCTATGACACGGGTGGAGACATGCGCCCGCATCAGTCCGCCGGCGGGTGCCAGCTGCGGAATGCACAAAGAGTTATCCTTTGCCATTCCGCAGTGTGCACGTACCCTAAATCTGTAAGTGTACCCTGAGGTACGCTCACACAGTTTGTAGAATTTCACGCCATACCGTCATCTCTTATTGGGACGGTACTGGCGGAAAAGACGTGTCTGGGTGGCAGCGTACGCTACGCTACCCCCAGACACGTCACAGGATGATGAGGATGATGAGGATGAATGGAGGAAAGAAGGATCCCCCCATTCATCCTCACTGGCTGTTTCGGTGTCGGAGGCAATAACGTATGCGTCCGACACCGAAAACACCCTGGGGGCCATCTTTATACGGGGATTGGTATATGGGGTATGTAGTGGTGTAGTGTCAAACTTTATTCAATGTAGTGTGGTGTAATGTAGTGTTTTTTTACGTGTTTTTTTACAGTAAGTATAAAAAAAACACCCTACGCCAAAAAGGAGGAGTTGCTGATTAGCAGCGCACTTTCGTGCGATGCTGATCAACACTCAGCGGCGATAGGGTGCGGACAATAGAAAAAAAAAAATTTGAAAAAAAAAACAAAACTTTTTCTACATTCTGAACATCCCTGTAGCTGCTGATAAGTGTATTACACATATCAGCCGCTAGAGGGCAGCAGAGCGCAAAATACGGAAAAAGCCGACGCTGGAGCCGAAAATAGCCGAGAGAAGCCGAACGTGACGTCACGGAGGAAGCCGAAGACCCGAACGAAGACGAGGGCGCCGCGAACCCGGAAGACGCCGATCAGGAGCCCGGGACAGGTGAGTAATGTACAAATACCTGCTCTGGACCGCTCGGCTACCTAGCTGAGGGGTCCAGGGCAGGTATTTACTATATTGTGGGACTTTGATCGCCGTGCCACCGGCCCGATCGCCGTGAACGGCCGGCCGTTCACGGCGATCGGGCCGGTGGCACGGTGACCACCATTACTTTTTACAGTAATGGCGGTCGGTGCCGTCCTCGGACAGCACCAACCGCCATTTTTTTCCGGGTCATCGGGTCACCGATGACCCGGAAAGGTTCCGATCGCCGCTATTGGCTGATCTGAATTGATCAGCCTATAGCGGCGATCGTAAGCACGGGGGGTGTTAATCACCCCCCGTGCCGACGAGCAGAGATGGCCTGCTATACATTATAGCAGGCCATCTTCCCCGACCGCTGTGTGTGAACACACAGCGATCGGGGAAACATCGGGCGTACCTATACGCCCGTTTGCGTTAAAGCCCACCCTGCGGGGGCGTATGGGTACGCCCGATGTCGTTAAGGGGTTAAAGACTGCTTTTGCATAACTACCTGGTACCAAAAGCGTATAGTGGCGGAGGATCCGCCCATCAACCTGGGGTGAGCTGGAGTGTCCCATGCCTACATCTTGGGAGTCTTCTTTAGACTTCCTAAAAGAGCTTCAGTGGTTTTGTTTTCTTTAGGCTTTGCTTTGTTTTCTTAATTGTTTTCTTCTGTGTATACTAGCAGGCAAAAAATTTTCCCCCCTTTTTCTTCTGTGTGAATTGTAACACGTTCTGGCTGCTGGATCATGTAAGCAATTCCAATCACACCCGTTGTCGGGTTGCTGGCGTAAAATTGTGTGTTTGTTTTTGTGAAAAATAAAAACATTTAAATATAAAAACACTCCCCTCTTGAACCTTATTTATTCCTTTAACATTCCTAAAGGTTTCAATCATGTCCCCCCTTTCTCTTCTTTACTCCAGACTATACAGATTTAAATCCTTAAGTCTTTCCTGATATGGTTTATGCCTCACACCCTCCACCATTTTTGTAGCCCGTCTTTGGACCCGTTCTATTTTATCAATGCCCTTTTTTAGGTGAGGTCTCCAGAAATGGACACAGTATTCCAGATGTGGCCTCACCAGAGCTTTGGTGAGGCAGCTCACCTTGCATAGGTCCTTGTATAGTGGTATACTCAACCTCCTCACTGGGTTCTAGTTTTTTTTTTTTAAGTATTTATTTATTTATTTATTTATTTATTTAGTGTCTTTATTTAATCTTTGAAAAAGTGCATTTGCGGACAGCCAGACTCCGGGGAAGCAGATTGCTTTGGAGTACCTGCACCATGTTGCACACCTCTCTCCATACTTTCCTCAAGTCTACTTTCATTTTCATACATTGGTGGAAAAACAGGGACAGAGACGCAAATCCCTAGTGGAGTTTAACAGGCTTTTCTACCGCTGGTTTTGATGTGTTTTTTGGATGCAAAAGTGTGACATTGCAGGGGATGTCTTGCAGCCGACTGCAAGGGATTCTGGATAACCCCTTGCACCCAGGCCTTTGATTTAATGTAAGGCTGCCATTTTTGACCGGGTTTGTAAGAACTTTGCAAAAACATTGATTCGGTCGTGAACTACACCACATTTTTTGCAAAATTTGTAATATATCTCAATTTAGGATATTCAGTTCGCTCGTGTCTCGTTCTAGAGACAAGTTTAAAAAAACTTTTGATATGTCCTAGAGACGTATAAAAATCATAAAGAAATTTTGAAAGTAAGGGTCTGTTTGTTTATACACCAACAAATCCGTAGATAGAGCCAGGAGAAGCACTCAGCAAATCACTTCACTCCCCAGCTTGCTGCCTTTTCCATCTCACAGTAAGAAACTATCTCAATTGTAAGTCTGTACAACCTGTCTCCTGCAGAGAGACAGAGATCACAATGAGCTGGTAAGAGAAAGGCTCAAGCTGCGCACTACTCCCGGTTCTATCTAGCAATTGATGGGGTCTTAACAACTAGACCCTTAACATTCATAAATTTTCACGTGTGTCTAGGATATATCAATTTTTTTAAGTGACAGGTTGACTATAATAAATGTATACTGTAGGTCCCTTCAGGCTCATATAATCTGACCTAGTTACCTATACCTCTTATCTCACATCTCCAGACCTTTGCCCCTTCAGTGTTAGCACAGTTACTGACTAGTTGACTGATCCACGCAACATTTGTTATATTTCCCTTTCTGTACTGACCATTGGCTAGGCTATTGGACAAAATCTTTGTTTTTTCTTGTGCATTCCCCTTTTCAGAATGTATAGTATTGATTTTTTTTCTATTAGCTGTTACTTTAGGCATACAGCTACTGCTTCCCTACTATAAAGTGCTATAGAAAATGTAATAAATGTTGCCACCAGTATTCTTTCAGTCATGCTCTGTGTTTTCATATAACCTTTATCAAAGTTTCAGTTTATGCTATTTAGTATAGACTTGACCTTTCCTTCCACCATATGGAATATATATATATATATATATATATATATATATATATATATATATATAGTATTATTGTATCAACACAATAATAATGTTATGTAGTGATTCTTGCCTTTCAAAATGTCATCTGTATGTAGCAGGAATCCAGGCTGAGTTGCTATAGTTCCTCCAGCCTATATATTTCATCAGCCTCACAGCTGAATTCAAGCTCATACTGCTGGAAAGTGTACATACATTAAAGGAGAAGTCCGGCCAAAATTAATTTTTGATATGTTGTTACTTATGAAAAGTTATACAAATTTCTAATGTACATTAATTATGGGAAATGCACATATACTGCTATTTCCCTTAATTTAGTAGATCAGGAAGTGTTAGAAATATCTCTGAAGAAGTGACGTCACGACCCAGGGTGTAATTCCTATGGAGTGTCCAGCAGGGGGCGCTCTCTATATAGAAGTCTATGGGACTTTATTGTTTCTATGGGTTTCTATGTAATGTAATGTAATGTAGTGTACAGTGCTTTATTGAATGAATACATCTATGGAATACTTTGGGGAGCAAGTGTCCTTGCTCCCCAAAGTATTGCATAAATGTATTCATTCAATACATTCAATACACAGTAAGCCCACCGATCCGCCGCATTTCCGCCGAATTTCCGCCGCATTCCCGCCGATCCGCCACACGCTGATCCGCCGCATTCCCGCCGATCCGGACCATATACATTGAACTACAGCTCCCATCATCTGCTTCTAGTATGAACAGGTGATGGGAGCTGTAGCTGGGTAATGGATATGACATGCCGCCGGGCGCAGGGGGGAGCCGCTCAGTACACAGGAGCTCTCCCCCCTCCTCCTCCTCCTCCTTCCGTGATAACTTCCGCCTATACCAATGCTGAGTCCCTGCCTGGCCGCCGCTCTCCGCTCTCCCCCCCATACATACCGGCTCCCGATGCATCCTGGTGTCCGCGCTGATGCCGGGAGCCGGTATATGTGAGCGGACAGCGGCGGCCAGGCAGGGACTCAGCATTGGTATAGGCGGAAGTTATCCCGGAAGGAGGAGGAGGAGGGGGGAGCGCTCCTGTGTACTGAGCGGCTCCCCCCTGCGCCCGGCGGCATGTCATATCCATTACCCAGCTACAGCTCCCATCACCTGTTCATACTAGAAGCAGATGATGGGAGCTGTAGTTCAATGTATATGGTCCGGATCGGCGGGAATGCGGCGGATCAGCGTGTGGCGGATCGGCGGGAATGCGGCGGAAATTCGGCGGAAATGCGGCGGATCGGTGGGCTTACTGTGTATTGAATGAATACATTTATGCAATACTTTGGGGAGCAAGGACACTTGCTCCCCAAAGTATTCCATAGATGTATTCATTCAATAAAGCACTGTACACTACATTACATTACATTACATAGAAACCCATAGAAACAATAAAGTCCCATAGACTTCTATATAGAGAGCGCCCCCTGCTGGACACTCCATAGGAATTACACCCTGGGTCGTGACGTCACTTCTTCAGAGATATTTCTAACACTTCCTGATCTACTAAATTAAGGGAAATAGCAGTATATGTGCATTTCCCATAATTAATGTACATTAGAAATTTGTATAACTTTTCATAAGTAACAACATATCAAAAATTAATTTTGGCCGGACTTCTCCTTTAAGGCGGCTGAAGAACCACAAGAGCTTTTACAGCTGTCCCCAACAAGTCTCCCTGAACTAGCCTCAGAAGTGAATTAGCCAACCTACCATGCTGCCCTGATCTGTTGAAACTATATATCTCATGTAAAAGAGAGCGTCTCAGCCATTAGGGCAGAACCAGATGAAATCTGCTGATAAGCCAGAAAAACCTACATTATCTCAAAGTACAGTATGTTGCTTTTTGGCATCAATCTTGAAAACACATTTAGAGAATGTCATTAGTCTACCATCCTAAAGCCCAAGGTATAGTGATGGTTAGAAAAGGACCGAGCACCATATCTTGTGGAATAAAATAAAAGGAGATGCCCACAGTAGTGAGAAATCCTCTCTCGTGGCAGCTGGGAACATTAAACAAAGGATCTCATTGCTACTTTAGCTCCACTTTTTATCTGCTAGGTTTTTTTTTACATGTGATTCCTAATGTATTGTTGCTATAGGCACACGCTGTGATCTCCATAGGAAGTGCTCAGTGGCCAGACAACCTAATCCAGCAATGCACAAACAAGCTAGGGTGACAAGCTATTGGTTGTGAAACCAAAAGCTGACATACATTTATACATTTCAATATTAATTAATACACCATGTTGACAGCAACACTTGTATAAGCCTTGCATCTATTTAACTTATTTAGTAGAGAGAGCAAAGTGCTACATACTAAAATAGAAAATGCAAAAATTCTTAAAGTCAAGAGCTAACCCTTTAGAAAATACACACTTTAAATGCTGCACTGAATAAGTATAGAAAGCATTCACTAGTCAATCTCTAGTTTATTCCTGTATAAGGACTCAGATTTGCAATTTCAGGTCATTAATGTGGAATATATTTCCATAGAAGGATCTCCCATTCCATTATAGATAGTTGACAAGCTTCACACATCTTACCACTGAGAGAAACAATACAGCATATAGATCCGTCCATGTGTCCCAGCAATTACATAAGAGGATGGATATTTATTAAACAGCTGCACGTGTTAATGTCAATAACGCCATAGTTTAGAATTTCATCTTTCACTGCAAATGGTGTGGATTAGTCAGATGTTGTGTAGCATAGTAATGTGTCACTTTCATTTTAAACAAAAAAATGTACATGTCATTGAGATATGTCAAAAGTTTTGATTGGTCAGGGTCTGGGTGATAAGACCCTCGCTGATTGCTGGAAAAAATGGGAAGAAACTCAGCTAGGCACTTTTCTTCCTGTCCCTTCTCACTGCAGGAGATGGGCTCCATAGACCTTGTATAGAATCCATTTCCTGCATCAAGGAGAGAGACAAGGAAAGAAGCACTAGGTATTATAGCAGTTGGTGAGGGTCTCAGCAGCCAGTAGTTTATATATTGATCATGGTGGTGTCATTGCTTTTTATTATATTTTTGGGATTATGATCATGCTAATCAGATGTATAAAGTAAATTGTAATGTACTCCAGTAGGTGTGATCATTTGTTGGGAATAGGAGTGTATCTTTTCAACTTTGCCTCGGGGCTAGTGAAGCTTATGAAGACACTGAGCCTGCATTGCAAGATTACAGGCTTAATTCATATAAGTTACTAGGGAAAGGATATACGCTTTTGACATTAGCAGGCATAAGAGTTGTGCTTCATGTGTGTTTTCCTAGTCTACCTGACCCTTATATATATGGACTGTGCACGGAACGTGGGAAAAAGACCTTACAATAGCTGAGGCTACCCATGCCAGAGTTGGGACACTGTTAAGTGTATTTGTGCTGGATACAGCTACATTTAGGCTATGTACACATTAGCATTGTGTTTCTGCAGCGATTTATACACTATTTTGCTGTCAATTGCGCAATCACTGTAAAATAGCACTATTTTACTGCAATTGCCCAACCTGCAGCAAAATAGCGTCAAAATTGCTGCAGAAACACATAATTAATGCTAATTAAAGACCATGTGTGACAGTAGCCTCACTAAATATTTTACTATACCAAAGGTCAAATACCCTACAGCTAGCAAATACACTGTCAATTTTCTGCTGCACTAAATATTCTACAGGAATAGAAGTGGATATGACCTGTGCATGCAGGCATTGGTTGGTGACAGGTTCACCACCCTTACCTACACTGCCTTATTTATAAAGATGGCCGGACCATAAGAACAATGAGGCACTTTGCCCCTCTGCCATTTTGTCTCAGAGCCCCTCCTAATAGTCTGTAAGCTGATGCATGCGAGCAGGGCCCTCACTCCTCATGTATGGACAACTATATGTATATCTCTGTAATGTCTATTTTTGTCTGTATTTTGTCTGTCTTTGTATGTACCCCCAGAATTGTAAAATGCTGCTGAATCTGTTGACGCTATATAAATAAAAAATAATTAAAATTATTATTATTATTATGAATAGAAGATTGAAGTAAACCACCACAACTCACCCGGATCAACTTCTGCCTTTAGCTCATTCTGAGTTGCAGAAAATCTGAAACCAGATTTGCCTGGACTTTCAGCAACACTGCATGACCATTGGGGAATGCAAGGGGGCATGGTTTCAAATATATTCAGGCATTGCATTGTGAAGACACGGCCTTAAAGGGGTTATGCAGCGCTACAAAAACATGGCCCCTTTTCCCCTCTGCTGTCTCCAGTTCAGGTGTGCATTGTAATTAAGCTCCATTTACTTCAATGGAACTGAGTTTGAAACCACATCCAATCTAGAGACAAGAGAGGGGGAAAAGCGGCCATGTTTTTGCATTACTGGATAACCCTTTTAAGCAAAGCAGCATCTATGTTCTATGCAGGGCCGATTCTGGGGTTTCTGCCGCCTGAGGCAAACCTCAGGCGGCCGCCCCCTGACAAGGCCCCGCCGCCGCCGCCGTAACCGAATCACCCGCGCCTGCACCCCCCGCACCCCCCCCCGCACCCCCACCCCCGGGCCGGCCCTGCAGCCACTCACCTGTCCTGCAGCCGTCCCGTCCCGCTCACCGCTGTCTCCCGACCCTGCAGCCGCTCACCTGTCCTGCCGCAGCCGTCCCGTCCCACCGCTGTTCCTTTCCGCGCTCCAGTGCCGTCAGTCAGCAGCTGTCATCGCCCTCCAGAGAGTCGTGAGTGCCTGGGGTCAGCGGGGGCATCGCGGCCCCCGCTGACCACGGGCACTCACGACTCGCTGTAGGGCGATGACAGCTGCTGACTGACGGCGTGGGACAGCGGTAAGCGTTGGCGGCGGGACCGGACGGCTGCGGCAGGACAGGTGAGCGGCTGCAGGCGCAGGGCTGCTGTCTGCCGCCCCCTGCAGGGGCGCAGAATCTGCCGCCTGAGGCGGAATACTCATTCCGCCTCATGGCAGAAACGGCCCTGGTTCTATGGATCAACTGCTGTGGTTATAATTCCATGAAGATTAGAAGTCTGCCATTATTCTTTGTTTATTATAATTTAGTACCTGCAGTACACATTTTTTTGATAATTCAACTCCATAGAATATAGTGGAAGTCTGCACTATTCCATCCAGTAAATACTGGGTCTATGGATCTGTTTAACGCATATGCTGGGACCTAGCCTGGTGCTTACGTTAAATGGAGCCTGCCGAACACTGCCCAACACAGTGTTAAATGACCTTTACTGGTAATTATTTATTTAGTAATCAACGGTAATTGAGCAAGTAAATAAAGTGAATGAAGACTGAATCCGAGCCCTGACCATGTGCTACTTACATACTGTAGGTGCACCAGAGCTGTAATGAGCTATATACCAGGACAGGTACACGACTAATTTTGCAGCCTGTAAATCCTACCAAGAATGTTTCTATTCAATGAAAATAGGATGATGTGTATCACACTGTATTTCATTATACTGTGGTTGGGCTTTATTTGCATAAAGCAGGTGTGATTCCTTGATGAAACCCACACACACATACACACACACACACTTAACTGTCAAGTTTTTTTCACTAATATTTTCCAATAACAAATCATGTGATTCATAAATCCTGTGATTCAATTTATCTTCTTTGAATCACATGATTTGTAATGTACAAAATACCACCAAACAAAACGACTAAAAAACTCAACACACGTTAAGAATAAAAAAGGAAATGAGCTCTACATAAGGAAAATGGTTAAAGCACCTCCTTCCACCAACAAAAATGCATTATTTTCCACCAAAATACTACAGTGCATTGAAAAAGTATTTATTACCCTTGAGCATTTTTCCTTTTTTCATGTTAAACTCACAAATGTAAATGTATTTTTGGGTGATTTTATGTGATAGACCAATACAAAGTAACAAGTTGCAGTGTAAAAAAAATAATACATGGTATTCAAAATAAAATAAAAAATCTGGTGGCCTGTGGCATGCATTTGTATTCAGCCCCCTGTAGTCTGATACCCTTAAATAAAATCCAGTGTGTTCAATCACCTTCAGAAGAAGAGTGAAAACTTCTTAGAAAACCTTGTAATTAAATTATCATATGTTGGGCGCCAACTGTTATGGATGCACCTCAAGAGTTCTGTCATATTGACTGTCTGCTCCAAATTACAAGTTGTTAGTTTATAGTGCACACTGAGAATCAAACACCCTGACACATTGATGGTTAAGGTGCATCTCCTTTATCCAAAGAGGGCAGCCAGTTTATATACCCTGGAGCGTGTGTTCTTCTACTGAGGCTTGTGTCAGTACTTCATTGGCTGAGGTACAAAAGGAGTTAGTTACGAAGCACTAATGTTTAATAACATAAGCTGTAACAAATGTAAATATCTCTACTTGTTTAGAAGGTCAGCGCCATATTTCAATGGCTTCACAAAATATACAAAATATGACCTCCTTCACAGAGCTAAATATAGGGAAATCCTGGAGGAAAACCTGTTAGAGGCTGTAAAAGATTTGGGACTGGGGTGGAGGTTCACTTTTAGGCTATGTTCACATAACGTATCAGACCCGCCGTTCCGTGAATTCCGGCCGCAGAATTCTGACATGTCAGTTATTTGCGGCCCCGTATGGGATCCCGGCCAGAGCGTATACGATGTGTATATGCTCCGGCCGGGATCCCATATCAGATAAGGTTATGTTGCGCTCCGCAAAAAGTATGTCCGTTGTTGCCGATGGCAACCACGGCCGTACTTTTACGGTGTGAACATAGCCCTAAGGAGGACAACATGCCTGAACATACAGCCAGGGCTACAATGGCATTACTTCAAAGCATATTCATGTGCTAGAACTGCCCAATCCTAAGGGCCCTATTACACAGAAATATTATTTTGCAAAAAAATCAATATATCGTTCCAATTTAAGCGATAATCTTTTCATGTGTGTACAGGCAATAATCAAATGACTAACAAAAATCCATTGTTGATTGCATCTTTTCAGCTGTCCATAAAATCATGCTAATTGTTTGCAAATCTTTCGGTGTATTATACGCATCGTTTGTTCATATACTAGATTATAAGGGTATAAACCCACACACCGTATACGCAGCAGATATGCAACAAATACGCAGCAGATTTGTTGGTACAGATTTGATGCTGTGTTCAGTTATTTAGATCTAATCTGCTCCGAGTTTGCTGCAAGTTTGCTGCGTATCGCAGCAGTAAATACGCTGCATATACGGTGTGTGGGTTTATACCCTAAAAATGTGTAGGGTACAAACACAAACACCGTATATGCAGCAGATACGCAGCAGATACGCAGCAGATCTGCAGCAGATTTGATGGTGCAGATTTGATGCTGTGTTCAGTTATTTAGATCTAATCTGCTGCGTATCTGCTGAGTATCTGCTGCGTATGTGCTGCGTATTTGTGCAGCAGTAAATACGCTGCGTATACGGTGTGTGTGTTTGTACCCTAAGGGTACAAACACACACAGCGTATATGCAGCAGATACGCAGCAGATTTGATGCTGTGTTCAGTTATTTAGATCTAATCTGCTGCGTATCTGCTGCGTATTTGCTGCGTATTTCCTAAGGGTACAAACACACACAGTGTATATGCAGCAGATACGCAGCAGATTTGATGCTGTGTTCAGTTATTTAGATCTAATCTGCTGCGTATCTGCTGCGTATCGCAGCAGTAAATACGCAGCGTATATGCCATGTTTTTGTACCCTAAGTGTGATTGTAACTAACAACTATCATTTTGTGTATTATGGTGAATGATTTCAGGTAATTCCCAAAGCGCTCGTTTGCATTTGTTTATTGTTAATCGGAGGAAACGTAAAACCGTTTTGTATAATAGGACCTCCTCTCTCCTCTCTGGCGTTACTGCAGCTCTGTGGCAGTTTTACAAATACGCAGCGGGCTGAGGATGGGGGTGGGGGCGACAGGGAAGGGGTTAACTTACCCTCCGGTCTTCCTCCAGTTTTCTTCTCTTCAGCGGCTAAGCAGGAACAGTGCTTCAGCTGCTGATTGGCTGAGCATTGCCAGCTCAACCAATCAGCGACTGCAGCAGTGTCCCGGCTGCAGCTGCTGATACTGTGGCAGCATTTTTGAAGAGGCAGAGCCACACTTGGATCTTAGTGTGACAGGCTCTGCTTAAGATAGAGGACATTGAGGTGAGTTTCAATGTGCCCCCCCCCCTTCTCCCCCCAGCACTGTACCCATCCCAGCAAGGAAGGGGGCAATTAACCCCTTCCTTGATGGAATGGGTACATTGTGACATCAACTTCTGCAGCTACTAATTGGCTGACCTGATGATGCTCAGACAATCAAGACAGGAGAGTAATTTAAACATCCCCCCCCCCCCCCCCGAAACGGAGCACAGACTGGTCCACTCGTTACATGTGAATGCACCCTCAGGATGTTTTCATACTCAGTGAGGCATATTTACTGTTACTATACAAACAAAATGGCTTATACATGCCACATTTATTTTTAGACACCCTTGTGTCTTACTTGGAAAGGCTTGTTATAAGAGGGTTTGGGTTTGTACAAGATGGCATGACTTGTATGAGATGCCATGCGCTATAATTGTGCTGTAACATGTTGAAGTAAAGTAAGTAATACTAATAGTTGGTCTAAACTTAGTCTGGACAGTCCAAAGATGCACCAGATTAATCAAACAGTATGAGTCACTGTGATAAATTTGTCACATTTCTGACTTTCTAGTCTATGTTTGGGCTATGTTCACACAACATCTTTTTTTGGCTGCATTTTTAGACGGCCATCATTTTTGGTCTCAAAATGAGAGCCATCCAATATAGAGCCAAAAAGATGTTTATGTGAACATAGCCTAGCACTTGCAAGAATTATTCTCTATTAGTAAATGTGGGCTAATGTGTTTTGAAAGAATTCCGCATTTTTACTGGAGTGTTTTTATGCACTTTTTCTAGCCCAAATCCACCATGGCCACATTTCATAACAGGTAAATGGTTTCTTTCAAATAACTTCTTTCGTGTTTTTCTATCAGTGACATTTTGAAAAGTATGTTTGTTTTTTGACATTTTGTGGCATTTATCTCCTCTCTTTGTTTAAGGGGTATTTTGGCTATTCCTGTAAAAATAAAAATAAAAATAAAAATAGGCACAAAAAGCATATTGTTAAACCTGGCCATTCTCCAATATGCTTTCCCGACTGCTCCTGTCTCTTTGCGCAGCTCTGGTGACCCGATCCAACTTTTCCCTCCGCCACTGGTCTTCATGGGCTGTGCATTGCTGGGAAACTATATCTCCCAGAAAGCACCGCGTCTGATGTTTGAGCAGCCTGTACCTGTCTTCTCTGCAATTCCACTAATTATATCTGCCCCCTGCCTGCTGACATGAGCTGTGGGCTTGTGAGTACATGGTAAAGCAAACCAGGCCCACAGAAGAGACGGAGATCACCCATATGCATTTACATAGCTTCAGAGGGCACACTTTGTATTCACATTTTATGCCCTTAAGAAATTTTAAACCAGAATATCCCTTTAATGTGCGGTATTATTTATAGTGTTTTTTTATTATTTCAAAACATCTGCCTGCTCATTTTTGAGAATTTTTTTTCTTTACTTTTAATACCTTGGAGTCCCCTCCCCCTGGTGCTGTTGCTTGCATCTGCACATATATGATGCAGGATACTGCCCTCACTCCCTATTTCCCTGCAAGCCTTCGTCTCTCGCATTGTCCACAGGCTATTACTTAGGGTTCCAGGTCCTTTCATTCCAGAAGTATATGACACCACCAACCTCTATATTTAGTTTCGCCATTTCACTATATACCACAACTATAGCGCTTTACCAATGTGATATTGTTTATCAACTCCCTCTTTACATTTCCTTTATCTTTACTTTCTTTCTCTTCTTCTCAACTTCGTGGTCAGTGGGTTTTGTGAGTAATCGCCAACTTTACTCTTACTCTGCCTGGGGGGGTTGAGTTATATACTATGGGCATTTAAAAAAAAAAACAACCCCTGGATTTACATCTTGTTCACCTCTATATTAACTTTTTTTCTGTTTTCTATATCTTCACTGCTTTAATCCATACTCTTAAACAGAGCTCCCCTTTAACAGGACTTCCCTTTAAGAGAAACTTGAACCCTTGATACAATCCCTTTAAGAGCGACTTGGGTACCGTCTCTTTAAGAGCCACTTGGGTACCGTCCCTTTAAGAGCATCTTGGGTACCGTCCCTTTAAGAGCGACTTGGGTACCGTCCCTTTGAGAGTGACTTGGGTACCGTTCCTTTAAGAGAGACTTGGGTACCGTCCCTTTAAGAGAGACTTGGGTACCGTCCCTTTAAGAGAGACTTGGGTACCGTCCCTTTAACCCCTTAACGACGCATGACGGGTATACCCGTCATGCGGCCGTTAAGGGGAATCAGAGAGGGCTCCCGGCGTGAGCCCTCTCTGCAGCCCGCGGTCCCCGGTTGCTATGTGCAGCAGGTCTTAGCCGCCGGCTAATAAACTATTCAAATGCAGCTGTTTAAGCTGACAGCTGCATTTGAATAGTGACTGTGACCCCTGTCCCTGCTGTCTAGTGGGGGATCTTCCCCCCCGCGATGCGATCGCGGAGGGGAGATCCGTTCTAATGAGTCGGCCGGGGCTCGGCGTCGGAATGACGCTAATCCCGACTTGGCAATCTATGTAGATGGTCTGCAGCAGACCATTATAATACAGCACAGATCTGATGGATCGGTGCTCTGTTATATGCACAGCATTGATCCCTTAGGGTCGCCTAAGGGTTAAACGTAAATTTCTTAAAAACAGCAAATCCGATCGGAACCAAAAATAAATAGCACACCTGTCACCACCGAGGGATTCGATATGTCTGTGTGCAAAGCGGTTCGGGCTGTATTAATCACAGAAAAATGGCTGGAAGAAGAAGAAGCGGAAGAAGAAGAATACGGATTACAATATAGTGCTTTTTTAAACACCATAAAAAGTACACATATGTAAAATTACTGCATGTGTAATAACGTTGGCAATAAAATTATTACATGATTAACCCTGAGCAATGACCGCAGAAGATTTAAAATGAGAAAAATCTTTTTTTCATATCGGCAAAAATTTACCACTAACCTAAAGTACAATATGTCACAAAAAACAATCAGAAAGAAAGGTTATAGAATCACGTAGCTACAACCACATAAAGTGAGACAAGTTGGATTTTTAAAAAACGTTCTTGTCCTGAAAGTAAAAATAAGTCCAGTCCTGAAGGGGTTAAGCGATAATCTTTCGACGAACTAAAAAGTGATCTGTATGTCACTGATCGCATCTTTTGAGCTGACCTAAAAATCATTGTCAATCACTCGCAAGTCTTTTAGTGTAAACAGTTGTCACTCAGTTGTTCACAGGGATCAGTATATAATATAATTGTAATCACAATCATAATTACAATCAAATTAACACCTTTTTTAAGCAATGTATATTTTATTCTTAATGCCTATTGTTAAAAAGAAAAAACATTGCTTGTCAATTGCTAATAGAGTACTTCAGCGATTTATCTGTATGCGTAAACGACCCGAGCGCTGGTTCCTGGATAATGCCTGTTGGAGTGATACGCCAGATAAGTCTAAAAATACACTTTATTGCTAGATAAGACATTTTGAGAGTTTTGGAATTCTCTTCCTTAGGTCATACTTTTGTAGGGCAAGAAATATTCCATAACCCGTGTGTGTGAATATACCTTTAAAATAGACTGTGAGTTGTTAAATTTGTTGTTCATTCTATTTAAAGTGTGGATATAACATTCTGGACAAATGCAAGTTCAACATATTTTCAGGACAGATACAGTGGTACATACTACTGTATGTACCACTGTATCTGTCCCAAAAATATGTTGTTATATCTAAAGGGGTATTCAGTTAGATAAAAATTATTATATTTTTTTTTTTTACATTTCTTTAAAAGGGTATTACTATCACCTAAACTTTTGTTAGGTGATAGGGAATGCAAAACAAGGCAATTTTGCAAATGCCTTGCATTAGAAAAAAAAGTTTGGCTCCTTTGTGTCACTGTACAGTTACCAAAAGGACGCTGGTTGACCTCAGGGAGATCAACCAAAACACTGCAGAGACACCATCACGTGTCTCAACGTCAGTGTATTCTAGAACATTGCCCCCTGGGAAATCAAATATGCAAAAGAACACTGCAGAGACACCATCACATGTCTCGACGTCAGTGAACTAGCCAGACCTTCCCTCCGGGAAGGAACAACCAAGCCAAAGTCAAGGAAACCACCTCAGCAAGGTATCCATCCACAGACAGCTGTCTGTGGATGGATACCTTGCTGAGGTGGTTTCCTTGACTGGAGAACGCCTTTGGCTTGGTTGTTCCTTCCCGGAGGGAAGGTCTGGTTAGTTCACTGACGTCGAGACATGTGATGGTGTCTCTGCAGTGTTCTTTTGCATATTTGATTTCCCAGGGGGCAATGTTCTAGAATACACTGACGTTGAGACACGTGATGGTGTCTCTGCGGTGTTTTGGTTGATCTCCCTGAGGTCAACCAGCGTCCTTTTTCATGCACTTACTAGTCATTGCTCCCACTAGCCAGAAACCTACTCCACACTGATGAGGGGCAAAAACCCCGAAACAGCTGTCTGTGGATGGATATCTTGCTGAGGTGGTTTCCTTGACTGGAGAACGCCTTTGGCTTGGTTGTTCCTTCCCGGAGGGAAGGTCTGGCTAGTTCACTGACGTCGAAACATGTGATGGTGTCTCTGCAGTGTTCTTTTGCATAACTGTGCAGTTACCAGCTTGTTGCCTAGGTTCTCAGAGTGGTGGTCGGGCTGTGATGTCACTCAGGTGGTCAGGATCCTTGGGAGTGGAAAGTATAGCTTTTTACTCCCTTGCCCCCCTCCACTGTCTCCCTCTGAGGTCACACATGCCTCGAGAGCTTGTGGCTTGTCCCTGGGCACATGTGTAACCTCAGTGGGAGACACAGCAGTGCCGAGCTGATTCAGCTCAGCACCACTGCATCTTGTTAATGCTCCCCCCCACACCAAACCAGGAAGTAAGAGGGGATGCAGCGGTGCTGAGATGAATTCTTGGCAGCTGAGAATCTCTTTATTAAAGTTATATAACTTTGTCATATAACTATTAAAAAATATATATATATATATTATTTTTTTTTACTCTGAATGGCAGCAGTAACAGTCCTTCTACTGCCACCAATGGTTGTGTCAGGAACTGCAAGGCTGGACAAGCCTTGTCCCGACACAATTAGATATTACTAGTGCTGCTGCATGTAACACTGGCGATTCCAAGCCTCCCCTGATGTTTATTCTCATGCAAGTTAGAATTAGTGTAGATATTTCACCTGGGGAAGCTGTCTGTGTCACTAGCGCAGCAGGCAAGGCAGTTAGTAGCAGAGCAAGCTAAATTTACAGTTATCCTTGCAACACTGCTATACTGTGCCATGGTTGCAGCGCTACTGACACATGCAGCACTAATTATATCTGTGTTGGGACAGGGATGTTGAAGGACCACGATGAACGATTTCTCGCTCGTCGCTTGATCGTTCGCTGTGTTTACACAAGCCGATTATTGCTGAAATGCGATCATTATCGCGAAAATGTGAATGATAATTGTTCTGTGTAAAACGCACTATAAGGGTACAAACCCACACACCGTATACGCAGCAAATACGCAACAAATACGCAGCAAATACGCAGCAGTTTGATGGTGAAGATTTAATGCTGAGTTCAGTTATTTAGATCTAATCTGCTGCGTTTTTGTTGCGTATTTGTTGCGTTTTTTGCTGCGTGTTCGCTGCGTATCGCAGCAGTAAATACGCTGTGTATACGGTGTGTGGGTTTATACCCTAAGGCCCAAATTGACCCCTTAGGTTTTTGTCCTTGTGGATGCAGACAATTTTTATTTTTGCTTTTTATTTTTTCATTTACAGAGCTTAAGTAATTTTCCATTGAAAAAACTATTTTGTGGGGTTTGGGTTTTACGCAGTGCACTTTACAGTAAACAATGAAAAGGTGAAAAATGGAAATCAGCTCACCTTGGTGTTGTGTTGTTTGGACTTCAATGTATTCGAGAGGGTGCACGGTTCCGAGCGGTGGCTAGCCGTCAGTAGACAAATGAAATGGGAAAAAGTATAGGTCCGGCACTCCAAAAATGAATTAAAAATTATAAATTTTATTAATCCATGTTAAAAAACAGCAGAGCAACCTGTGCTGTGTGGCCCAGTGGATGGAATCCACTGGGCCACACAGCACAGGTTGCTCTGCTGTTTTTTAACATGGATTAATAAAATTTATAATTTTTAATTCATTTTTGGAGTGCCGGACCTATACTTTTTCCCATTTCACTTTACAGTAAAGCCTTCATGTTATCTGTATTCCATAGGTCAGTCAATGATATCCATAGCTTTTGTATTATTATATTATTTTAAAATAGGAAAACATTTGTTTTACAAAATATTATATTTAAAATTGCCTTTCTTATTTTTCGGTCTACGGGGCTATTTGAGGACTATTTTCTTGAGCTGTGATCTGTAGTTTTTATTGGTACTGTTTGAGGTTAGATAGCATACTACGGTTTATTCTTTTTATCTTCTGATATAAAGTGTCATAAAAATTCAACAATTCTGGTCTTTAGTTTTCCTTCTATACTGTTCCCCTGTACAGGATCAGTAATATTTTAATAATTTGGACAATTTCACATGCTGTTATACAAAATATGTTATTTTTACATTCTTTTATTTGACAAATGAGAAAGGTAGGTAATTTTTTTAAATTTTTTTATTTTTATTACACTTCTTAGGTCCACCTAGGATACTTTCACAGGCAATCATTAGATTGCTTTTACTAATCAATGCTACCCTATTGCATAGCATTGATCAATGACATCGGTACTCTTCTAGTAGGCTCTATCTTTGGGCAGCACAGAGAACTTCAGCAAGCCTCTGGATTTCATGAAAACTGATTGGTACACCCTCTGTCACATTGCAAGGGTGCCAGTCAATCAATGACAGATGCAGCTCCTGCCACTAAAACACTTAAAGGAAAAGTCTGGAGAAAATAAGAATTTGCAAGCAAGCAGAGGCAGGGGGAAAAAAGCACTACGTACCTCTCCCTGTGCCCTTGAAGCACCGCATTATAAACTTCAGGTTCCCTGTTGAAACTCATTTTCTCTCGAGTTGAGATGTTTTCCCAGCTGACGAATGGCATGCTCAACCAATCAAGACTGGAGTAGAGTCACCGATTGGCTGAGCAAGCAATCCATCATCTGACTTATGGTGTCACTGGAGGAGGAGATCCCCGAGCCCAGTGGAGGTCCCAGAGTGGTGAGACACTGCTTCAGAGGCATAAGGAGAAGGATGTAGTGCTTGTTTATTATGTTTCCCCCTCCCCTGCCTGCTTGAAACTTTTAATTTTTTCCCTACTTCTCCTTTAAACGCTGTGTCTGCTATTGATTGCTGCATTTAGGGTAATGGCAGACATCAGCTAGATCGCTAATGTCAGTCATTGATGGCAAGTGTCATCTGATCATAGCAGCTGGTACTTACCATCTATGAACTGAGCTCATCTCCTAAGCTTTCTTCAAAAACTAATAGGAATTTAGATTGTGAGTCCCAGTGTGGACAGGGACTGATGTGAGTCATGACAAGTATTGTACTGTGGAAAAAGGTACTCCTCTGTAAGCCAAGTAAAATATAAGGTAAGTTGAATGTATTATTATTCTATTTATTTGAAGGCATAATAAACCCTTGGATATATCATGCTTTTCTGTAGCCTCTTTTTGTTATACTATAACATGTGTATGGCATGTATCAGGGTTACATAGCTGGCAAGACATATACACTTTAATTAAATGTACACTGTTGTACTGCGCCTTGTTTACTGTAACGTAGTCCTAGAAATGTTCCTGCTTGCCTTCAGTCATTACATGCTTTGCTAAACTGTAGAATGAGTACAAGATCCCTTGTAGTGTGTTTGAAGATAATTGCTTGTGAGATTGGCCTTTTTTTCAACTTGTGGAAACAGTTGTAGCTGTTGAGCCAGTTAAAGAATGTGGCTTTATAAATCAGTGAATGTACATCTATGCTGCATTTTCCACCAGGAGTATAAAAAACAATCTGCTCTGAGACATTCTGCATACACTATATAAAGAAAACCCGCCTTTTGTTTACATAGCAATTCCTTTCCCTCTAAATTGGCCTTTTGTTTACTGGCTCTATAGAAATCCCCCCAAAAGAGGAAGATAAGTTGCTTTACAGCCATTTTTAAAGGTAGTAGAGGATTACAGTCTTGGTTTTTGAAAACTTTGAGTTAAATTTATCATTTTGGGGCCTCGGCAGCACGATCAGTATATAACTTGTAGCCAGATATACTGGCTTCAGTGATCTCATATTTTAATTACAAAAGTCAAATTTCAGATTTCATTAACAAAGCATTATTTTTTCCAATTCAGATGGTTTCACACTGTTTTAAGAAAAAAAATTGTGTTTTTCTTATTTTTCCATGCAGTTTTTGTATGGCCAGATGTTTGCCGAAAGACAGTGAAATACAAAAATGCAATACAAACTATTTGTTTGTGACAATTTTTTCTTGATTTTTGTGTTTTCTATTCCATGCTATTTTATTTATTTATTTTTTTAACACAGCACGCTCTGGTTGGCATGGTTTTTCTGCCATTTTTTTCACAGGTTTCTCTATAGAACTTAATTTTTTTAAACATGTTTTGCAAGAGTTTAGAAGTTTTATTAAGATGCCTATGGGGAAAATGCCCAACAATGATGCATGAAGACCACTAAAATGCAACAAACCAAAACAATATGTATGTAGTAATATGTAATATGTTTCATCTTTCCCAATAGACATTTAGGGTGCGTTCACACGTACAGGATCTGCAGCAGACTTTATATCAATGTAACTAAATAACTGAACACAGCATCAAATCTGGCCCATCAGATCTGCTGCGGATCCTGTACATGTGAATGTACCCTTAAAAGGGTTATCCAGCACTACAAAAACGTGGCCACTTTCTTATGGTCCATTCACTTTAATGGAAGCGAGTTACAAAACCCCACCCAAACTGGAGACAAGAGTGGTGCTGTTTCTGGAAGAAAGTGGCCATGTTTTTGTAGCGCTGGATAACCCCTTCAAAATGTATCCGCCAGCCATATATGCTGCTTCTGTAAGAGCAGTGTATTGCAGACTACAGGTCTGTACTTCTAGCAAATACAGATGGCATAACATTTTGAGCTGTATGGTCACAGGAATGCTAAAAGAATACAGCAGATTTATAGTCTGAGATTGGTGTGGTTATGAAGAAAGCATTCTCCTACTCCTCCATTGCCCTTAGGGCAGTGATGGACAGGCTGCTGTGTATATGTACCTGCCCCTATTGACCCTATTCCACGGGTAGTTTAGAGGAGCAATATCGTTCGTATTCGGCCGATAACGGCCGATACGAACGATATTCGTCCCGTGGAATAGAGTGCAACGATCAGCCGACATCGTTCATGTCGGCTGATCGTTGCAGTCGCTTGTTTTTCAACATGTTGAAAAACAAGCGACTGATATAGCAGCGATCTGCTGCCGTCGTTCCGTTGAATAGGACCGTTGGCAGCAGATGCTGCTATATCCTATGGGCTGCCCGGACGATCAGCGATCCCCCGGGCAGCCCCCCCAGCAGCTCCCCGCCGCCCCTCCCGCACTCACCCGCTCCCTGACGCCGCGTTGAATAGCGGCGGCAGCGAGCGGGGAACGAGGAGCAAACGAGCGCTAATAGCGCTCGTTTGCTCCTACAAACGACTCGTGGAATAGGGGCATATGTTATATTTAGGAACCATGGATAAATTTGCTTCCATTTTGATGCAGCTATGCCCTTTCAGATACGCTATTCCAAGAGGAAAACCATAAGGAAATGTGTATTGCCACTCTTGAATGTCAATTTACTGCTTGGATATAAATAAACTTTGTATTCAAATTAGTGAAACATGCATTCTATTTACTTTCTTTACATTGTTCCTGTGTTACATCTTGTATTATAGCTCAGTGCTATAGCCATAATTCTGCTGTTAGTCACTATCAGAGAAGAAGACACATCCATAGTAATTTAGCTGAGCTCCTATGCAGTGGTGCATGGTTGGGAGTGAGGGTATGTGCACACTGAGTAATTTTGACAGAAACGCCGTCACGGAATTCTGAACTCGCGCCCGCTCGCGGACTGCGGCAGGCGCGCGCTTCTCTGCCCGTGTCATAGACTCCATTCTATGCACGGGTGGATTCTTTCATCCATCCAAAGAATGAACTTGAAAGAATCCGCCCGTGCATAGAATGGAGTCTATGACACGGGCGGAGACGCGAGCGGGCATGAGCTGAGAATTCTGCTACAGAGTTTCTGTCAAAATTACTCAGTGTGCACATACCCTCAAAGGGGTTAGGCTGGGTTCACACTGCGTTATTGCAATCCGTTTTTTTCATCCGTTTTTTGTAAAAAAAATTGATGAAAAATGGATGGAAAAAACTGATGCATTAGTGTGCATTCGTAGTGTCAGCTATGTTTTTGTGTCCGTAAAAAAAAAACGGATCCGTTTTGATCCGTTTTCTTTTTACAATGGAAGTCAATGGAAAAACGGATCAAAACGGATGCACACAAATGCATCCGTTTTTTTTCCATCTGTTTTTTTTGCAAAAAAACGGATGAAAAAAAGGATTGCAAAAACGCAGTGTGAACCCAGCCTTATCCAGCGCTACAAAAACATGACCACTTTCCCCCTACTGTTGTCTCCAGTTTGGGTGTGGTTTTGAAACTCAGTTCTCTTGAAGTAAATGGAGCTTAATTGCAAACTGCACCTGAACTGGAGACAACAGTAGGGGGAAAAGTGGGCATGTTTTTGTAGCTCTGGATAACCCCTTTAATATGCACATCTGAAAGCCAGACCCATATAGCATATATTTTTAATTGTAGAGTTTTTTGTATACTTAAGTGGCATTTTTAGCCGAAATTGGAGCATGCTACAAAAAATAAAGGTGAAGAAAACAATCCAATGTGTGTATGCATGTGGGTTTCCCCTCGTGACATGATCTATCAATAGCATGCTGGGAGCGGGGAAAATTTTTGAATATTCGCGGCACCATAATGACACAGTCGCGTGACTTTCTCCGCTCCCGGAGTGATTATTAATACATCATGCTGCGCGGGAAAAAGACTCCACGACAGGCCTTTCCCGTTCATGCTGTCCATATTTCACTGAATGTGGGAATAAGCCCTTAATCACATGATGAAGACATGACTTGAAATAAAAAAACGCCTGAAGGAAGCCTAAGGATGGTTTCACTTGAGCATATTTTAAATCTGTATTTTATCTGTTTTTTTTTAGCTATCTGTAATATGAAGATAATGTTCATCTAAAGGGTTATTCACACAGCCTTATAAACTATTGGTGTTTTTAAAATGCAGCATGCGTCTCCTTTATCCATTTTACAGAGGGACTATGCCCATTGAAGTCTATAGAGAGATATAACAGCCAACAACAGCCATTCTTTTGAAATAACGGCCATTATTTGCAATCTATCCACTCCTGGTTTTGGTTGAAAAATACTGACCAAAATACTGAGCAAAAATACTGTTTTTGTGTTTGAGCCTGTATGTGTAGTGGATCCATATTGAATCAGTAATTTGTCAGTATTTTGATTCATTTTGTCAACCATTTTTATTAAGTGATATTTAATTTTCTGTCTAGAAGAAGACAGCCCATTTGGGTTTACTGTACTAAATACAGAATACTGATGAAATACTGATCACATGCTGGTGGCCTTCCATCTGAAATATGTCCATATTACAAATCTGTATTTTTGCTTATGTGAAGCGGCCTAATGCTGGGAGATTTCAGTATTGAAGAAGACTGCAGACTTGTGAATATGGCTTTGGGCTAAAATAGACACCTGGGGGGGATTTGCAAACGGTATACCAGAGGTGTACGGCAGGGAGAAGGTGCAGATTCGCCCCTTCTCTCTGGCATACGCCTACTGTGTGCCCCACTTACCCAATGGGCGGGCTGGCGGAGCTTGTGGGGGCGTGACAAGGCAGGGAGGAGGCGTGGCCTCCTCCCGCGCCTCATCTATCATGATTTACGCCTGTTTGCAGGCGCAAATAATGAGGCAAATCTACACCTGTGTAATTTGGTACGCCGGGTTCAGATTCAGGGTGCCCCGCCAGCTGGATTCACTAAGAGGCGTACGCCTCTCGGTGAATCCTGCCGCGAAAAAGGCAGAGCTTAATATAAGACCGGCATACTTGTACGCCGGTCTTCATAAATCCCACCCTAAAAGTCAGTATCAGTACAAGGTACAATATATTTACAAATGTCCTCAAATTGTTATGTGGAAAAATGATGCGTGTAAACTGTAAAATGGAGGTCAAAGGTGGACATGTGCTGTAAGAGGCAACATCCTCTATAATATTCTACTATGAAGGTATCTGCTGTAGAAATTTCCACTAATGTAAGTATCATTAGTTTACATCAAAACTCACAAAGAATTGTGTAATGTTGTGAAACAAATCCTATAAATCCCCTGACTGGCACAGCACATGTCACTCATCTGCTTCCTATAATAATGTATTAGGCTGCCCTCACACTCAGCACTATTTTTGGAAAGCTGTTTTTGAGCTAAAACTAAGGCTGCATTCACACGTCCGTAATATAGAGGCCATGCACGGACTGTGTACTCTGGACCAGACCTGCGAACTCCCAGCATCTTCAGTCATTATGATCCTGTGAGCTCTGAAAACTTGAAAAGGTGAGGTGAGTATCCTTTATCTTATGTTTTGTTTTTTTATTTTTTATTTGGAATATCCCTTTAAGTGGCCGAGCCATTGTGGAAGTATCTTGCAGCAAATCATATAATATATTTACTGATGGAACCTGTCTTGTCACAGTAGTCCAGGTTATTAAATATAAAAATGATATGTAAACTTTACATAACTTCTAGGGTCTCCTACTTACAGCACCAAATAAACTATCTCCTGCATTTACCCCATTCTACAGCCCAGACAGTAAATGCAAACCACTAAAGCAAGTACTGAAGGCTGTGACACTCAGTCATGGCAGACAAACATGCTTCTTATAAAATATACAAGTCAGCCAACCTGCAGGCATTCAGAGCCAAATGTGAGCTGCCATCTCACAAGACTTTGAGCTGTAAGGCCGTATTGTTACTGTGCCCTGCCTTATTATATGTGTAACAAGTGTGGTATTGTTACTGACTGGAGATATTATATATATATATATATATATATATATATATATATATATATATATATATATATATATATATATATATTATATGTGTGTGTGTGACAAGTGTGGTATTGTTACTGACTGGCGATATAGATATCTATCTATCTATCTATCTATCTATCTATCTATCTATCTATCTATCTATCGGTATGTATCTAGTTAGATATAGGTACATATATGTAGACTCTCCATTGTGCCCCCGGTGGGGGTGGTGTGCTCCTGCCCTCACTCTCTGTGGGAGTCATCTGATGCCCCGCACTTTCCCCGCGTTGAGGCAGCAGAACTTTGTGTGAGCTGATGAGACAATAGTAGATAGTGTGTGTGCATTTAACTTAGGACATACCACTGTCCTGCCGGCGGGGGACACGCCAACCTATACACTCAGTCAGTGACTGACACCTCGCCTCTCCTTTATCCTATGGCTTTATTATATGACACAAACTAAGAAGCAGCTAATATAGTGTAAGTTGAGTGTGAGGAGAGCGGCGGAGAGCAGCGGCATGTGTGAGGCGGAGAGCGGCAGCCGGCAGTGGTGTCCCCCGTGAGACAGTGGTGCGGTCTCAGTCAATCATGTGCACTTCTTTCTTTATTGCATTCAGTGCATGGTTTCACCTTCAGATTCCTGTTTGTCTGTGTCCTCAATAAAATATAATATCTTGTGGCCATAGACTGAGGTAAGTGACTGGGGCTGCTGCTGGGGGCAGGCTGCTGACACACACAAGTTCTCAGTGTGGAGGGAGCTGACGCTTTATTTAGCATTTGATGACTTATATTGTAACTTTGCCTTTTTTCCTGCCAGTCTTTTTTTTTTCTCCTCTCTCAAGATCGTTTTACTGCATTGAGGACATGGAGTCCTGAGGCAGCCGAGTGACTGTATTCTGCATGGCAGGCTAGTGGTCACATAGAGCTTAGTCATATAGCAGCCTGCTGAGATGGCTACTTATTGAATTATTAAGGGGCTCTGCTGATCGTATTGATCGCCTGATGATGATGAGGAGGAGGAGGAGGCTTTTGTCTGCTGATGTTATTACATGACACTATTGCTATCTGTAGCACACACAGCCATGGAGACATGAGAGAAGTAGAATGGTGTATTAGAGGAAGTTGGGGGTGGAGTGCACAGTACACAACTAATTCCACACATCAAGGCTTCTCACTGTAAACCATCAGGCTTCCCTGCTCTACTCCTATCTAACCAGTATAGACTGTATGCTAATGCACTTCACTTCTGATCCTAGCCAGATCCACAGAACGATCCCATTGGAGTGTATGTGCTTGGACAAGTTTGGGAAAGTTTGCATGGGTAACTTTGTGAGGAGCTAACTGGGTGGGGTATGGAAATGGGCTGAGTATGTATGGAGGTTGGTGTAGAATGACAATCAGCCCTTGTTTGCTCCTAGCCCAGCTAACCTCCAGCAATAAGGATTACAGAGGCCACTGGATGTTACCAAGAAAGTAAGGCAATGATTGTGAGTGTGAGGAATAATCCTTACACTGCTGGCTCTCATTACCTATTGTGTGCTATTGACTTATTAATGCTCTGCCTATTAGTTTTACAACCAGATATGTGGTATGTGCAGGGGAGGAGCACAGATTTCATATATATATATATATATATATATATATATATATATATATATATATATTCAGTGTGTGACATGGAAACCTGTGGAATTTGTAATGCAAATCAATGCCTGTGGGAGTTGTGGCAGAACAGATGAAGATTTGTATCAGGAAGGCAGCTAGATGGTAATAACACATGATGACTTCCCACCATCTATATGTATGTGTATATATATATATGTTCTAATGTATTAATAATATACCCATATATATGTATATAAATGTCTGAAAAGCGGGTATGTGAAGTGCTTACAGGAAAACCAGATTACAAGATTAACATCTGTTAACATGATCGTTTATCTCCAGCCAAAAATAGGTCAGTCCTTTCTTAAGGAAACACGATTGCTGCGCATGATGGAATAATGAAATGCCATTATGTTATGGGAGACTTGCCCACGACTTGTGGATTGGGGACGGGCTCCGAGTTTTTTTTTCTCCTCTTCTAAATTCCGACATCTTTGTAGATGAATATAAGGTCAAAGTCCCTTTTTGGGCAGAGGCACACAAGTCCCTTCCCTGTCCCATCCCCCACTTCTCACTGCTGCTGCACTTCACTATTTCCTGCCAGCAGAGAAGAAACAAAAGGATAGCCAGAAGATGTGATGATGATGAAGAAGAGGAGGAGGTTGTGTGGAGTAGTTAGGTGGCTGCTGAGGGGCGGGAAGGGACAAGTATGGCAGGTCAGATGGAGATTTCTGGGGAAGACAGGACTTTGATATGGAGAATTGCTAACTGCGATCATTTGCCTATCCCCTCCCTGAGAGCAGAGGGACAAGGTAGCACACCAATCCGGGGGCTCATTGTTACTCCATACAGTGTCAGAGAGGGGAGCTGCTGCCTCCCATCCTCCTAACCTCCTCGCCAATGGCTCATCCCTATTTACTTGTATCTAGCTTATACTGTCACTCTCATGCCATAGTCCCCGGCAATGCAAACTACATGGAGGGCTACCTGTGTGTCATTAACATATAGCCGGGGGTGGGAGAAGGACTCTCACCCCAGGGTAAGGGCAGGCACCTGTGTACATAGCTGTGACCCTACGGTGTGCAGGCAGAGGAGCTGCAATGGTGTGTGTTGTACTATCACGCTGAGTGTGTATATTGTCTTATTTATGTGGCCTGCGCTGCATCGCAGTTTATGTATGTTTGATGATGACGACTGATTGGAATAAAGTTATTTTCAATCAAAAAATGGTGACAGATGCTCCTATACTCTGACGTCTGATATTTCATGGGGAACAGTTCATGTCTAAAATAGTTACTAAAAGGTCACCATGTGGAGACTGGAGCAGAACCTGGTGTGCGGCATTGTGGGAACTAGGTGATTCTAGTTAGTGGTTTTGTTCAATTCTAAATGGTTGTGTTCTGGTCAGTATTTCCCATCAGTGTTTGTAAGTGGAAACTAGATTTGGGACCTACGCAACACTATAATGGAAAGATGTGCATCTACCTCTTATTCTCTGTGTTTTGGACCCACTTTTTAGTTTTCAAAAATGACAACTATTGCTGTAAAATACTGACCTGAATATTGCAGTGTGATGTGGTCAGGGGCTGTTTTCTGTGAAGGTTTTGCAGTGGGTTTTAGGTCACAAAGTTACACAAAGTTGTTAAGTTTTCTAGATTTGCAGAAATGTGGCAATGCAAATGTGTGAGAGAGCCTAAAACTGCACCAGCCTATGCTCCGTCTCTTAAAGGGATTTTAGAAGTGTAAATGTCCCCAGTGGCAGTGAATAGGGAGCAAAAACAAAAACTACACTGGTTACTCTGCCAACCCTACATGAGATGCTGCACCCAATTGATGGAGCTGAGGGTTGAGTTTAGTAGCTTTGTTTTTGCTTCCCATTCCCTGCCAATAGAAAACACCTTTAGGGTAGCTTCACACGTACCGACTCGCAGCGTTAATAACGCTGCGAGTCGGCTAGGTCCTGGCAGATCACTTTCACTACATACACACATGTATGTAATTCTGCCAGCCGCTTAACCCCTTCAGCTACCGCCCGTCTCCCGCTCTGTATACATTACCTGTCCTTACTGCACAGGGTCCCGGCGTACTGCTCTCCCGCCCGGCCAATCAGTGGCTGCGGCAGGGCAGACCGCTGCGTGTATGTAGTGAAAGTGATCTGCCAGGACCTAGCCGACTCGCAGCGTTATTAACGCTGCGAGTCGGTACGTGGGAAGCTACCCTTAATATATTTGCCCTAGTCCCTAAAATATTTTCTGTGCCATTCTGTTACATACTGTATGTCAATGGGCAAAATATTTTTCGGGAAGGGGCCATTAATATGATAGTAAATTAAAGAAGTTTTCTGGGAGTAATAATATAAGTCTCCCCCTTCTAAACTGTAGAACACTCCCGATTCCCTGCATGTGTCGCCCATATGAAGATGGTGAGTGCACAATACAGGTGACAGCCGCTCCTGTGGTTCTGCTCCTATGGCAGGTACTTTTTCTTTTAATCATTGGAAAATCCCTTTACCAATTTGACTGGAAACAGTTTATTTCTAGACTAAAATGATTGGTCCCGATGAAGGGAATTGAATTTTGTCTTCATCTGTCATCTTCTGACCATATACCAAGCTGGCAGCACCGCTGGGAAGACATCAGTGAAAACATACCTTTGTCTGCCTGTGTCTGTGTTTTTAGTGTTAAGGAGGCGGGACCTATCTTTCCTAGGGGCCCTGGCACCTCTATGCCTCACTGCCCACCCCACTGCATATAAACTAATGAGCACTGTGCATACAGCACACTGAGGCGTACCTATGCTAGGGACCAGGAAAAGATAGGCCCCACCTCTTTGACACTATTTCTGACCTAAATAAAGGCCTTTTTTTCCATTAAAGTGTACCTTTCCTTTGTAAAAACTTTTGATGTGTCAGAGTCCTCTTCTGCTCATTCTCATGATTGGTACCGGTCTGAACACTCAGATCCAGACCAGTCAAAAGTTTTGACATGTCAAAATTTAAATGACAGGTACACTTTAAAGTGACTGTACCTCTAGGCCCAGGCAGAAGCACTGGAGGCGGGCCGACCCACCCTTTGGGTGGGTTCACACTACGGAATTCTCGTGGATAAACTCCGCGGAATTCCGTCAGCTGTCCGTGCGCCTTTCCGCCGGCTCCATAGACGCCATTCTATGGGCCGGCATATTCCGCTTTCCGCCAAGGCGCACGGACAGCCGACGGAATTCCGCGGATATTTTCCGTGAGAATTCCTCAGTGTGAACCCACCCTTAGTGGGAAGAAACCCCAGTCCCTCCATGATATGACTCCATTAGAATCAATGGAACCCTATAATAGAGGGGCTAGGGTTTCCTCCCACTAATGGTGAGTCGGCCCGCCTCCAGTGCTTCTGCCTGGGCCTGGTGGTACAGTCACTTTAAAATAAAAACACAGACAGGCAGAAAAGTTATGTTCTGATGCTTTCATTGATATTTATCCAGTAGAGCAGACGGTAATTGGGGAGGATGGGGGTGTGACAGGTTCACTTTGAATGGGGTCTTCTGATAGTTAAAGGGCCTTTTTTCTCCTAGGATACTCCCAGTCTGTAAGGATTTGTTTTTGATTATTGAACCCCCCCCCCCTCGGGATGTTTTGCTATTATTGGTAACTGTGTGCTGTTTCCTGCATTGTAGCACGCCGGGTCCACTAATATGACAGGATACAATAGTTTGTACTATGGGAACACAGGAACAATGTAACCTCGTAGGACAAACAGCGTGGGCCTATGTCTCTTTTTTCCAGTCTGATGATCTATATAATTATATTTCTATGTGGATATGTGATGAGGATATGTAGGGCTGGTATCATTTTAGGACACTCAGCCTGGTGTATAGGCAGCCTGTATATTACAGGGCGGCTCCAGTCAGATGCCAGTCATAAAACAATGCTCAATGTTAATAGCGGCGGCTATAAGAAGTAAGGCGAGCGCTAGGAGAGAATGAGGAGCGCAGCCTGCTCCACAGATCCCTGAATGCCATGAATAATGACCATTCCTGGGCAGCACAAAAGGCACATTGAGTGCAGGAATGTCTGTCAGGAGCCCATAGCATGTTACATGCACAGCTAATCCCCCACCCAACTTTACCCGCAAAAAAATATATAATCCTTTAGAAATTGTTTGGCTTTCATGAAAGCAGCTTAAAGCCCCAGGATGTTCCACAAGTGTAATGTGGAGAGGCTTCTGCGCCTAATGGAAGGTGGGGGGCAGCCAGACACTCCTGTGCACTGTATGGGAATGGCAGGGGTATTATGGGCCCCCTCCTCCTAATGCTGCCATCTTGTCCTCTAGTCCATGACCAATAAACAAGAGGCACAACTACTGGATAGTTTCTTGCGTGTGGATTAGCTGTCTCTGCATGAGAGGCTCATTGTGCTGTGGAGAGAAGAGACAGCCAGCAGCAATATGTGACCGCTCCTCCCATCACTGGACTGTTGTGAAGTCCGCTCTCCCCGGCACCACAGCTGGCCTAGCGCGGACCAATCAGATTGCAGCTCTTAGAGTCCGGTGGAGGTTGTGGAATGTAAGACGCGCGCTGATTGGTCGCTCTGTGAGGGCGCCGCTGTGGGTTTACCTCAGCGGTAAAGTTGTATGCAGTGAGCTGAGGCGTCGCTCTCTCCGCCACAGCCGCTGCCAGCGCTCTGTCCGGGCACTGTAATGGCTGTGCGCTCGTCCTTCCCTCCTGTACCTGGCCCGGGAGCTGTTGCTGTGCAGTGTCCGGGGGAGGAGCTCCTGCCTGGCTGGGCGTCGAGCATGGAGCGGCGGCCCCTCTAGTGAGCACGTCACACTGTGTACTGGGAGTGAGAGAGAAGCTCAGCAAACAGGCAAAGCCCAACTTCTAGCCCCCAACAAAGCCCGTGTAGTCCGGGGTCTCCCTGCGCGCGGAGCCGCCGCCCGGACGCCTCACAGTCACTACAAGAACTTTACTTTTTTTAAAAAATATTTCCCCCGAGTGGATCCGGGATGTGTGAGCGGTGACAGATGCCGGAGTTGTTGTGCTCCGTACACCTAGGAGACGGCGGAGTGCGGGCGGCCAGCGGCCAGGTACATGGAGGGCAGTAAGTTTGTGGTGGTGCACGGGGCGCAGGGTAAGGCGTGGCAGCCATGGGGCACCGCAATGTATTGTCTCCTCAGGAGGGAGGGGGCGGGCGGCCAAGTGCACGGGCAGCGCCCCCGGGGCCGGGACGGGGGACACGGCAACTACAACAAAGCCGGCAGCGGAGGGGGCGGCCTGATAACTTTCCTCCCCGGCCATTGTCTATAGGCAGCGCACCTTATGCTGCAACCTGATCACTCCTCCAAGTGCTGAGAGCCCCGGCACATGAATAATCCATAGCAGCAGCAGCTCACATTAGCTGTACATTAACCTGCTGCATGTGGTGACACCGGCCACCGACCCCTGCCCGGGAGACCGGCCACCGACCCCTGCCCGGGAGACTGGCCACCGACCCCTGCCCGGGAGACTTCACAACAACCGAGGATGATGATGGAGTCTATGAAACCCATTACACTGTGTGCTGACTCTGCCAGGCAGCTTGTTGAGCATCTGTTGCATAACTGGTATCCATAAGCCTCATGTATAGTGTGAGGTGGATGATGGGAGTGTAGTGTGCTGGATGATGGGAGTGCACTGGCCTCAGGAGCACCTGTGCAGGAAGTCAAGGAGACATGTAGCCTCCCAAGGGTACAGGCATTGGCCATCTTGAATGATCTGGGGTTCTGAGAACTAATCCTGCTCTGCTAGCACAGCCTGGGCTCTAGTTAGGAGCTAATATTTACTAACACTTTCTGTTCACATAGCTTCCCATGGCGAGGGTCTACCCCTCACACTTGTGTCAATAAGTTACTCTCTGGAGTGTCCTAAAACTCTTGGGTCAGGACTTCCTTTGAGAAACCACTTGATAACATGGTGATACGTCCTCCATCAAGGCTACGACTCCAGGCGTGCAGAAGGGGGCAGATCACTTTACGTCACAACTTAATGTTCCTTTTGTTGGGAGGCGACCTTTTATTATCAAGAATGCCAATTATCTGAAGCCAGACGCCCAAAGTATGTATATTACACCCCGAGATTTACATAGGGCAGCGAGATCTGTCATGTTATGCCCTTTCCTTCTTAGCAGAGGGTGTAGTATTCCAGAATAGAGTTGGTGAACTAGAGGTTAATGTTGGTGCTGCTGGCAAGAAGAGAAAGAGAGCTTTCTCAGTCTTCTAGAAGCCAATGTCTGAGCCCCACAGGGTTGTGAAATAGCGATGTTCTCAGCAGAGCTCTTGTGTGTTTGTATGTAGCACAATTGCCATTTTCTGGAATGGAGCAGCAAACAATAGCAGGACATTGACCAGCACAGCCCCAGTCCTCGTGTTTATTCTTAGTTCCACAGGTGGTGCTCTGGGTGTGCGGCAGCCAGCGAGGAGGCTGGGACAGTTTGGCAGGAAAGTCTGAATTGAGTAATCTAGTGAGTTTGCTCATTTTACTTTGAAAGCTAGGGTTGTTTAGGTAGAGTTGTGGGCATGGCAGAGGGCTATTATAACACTCCCACCTCTCAGAGGAATCTGTCACTTTAATATCATGGGATGGGCAGAATACCCTTGACTTTTGCAGCCATGAATATCTTTAGAACAAAGCCAGCCCAGATACTTGTCAGTAGTTACTTGGCTCCTGGGATTTGTCAATTCTTTGTATCTCTTATGTAAATTTTTATCTTGTTCTAAGTATATGGTGACACACAGGGTGGGTGGGACTGGTATTCTGTTTATGGCTGTTGGTGATCGTGTTCTCAGGTTCTTCTTTCTTGGTTTGTAATCTACTTTTACATTTTGCTTTGTGTTTTCTTGTAAAAACAACTGAACAGTTTTATTTTTCCCTTGTTTCTTGATGACATTTATACATATATTTATGCATAACAATTATATTAGCAGGAAACTTTGGGTATGTATACAGTGAATACTGTCCACAGATCAATGAATCAAGTTTTAGCGTTATGTTCACACGTAGCTTATACACTGCGTTTTTTTTGCATCTGCTTGTTTTGCTTCAGAATGTGCCACTTTTTCACGTCTGCATAATAAATTGCCGCTCGAAGCTTAGGTCTCAACATCATCTGTGGTTTTATGTTCTTGACAATCGATTTGGGACTTTGATGAAAAGTCACTTTTTAAATTTTTTTTTGCTAAACACAGAACACATGTAGACAAGACAATGCAAATCCCTAGACCTAGCATTAAGACTTGCACCTCAGTTATGAATCCACATGTGACCTCATGATAAATGAGGTGCAACTTCTTGACAGAAAAGCATTGTATAATGAAAGTGGAACAAGTGTGAGAAACATCGCTGATAATAGATTTCTCCTTTTTATTCTCATTTCAATAGTTGCACACAGAATAAGGTCCGCGGCACTGTGTGAGATTATATACCGAGAAAGTCGCACCTGTAGCTTTCCTTGCCTGAAATCCGCAGCCTGTATGCTGCATGTGAACTTATCCTTAAAGGGGTAGTGCGGAGCTCAGCAATTATTCACAGAATAACACACATTACAAAGTTATACAACTTTGTAATGTATGTTATGTCTGTGAATGGCCCCCTTCTCGTATCCCCCTACCCCCCCACGTGTACCCGATACACGATATACATACCTGACGCGTGTCGACCCCCGTCTTCTGTCGATGCAATCTTCGAGAGGCCGGCCGACTCGCTGCAGCCGTCCTGCATGCCGGCCCCCCTCTGCAGCATCATCAGCTGCTCAGCCGCGATTGGCTGAGCATAACTGTGCTCAGCCAATCGCAGCTGAGCACAGTTATGACGCGGTAGAGGGGGGCTGGCAGGAGCGGGTCGGACGGCCTCCCGAAGATGACGTCTTTGAAGAAGATGGCGGACAGGGTCTGTCGACACGGATCAGGTATGTATAGCGCACCACACTTCCGGGTACACGTGCGGGGGTGGGGGGACACGGGAAGGGGGCGATTCACAGACATAACACACATTACAAAGTTGTATAACTTTGTAATGTGTGTGATTCTGTGAATAATTGCTGAGCGCCGCACTACCCCTTTAATGTGATATTTCATGCAGCTTAGCCTCATGGTTTCTTTTTCTGTTCACTGCTGCAACATGTGTCTCAACATGTCTTCTCGTAGACATTGGTTTTATGTGTCCAGAAATGTCTGTTCTTTTGAGCTGAGGTAGTCAACTTTTAAGGTTCTGTATATAGTACTATTTTAATTTGAATCTACAAAAATACACTTCAGCGTAAAAATGGAAAAAAATAATTCTGGAGATCAATAATTTCTATATGTTCTAAGGCTATGTTATATTTTTGTTAGTATTTTGCAACCAAAACCAGGAGTGGATTGAAAACACAGGCTATGTTCACACTCTTGAAATTGAGTGGATTGCTGCCATTTCACGGCTTATAACGGCTGTTTTGAAATAACAGCAGTTATTTGCCATTATATGGCGGCCATCCACTCAATTTCAACAGTGTGTGAACAGAGCCTTTCTGTGTTTTCAATCCACTCCCGGTTTTGTTTGCAAAATATTGACCAAAATACAGTGTGGGAAGAAAGCCTAAAAGTACATGGTGTCACACCAGTGTAATATGGATGCCTAATCCTGACAGCTGTCAGTTGGGGTCAGCAGACCTGGGCCAGGACTTGTGGCTGTATTACAGACACAAAAATGCATCTGCCATAGTGTGAAAAAATAATTATTAGTGTGAAACTGGCCTTAAACAGTGTTCACACATGTCAGATTTGCCATGGATAATTTTCTTAGAAATGCACGTTTACCTGATACTCATATCATGTATACAAAGACAATGATCTTGTTCATTGGCTGATTAAATCTTCTTTTTTGCGGCCATATAAATTCTTTATCAGCCACACATCTGTCTAAACAAGAGATGTGCTGTCCTTAAAGGGATTATCCAGCACTACAAAAACATGGCCACTTTCCCCCTTCTGTTGTCTCCAGTTTGGGTGGGGTTTTGAAACTCAGTTCCATTGAAGTAAATGGAGCTTAATTGCAAACCGAACCTGAACTGGAGACAACAGTAGGGGGAAAAGTGGTCATGGTTTTTGTAGTGCTGGATAACCCCTTTAATACATTTAGATGGCCAAGCAAACCATCCAGCTATCATTTTTATGTGCCCTGCCCACACAATTTGTGGCACCTTGGGCAGGTTGCATGAATGAGAGCCTATCGCCTCACATCAGGCCGTGTAAAGGCCTCTTAGGCTGCATTCACATGTCCGCAAAATTTAGGGACGTGTAAATGCAGCTTTGTACTTTGTTCACACACAGTATTTTTGGGCAGTATTTTGCAACGAAAACCAGGAGTGGATGGCTTTTATTTAATGGCAAACAATTGCCATTGTTTTAAAATAATAGCAATTATTTACCATTAAAGAGGAACTCTACATAAGGAAAACGTTTTCTATGAAAAGTACATTAAAAGTTATGTAGATGTGTCTATATAATGTACTGCCGTATCTGTACGGTTCTGCCACGCTGGTAGCTGTTTGAAATCCAGGAAGTGAAGAAAAATGGCCTCGTGCCAATTCACATTGTCTCCTGCTCCCACTGCTCTCCCACCTTAGGAGACTAATCTTCCATGCCTCTGTCTCACATTGTGCGTGTTTGCTGAGCACAGGCTGATGATGCAGACAGGGAGCAGGGCGTGATGTCACAGGAGGTTTGGCTGGATGCCCCAATCCCCTGAGTGATTCTCCATCTCTGACCAACCAGAAGCAGATGCTGAAACTTTACCTGTAACACCACACAGCACACTGTATTCTCTACCTGTAACACCACACAGCACGCTGTATTCTCTACCTATAACACCATGCAGCACACTGTATCCTCTACCTGTAACAGCACACAGCACACTGTATTGTCTACCTGTAACAGCACACTGTATTCTCTACCTGTTACACCACACAGCACGCTGTATTCTCTACCTGTAACACCACACAGCACACTGTTACTACCTATAACTGATATTAGAATAAATTATTTTTGATTTTGATCAAGCATCTTTTATCTTTGAGGTTGAGCCCCACAAAAAGGACTTTATCCCATATTATGTTACATAGGATATACTGTTTATGCCTTGTTTTTGGTGTAGATGGGATTGGCAGTGCCGGCTCTGATCCTCTCTGATGTTTAGCATTATTTACTTGTGTTAGTGCATCATTTCTGTGAAGACGCTGCAGTACTGCAATAAAACTCAAACATGTGTGAACACAGCCCTAATTTCACTGCAGAGTTTTGCACAGTCAGTAGAGAATACAGCACTGTGTGGTGTTAGAGGTAGTAACCGTGCGCTGTGTGGGTGGGAGCACAATGAATGATAAAATACTGCAATTCAGTAAAGGCCCTATTCCACCAACAGATCTGACGACAGATTATCTGCCAAAGATTTGAAGCCAAACCCAGGAACAGACTATAAACAGAGATCAGGTCATAAAGGAAAGACTGGATCTTTCAAATCCACTCCTGGGTTTGGCTTCAAATCTTTGGCAGATAATCTGTCGTCAGATCTGTTGGTGGAATAGAGCCTTAACACAATGAAACTGCGGTGTGTAAACACAGCCTAGATGTTCTGCAACAGCTTTGGGCGGGGAATGGGCAGGGTTGAGGACTGTGATGAACAACTGAGGGAAAGCATTGCATTCTCGAACCTCTAGTACTGAGTACAACTGCTCAACCAGGAAGTACAGCCACAAAATACAGAACAAAACCCCCCAAAACAATTGGGTTTTTGATAGTTTGAAAACAGGGTTAGACAGGTAAGTAATGCTATATGCGTCTGCAGCAGGTTTATTTTTTTAACCTCCACCTGGAGTTCCCCTTAAAATGCCTGTCATCCACTAAATTTCAACAGTGTGTGAACATAGCCTTTCTGTTTTCAACCCACTCCTGGTTTCGATTAAAAATACTGATCAAAAACACTGTGTGGGAACATAGCCGAAGGCTCCTGTTTCATGACTTAGACTTTGATTTCTGCCATGAGTGTGCCAGCAAATTCACATGTATATTAGACTCATTTTGCTTTAGGGTGCCTTCACACGTACCGTATCGCTGCGTTTTTGGTGCGATTTTTACATGCGCATTTTGATTTTCACATGATTTTCATGTGAAAATCAAAACACGCATGTAAAAATCGCTCCAGAAACGCAGCGTTAACAGTGCAACGATAAAAACGCAGCGATAGGGTACGTGTGAAACTAACCTTAATGGGATTGAGGTATGTTCACATAGGTAAAAAAAAAGCATGGAATCGGTGGTGCAGTTTCTTTTCTTAGGGCCCTATTCCACGGGCCGAGCAGGGCCCGATCAACTATGTAAACGAGCGCCGATCTGCTTACTGGGACTATTCCACGGCCCAATGATTGTTGAGCGAGGGCTGCAGGGACATCGTTACCGATGTCATTGCAGCATACATTACCTGTCAGGTCTTCTCCTCCGCTCTGTCTTCCTCCCTGGGTCCCGCGTGCTCTAGCTTCAGAGTGGCTTTTCAGCTGACAGGCCATTTAGCCAATCACAGGCCGCGGCGGTCCCGGCCTGTGATTGGCTGAGCGCTTCCTCAGCTGGCAGGCCATTCTGAAGCTAGAGCGCGCGGGACCCGGGGATGAAGACAGAGCGGAGGAGAAGCCCTGCAGGTAATGTATGCTGCGCTTCTCAAATTGTCGGTCGCCCGCCGCGCACCGCTATTCCACCGTAGCGATGCACGGTTGGGGAACGATGATTTTAAGTCTGGCCCTAAATGAACGATCAGCCGATGACACGATCATCGGCTGATCGTTCTCTCTATTCGACGGAGTGATAATTGGCCGAATCGGGCCAAATGGGGCCGATTCGGACGATTATCGTTCCTGTGGAATAGGGCCTTTAGTCCTTGAGCACTGTGAGCAGCCATGGGGTCATTTTTCTAAAGTCAAATTTGCTGTATTTTTGCATGTGGTCTAGTTGACAGACTGTTTATAACTGGTTAATTGACTGTATATAGGGACATGGCACTGCCATTTAGAATTAATCTACTGTTCTATGGAAAGTTTTGAAATAGTGACATGAGAGCTTGATAGACCGACTCCTAAAATTGTAGCTGTGCAGCTGGCGAGCACTATATCCTGTCTCCGTGCCTAAATAGGGTTTGTTTTTTCAGTTTGTAGTTTCAGCTACTTTCATTACATTGGAGCTGTATGTAGAAAGTGTCAGCTGTGTTTGGCATGTTGACTTTAATGTGTGACCTAGCAATATTGTTGAGTGTTATCCCAGTCATTGTTGTGCTCCAGGTGTGGATGTCTTCTGCTGTGTGATGGGGTGGCTGATGTGAACATAAGTATCATAAATCCTTCTCGGGAAGTGTGTAAAGTTGCTATTAGGAAAATAACACAATGTAATGTAAGGTGATCAGAGATATGTGGAAATGTGGACACATGGATAGGAGGGAACGCACTGATAGGTGTACATTTTACTATTCACTTATTGAGATATATATATATATTACCAACCCATGTGAGCAATTAGTGTGTCGATAAAGTCCTGTCTACAGATGGTTTGGTAGCTCCTTGGGTAAACAGCCCATCAGAGATGTGGCAGAGCCTTTTAAAGTAATTTTATTAGGCTACTAGGGTTAACCATTTTATGTCAATGAGACTGGGATAGCGATAGTGCTGTCTTGCTGCTAGTTATGCTCTTCAGATGTCTAATTGGTAACGGCTGCTTCTTAAAAATGAGTGGCTTTGCTGCACTTCATTTAGAAAGCCATTTTGGCTTACTGGGATTCTTAATGTACAAACCACACCAAACTGTCCAGGAGTCTGTACATCTTAGTTCTTCTCTTAAATTGTTTTTATTGAACATCAACTGCATACAAGAAATTATCTATGATATCTACATCTTAGTTCTTATAACCTTCCAACAAACGTGAGATGTTTGACCCTTTAGTGGTCTGCCTTCTGCTTCTCCAAGTCGCCATGAGTTTAATGCTGCAACCTGTACCCAGAGAGCATAAGATGTGTTGAAATTGTATCTTGTTGAAGGTACAAAGTGAAAGCTTTACTCTGTAGACATTGTTAGGACCTTAACCCCTTAACAACATTGGGCGTAAGTATACGCCCCCGCAGGGTGGGCTTTAACGCAAACGGGCGTATACTTACGCCCGATGTTTCCCCAAACGCTGTGTGTTCACACACAGCGGTCAGGGAAGATGGCCTGCTATAATGTATAGCAGGCCATCTCTGCTCGTCGGCACAGAACGGGTTAATCACCCCAGTACACCCTCAATACAGATCAGCATATAGCAGCTGAAAAGAGCTTTCAGGGTCATTGGTGACCCAGAAAGCAATGGCGATTGGTGCTGTCCGAGATGGCACCAATCGCCATTAGTGTACTGTGTAAAGATGGCGCCGATGCCACCCCCACGATCGCCGTGATAGGCCGGCCAGTACCGGCCGGCCCATCATGGCGATCAAACTGTAAAAAAACAGTTTTGCCGGGTTCTGCACCCCCTAGCTAGGTAGCTGAGGGGTGCAGAACAGGTGTGTGTGGTGCAGGTGTACCATACTCACCTGATCTGGGCGTCCAGAGCGAAGATCTGCGCCGTCCTCGCGTCTTCTTCGGGTCACTTCCGGGTTCGGTCGTCCAGCGGCGGAAATTTTCGTAATCGCTCAGGTCCTCGGGTTCGGCAGGCCTCGGCAATCTCCGGCAGCGTCGCTCTACTGCCCCCTAGCGGCTGATCAGTGAATATCATTCACTGATCAGTTGCTTTGGGTTAAAAAGATTTATTTTAATTTTTTTCCAATTTTTTTCTTCTTCTTTTTTTGCACCCTAACGCCGCTGAGTGCTGAACAGCATCGCACATAAGTGTGCCGCTGATCAGCAACTCCTCCTTTTTGGCGTAGGGGCGTTTTTTCCCCCCTATATCCTACCGCCACTGTCTGCTGATAAGTGCCGCACATAAGTGCGGCATTTATCAGCAGCTTCTTTCTTGGCGTAGGGATATTACTACACTACACCACACTACATGGAATAAAGTTTTACACTACACCACTACACATTTACATACCCCATATACTAGTCCCCATATAAAGATGGCCCCTAGGGTGTTTTCGGTGTCGGACGCATACGTTATTATTGCCTCCGACACCGAAACAGCCAGTGAGGATGAATGGGGGGATCCTTCTTTCCTCCATTCATTCTCATCCTCATCATCCAGTGACATGTCTGGGGGTAGCGTAGCGTACGCTGCCCCCAGACACGTCTTTTCCGCCAGTACCGTGCCAATAAGAGATGACGGTATGGCGTGAAATTCTCCAAACTCTCATGAGAGTACCTCAGGGTACACTTACAGATTTAGGGTACATGCACACTGCGGAATGGCAAAGGATAACCCTTTGTGCATTCCGCAGCTGGCACCCGCCGGCGGACTGTTGTGGGCGCGCGTCTCCACCCGTGTCATAGACTCCATTTTATGCATGGGCGGATTCCGTTGTCCGTCCAAAGAATGAACACGTTCATTCTTTGGACAGAGGGCAGAATCCGCCCATGCATAGAATGGAGTCTATGACACGGACTGAGATGCGCGCCCACATCAGTCCGCCGGCGGGTGCCAGCTGCGGAATGCACAAAGGGTTATCTTTCGCCATTCCGCAGTGTGCACGTACCATTACAGTGTAAAAAAGGAAGGGACACCCAAATCCACCCCCAGATGAACCCCCCCCCCCACCAATCCTCGGAGTTAGTGGGGAGATCATTCAAAAACTGATCTTCCCATTGCTGGATAAAGGTTACCACCTGTACAGGGATAACTCCCATACCAGCACCCACTCTTCCGGTCCCTCGCTGCCTGAGCGACTGTAGCTTGCGGCACGATCCGAACATATCAGAAGCAGTAATAGAGCCCTAATATTTAGCAGCCATGGAGCGGACCTAGCGCTTCTGGATATGAAGGACCCCGTATCGCACCAGGACAACATTTTCCAGGTGACGTCCCCCACACTGGAAAACAGGAGACCCCAGAAGAAGTGCAGAGTGTGGCGTAACAGGGGGATCAGGAAGGACGCCATTTTCCAGTGTGACACCTTTCCTGATCACCCCGGCCTCTGCATACAGGATCGCTTCAAGGCGTACCACACGTCATTGGGGTTCTACATTTTCTAAATTCTGTCCCTTATTCCTATTTCAGGGGTCACGCTGATCTGGGGATTATTCTGATCGCCATATGGAGTCAGGAAGGAATTTTTCCCCTGTGATAAAGCTACTGTCGTCTGCCTCACGAGGGTTTTTTGCCTTCCTCTGGATCAACACAGGTTGAATTCGATGGACATCTGTCATTTTCAACCTTATAAACCAATAATTGGCCTAATACCCCCAAATATATTAGAATTGTCCCTTTTCCCCAACTAAATAGATATGGCCGCCATTCCCATTAGAGGATACCATGATGCAATTACAAAGCCTCTGTGCTGCCAGGGCAGTAGAAACCCCCCACAAGTGACCCCATTCTGGAAACTACACCCCATAAGGAATCTAACAAGGGGGGCAGCGGGGATATGGCCCCCTGGTGACGGCCACATTTGGGCCATGAAAATATTGTATTTTTTATTTTCACAGCACATGTTCCACATATGTGCCCGTCACCAGTGGGGTCCATATGCTCACTGTACCCCTTGTTGGATTCCTTATGGGGTGTAGTTTCCAGAATGGGGTCACTTGTGTGGGGTTTCTACTGCCCTGGCAGCACAGGAGCTTTTTAATTGTGACATGGTCTCCATCCTCCATTCCAGCCTCTAAATGGCGCTCTGTCCCTTTGGTGGCTTGCCCTGTGCCCATATGGCACATTATATCCTCATGTGGGGTATTTTCATACTCAGGGGAAATTACCCTACACGTTTTGTGTTCACTTAACTTTTTTAACCCCTTGTGGAAAAGGAAAAAATCAAGGCTAGACCAACATTTAGTGTAAAAAATGTTTAATCATTAATCTTGTCTTGATTTTTTCATTTTCACAAGGGGTTAAAAGATAAAAAAAACACTGAATGTGTAGAGCAATACCCCACATGTGGACATAAAGTGCCATGCGAGTGCAGGGTAAGCCTCCAAAGGGAAGGAGCGCCATTTGGTTTTTGGAGGCTGGATTTGGCTGGAATGGATTTCGAGGGGCCATGTTGCATTTAAAAGGCCCCTGTGTTGCCAAGACAGTTGAACCCCCCACAAGTGACCCCATTATGGAAACTACACCCCTCAGGGAATTTAACAAGGGGTGAAGTGAGCATATGGACCCCACTGGTGACGGGCACAAATGTGGAACAATATGGCGTGAAAATGAAATATTACATTTTTTTACACTATAATGTTGCTTTAGCCACAAGAGGTTAAAAGAGAAAAAACACACAAAATGTGTAGAGCAATTTCCCCCGAGTCTGTAAATACCCCACATGTGGACATAAAGCGCCATGTGGGTGCAGGGCAAGCCTCCGAAGGGAAGGAGCGCCATTTGGATTTTGGAGGCTGGATGTGGCTAGAATGGATGATGAACGCCATGTCGCATTTACAGAGCCCTCGTGCTGCCAAAACACTGGAAACTCCCCACAAGTGACCCCATTCTGGAAACTACACCCCTCAAGGAATCTAACAAGCGGTGCAGTGAGGATATTGACCCCTTGATGACGGCCACATTTGTGCCGTGAAAGTGAAAAAATGAAAATTTTCCCTTTCACGTCACATTGTTCCACATTTGTGCCCGTCACCAGTGGGGTCCATATGCTCACTGCACCCCTTGTTAGATCCCTTGAGGGGTGTAGTTTCCAGAATGGGGTCACTTGTGGGGGATTTCCAATGTCTTGGCAGCACGAGGGCTCTGTAAATGCGACATGGCCCTTGAAATCCATTCCAGTAAAATCCAGCTTGCAAAGGCCAATTGGCGCTCCTTCCCTTTGGACGCTCGTGCTGCGCCCGCTTGGCACTTTATGTCCACATGTGGGGTATTTCTGTACTCGGGAGAAACTGCGCTACACGCTTTGTTTTTTTTTTCCCTTTTATCCCATTGTGAAAATGAAAAATTGAAGGCTAAAACAAGGTTATAGTGTAAAAAATATATTTTTCTTTTTTCACGCCACATTGTTCTGAAAATCTGTGAAGCACCTGTGGGGTCCAGATGCTCACTGCACCCCTTGTTACATTCCTTGAGGGGTGTAGTTTTCTAAATGGTGTCCCTTTAGGGGTGTTTTTTAGGTTTTGGCACCCCAGAGCCTCTGCCAACCTGAAGTGGTACAGTCAGAAATGACCAAATATAACGGAGCCATTTAAAAATGCACTAGGCGCTCCTTTGTATCTGAGGTTTGTGGTTCCGTCAAACAATGCATTAGGGCCACATATGGGGTATATCTATAAACTGCAGAAACGGGGCAATCAATATTGGGGTGAATTTCTCTAGTAATAAGTTTATAAATATGAAAAATATTGGATTACAATAAAATCTCTGCACAGAAAATTAAAATTTTCAAATTTCTCACACACTTAGCTTTTATTTCTATGACTCCCCTAAAGGGTTAAAAAACTTTCTGGATGTGCTTTTGCAGAGTGTGGGGGGGTGCAGTTTCTGAAATGGGGTGCTTTGTGGGGCTTTCTAACATACAGGCCCCTCAAATACACTTTAAACCTGAACAGGTACCTAAAAATATCTGATTTTGAAATTTTACAGAAAATTTGGAAATTTGCTGCTCATGTTTTAAGCTTTCTATTGTCTAAAAAAAATGAAAGATCGTTTAATAAATGCCGCCAACATAAAGTAGACATGTTGCTAATGCTATTTAATATATAATTTATGTGGTATAACCACTTTTTGTATAAGCAAAAAAGTTTCAAAGTTGGAAAAATGCATTTTTTCACAATTTTTCACGTTATTTGGGGTTTTTTCATAAATATTCGTTATAAATATCGACTCCAATTTACCAGAAATGTAAAGTACACTATGTCACGAGAAAACAATCTCAGAATCAGCCGGATAGGTAAAAGCATCCCGAAGTTATTAATGAATAAAGTGACACTGGTCATATTCATAAAATTTGTCTCTGTCATTAAGGCCATTTCAGGCTCTGTCCTTAAGGGGTTAATATTTTGTTTGCCAAAATATGTGTGTGTTCAGGCAGCCACAGGGGACCCAACTATCAACGTTTACAAACAAAAGTAAAGCAGATGGAAATCAGCTCACCTCAGTCTTTGGGAATCACAGTACATTCGGGAGGGTGCACGACTGCACGATCCCGCAGTGGCTGACCAATGATTCTTGTAACAGGTAGTGAGTGATCATGACTAAGCGCGCATGCGCAAAACACATTGATCTTACAAGACAGAGTGGATTGTACCACTTATTTTAATGGAATGAATTAATAAAGTATTGGATTTTTCTTGCTATTTTTTGGAGTGCCGAAACCATATCACTCATCACTCATTACTATTATAAACATTTACAACTCTGGACCCTCCAAGATTAGGGGCTGAACATAAAAAGTCAGATTCCTTGGATTAATACAGAACATGATAGTAGGTGATTTGTTTATATCCAGAGTCAGGCTTTTTCTTTTGAATATTTATTAAATTTTCCCAATACAAAGCGAAAACAGGGATATACATTCAAAATGTAGGCCAAGGTCATCAGTTATAATACAAACAAATACTATGAAGCCGGAGTATGGAAAAGGCATCAGTGACTAAAACAAGAACAAATCCAAGCAATATTACTGAAAGAGGATAGACCTGCCCCATCCAGAGCGGCAGCAACCATTCAGGCTTTTTTTGAGGATCTCCTCTACCCCTTACCATGCAGCCATGTTCTAATGAGATCTATAAAAGTTTATGGCCTCCATTATTTTAGATAACTAACCTTTTAGGTATCATTGATGTAGTAATGGTTCAAGGAACTTTACTGTATTAATAGTTTATTAGTATTAATTTAAAGGAGTTATCCAGTTAAGATGGCTAGTCTGCTCCAGCAAGTGCTGCTTCCCTTTCATTGTTTACCAGGCCCAGCTCCAAACAACTGTCAGTATAGAAGTTTAGACTGGTGTGTCTGGTATAATAGTTTACTACCATTGTAAATGGATAGAGGTGTTACACCAGCCGCTGCTAAAAGTACAGATTTGGGTGGTTAGGATAGGGTCATAGACCATTAGTTTTAGTGTCCGATTAGCCTTTTATCAGCTCTTTGTAAGCAGAAGTTTCTGGTAAAACTGGATTGGGTCAATCTTTTCTTGTTGCAGTTTTTCCTAGTGACTGTGGTCTTTACAGTAGCTGCACACGCTAAAAACAACCTCAGCTGTCTGTCTGCCGATAATGGTGACACTATAAAATGATAGTTGCTATGAATGTGTGCAGATATTCTGCTATCAGGCTGGTGCATATATTGTATGCCAGAGCGCTTGCCTTCCCTCCCTGACTGTGTGGAGGAGTTGACATTCCACAGGCCAACACCAAATGAATTATTTTGAAGCAGATGTGCGCTATACAGAATTTTCCTGCATTCACATGTGATCATATATTGTTTTCTTCAGCTACCTCCTTTTGTCACAATTCTAAACCTCTAAGAAGAACAGGATGGTATGCTGTAGTTGTTTTATTCTAATGAATAGATGTCCTGTATGCTGATGTTTTAGGAGGTTGGTGGCAGTGAACTATTTTTTTACTTAACATAAAAAGCATTTGTGTTAATGCATGTAGCCCACTGTTGTATGTTTACGTCTTTGATTTCCAGAACTAGGCCAATGTTATTTAATGCTTCTGTTTTTACTTTTTTTTTAGTTGTGGGTTTGGCTTTCAAGTGATATGAAAGCTTGATGCATAGGAGATACTTTTACCATTTTCCTGCTGCTGTTTTAGTTACCCTTTTGTCCTTGGATACAGGCATATGCCTACAACAATTATTGCATTTCCTGCTATCAGTTACTTCAGCATTCCTGGAATTAAAGTCACAGCAGCAGATAATGCAGCATTCTGGAAGGGGCTTTGTTAATTTTTGTGCTGTAACCTGGTTATTTACCCAGTAATTATTTAGGTATAATTTTATAAATGTAAAAACTTAATGTACATAAACTGTCTTTTTTTTAATATAGTTTTTTAATCTATATTTCCCTATGCTGTTGAATGTTGGCTTCTGAACCCAAGCATCCCCCCCCCACTGCGTTTACCAATGGCTATAATTATCAGTCACCAGTCATTTCCGGTAAACATGGGAACATGACCCGGTGCTCCGGTTCCAGTGCTCCGCTGTGCGCAGGAACCGGGCCACGGTTCAGAAATAAGACCGCGGCATCGGCTTCCCCGCCCCAGCGCCATATGACCATGCTATGGTCAGCCATAGCATTCCAAGGTGAAGTGAATCGCCTCGGTTATTATGTGACAATGCCACCTGTCAAGCGTTGGGATATATTAGGCGGCAAGGGAACGGTCAGTTCTTAGAGTTAATGTGTTGGAAGCAGGAAAAATAGGCATAAGCGTAAGCATCTGAATGAGTTTTATAAGGGATTAGTGATGCACCGAAAATTCTATTCTAATTTTGATTCTTTGTGCAAAATATTGGTTCCGTACCAGGATTTCCTGGTAGTCGATGCTTAATGTTAACAGCGTGGCCAGTGTCTCCCTGATAATAGGGTCTGGCTCAGCCAGACTCTGTTATCAGAGAAATGATATATGCAATGCTATAGCAGTGCATAGATCAGAGGTGCATGAACATGGCGATTGGAGAGAGAAGATGGAAAGGAGATCAGAGGAGGCCGGTGGGTGTGCAGAGAGTGGCAGAGGAGATGTGGCCACTACACCTGTGAGGATCCAGTGGGACTGTGAGGTGGGGTGGGGTAGGCAGGCTGGGGTTGTCGGGAGCCGACATCAGTGATGTGAGGGTGACTGGGGGATCGGCCTTGCTCTGGGTAGTGTGTAAGATCCTGTGTAGTGTCCTCTTCTCTTCCTGGTCCACATAGGTTTTCACCCCATCCCATCGCAAGTACGGAGGTTATCAGTGCAGAGATAACCTCTGCTCTAATGCTGTCCACAGAGGAACCTGAAGAGAAAGAAATGGGCTGCACAACCGTGTTCGTGATCATGGTAAGGGTCCATTTACACAGACAGATTATCTGCTAAAGATTTAAAGCCAAAGCCAGAAACGGGCTATAAACAGAAATCAGGTCATAAAGGAAAGCCTGGTTTTGGCTCTAAAGGACAACTGCGGTGAAAAGATTTTTCCCAGTAATTGAAACACATAAAGTTATATAACTTTAAAATGCTTCAATTACCTATCTGCCCCTCTTCCTTATCTTTTCCTCCTCAACCTCCCACCAGGAAGTGAAGTAAACTCATTCTTACCTAATGAAGGTTGACATCAGACTGTTCTGTGGCAGCCATTTTGTGACAATGACCTAATCAAGAGAGAGGCGGGTCTGAGCCCTGTTAAGCCAGCCTCCCTTTGTCAGGTGACTCATGTTGCTCAGCTCTGATTGGCTGAGCAAGCTGTAAGCCATCTAACAGTTCTACACAGTCAGACATCACAGGAGACAAAATGCATCATGGGAAAGCCCAAACCAGGAAGCAAAGAAAAAGGAAGACACTAACTGGAGCTTCAGTTCAGTTTTTTTTTTTTTTTTATTAGTGCTGGAGTTGCCCTTTAAATATTTGGCAGATAATCTGTTAGATAATCTTTCTGTGTAAATGGACCCTAACTGATGCAGCTAAATGGTACCAGAAATCATGGTAACAGGTGTGATCAGTAGCTGTTGTAGCAGAGCTGTGTAGGTGGTCAGGGTAGCTGGTGCACAGGGCTGTGTTAGTGAAAACAATATCTGGTGCGTTAGAGCTGTCTAAGTGATTACTGTACTTGGTATAGCAGAACTGTCTAAGTGATCACTTTATTATAGCAGAGCTGTATTAGTGATCATGGCACCTGGTTTAGCAGAGTTGTGCTAGTGGTTATAATAGAATCTGGGCACAGTCCATGCTGATAGTGACAGGTGACGGATGCAGCCATTGAATCAGACTCTTGGGGTAGTGGTGATAATCACAAGTACTGACTGTTAGATAGTGTTCCCAACCTGTGGCTGCCAGTGAACTACCACCCCCAGCATAGCCTGATAGATGAACTATTACAAGACTTCAACCCCCAGCATAGCCTGATAACTGAAATAAATACGGCAATTTTAACCACAATTATTTAAAAAATGTAAACCTTTATTTTATTTTATCATGTTAAAAATAAAGGTCCATTTTGGTATCACTGTAAGGGTAGCTTCACATGTACCGGACCCGCAGCGGACTTCACACTGCGAGTTTGCAGCGAAATTCGCTGCTGATCCTGGTAGTGTGAAAGTCTATGGGTTTACATACCCGCAGCAGAATTTTTATTCCACCGCAGATGTGTAACCCGGCACCTCTAACCCCCCGCGGCACCGAGCAGGCTGTGTGTGAGGTTCCTGGCTCCCCTCGCTCCCCATCAGCCAATCGGTGCACAGCTGGCTATTTTACAGTGTAGATGCCGCTGTCACAACTGACAGTCGCAATTAACCCCTGCCGAGCTGCTCCTTATGCAGCAGGAGTCTGCTGCATATGGAGCGCCCCCCACTGCTGGGACTTGTTGTGCACAAAGAGGTATGCTGGGAATTGCAGCTGTGCAGCAGCAGCCTCCCGACACAACTCCCAGCATACCTCCTTGTGCCCTACAACTCCCAGCATACGTCCTTGTACACTAACTCCCACCATACCTCCTTGTGCACTACAACTCCCAGCATACATCCTTGTGCACAAGGGGGTATGCTGGGAGGTACAGGCACTTGAAAAGTGTAAAAAAAATAGTGTTTTTAAAAATTCATAATAAATTCTAATAATCCCTGCTTTTCCCTTTTGTTCAAAAAAGTAAAAAAAATTTACATTTGAAATCTTTGCATGCATAATTGTCCGAACTATAAAATGTAACATAAAAGTGATTAAAAAAAAGGCACAAAAAAAAAGTGGTACATGGGGGCATCATATCCGCAGTCTGGGTGGGGGCATTATTTTTCTATTTTAAGAGCTTTTTGTATGGAAGTGGTATTGAGTATTGAAATAAAAAGGGATGGTATCGGCATCGAACTCAAAATTCTGGTATCGTGACATCTCTATAAGGGATAAAGTTGTGATAATTTGACTACAGTATGGGAGGTGTTGTCAGATGTTTCTGGTATGCTTTGGTGAGTGTCCACCAAAAGTGCTCCAGGGAACGTCAGGCTTGTTGATGTGCTTGAGGGGCTAAGGCTAGCCTGTCATATCCCACAAAAAGGCACACATTGGTGAAAAAAAAAGCTAACTAGGTACTGTCACGCAAAATAAAAACTTTTTAAATATCACATTTACTTGGGGTCTTAGCTTGTCTCCCTGGTCGTTCTCCTTATTGGTGGGGGCCTGAGCAGTCCTACTCCAACCGATCAAAATGTGTCATATGACCCTGTGACTAGTCAAAGTTTTTCTTTATGACAAATATGCTTTAATGATGGCTATGTTAGAAAGATGCCTGAACGCGTTTGGGTTGGCATAGCTGCTTCCGGTCAATATACCTGTGCTCACCACTGTCCACTGCCACGAGCAGCTAGTGAGCGCATGAGGATCAGCATTAGACCATGGAGCAATGGAAAAAGATGGACTGGTCTTATAGATCATGTTTTCACTGCATTTGGGTTTATCGCTTAACCCCTCAAAGCGACTCTGTACCCACAATCTGACCCCCCAAACCCCTTGTACCTTCGGATAGCTGCTTTTAATCCAAGATCTGTCCTGGGGTCCGTTCGGCAGGTGATGCAGTCATTGTTTTAAAAAACACTTTTAATCCTACAGCGCTGTCTCTAACGGCCGGGGCTTACATTAGTATATGCATTAGGCTGGCACACCCTCTCCGTCACTCCTCCCCACCCTCCTCAGCATTAGGAATGATCCAGGAACATTTACTGCTGTTTCAGCTTTGCACAGGTGTCTTAACGATGCAGCCCATGTTCATTATGCACAAAGCTGGGGAATAGGAAGCAATCTGCCTGGAGCATTCCCAATCATGAGGAGGGTGGGGAGAAGGGAAGGAGAGGGTGTGCCAGCCTAATTCATATACTAATGTAAGCCCCGGCCGTTAGACACAGCGCTGCAAGTTTAAAAGTCGTTTTTAAAACAATCACCTGCCGAACGGACCCCAGGACAGATCTTGGATTTAAAGCAGTTATCCGAAGGTACAAGTGGTTTGGGGGGTCAGATTGTGGGTACAGATTCATTTTAAGGTCAAAGCCAATTTTCGTTTTTGCGCTTTTGCTTTTTCCACTTTATGTTTAAAAGGCCATAGCGCCTGCATTTTTTCACCTAGAGACCCACGAGCCCTTTTTTTTTTGCAACACCAATTGTACTTTGCAATTAGAGACCTTATTTTCCCTTAAAATATGCTGCAAAACTGGAAAAAAATAATTTGCGCTGTCAAATTGAAAAAAAAGGAATTTGTTTTCATTTCAGGGAGTTTCGTGTTTACGACGTTCGCCCTAGGGTAAAACTAACATGTTATCTATCTTCCTCACATCGGTACGATTACAACGATATGTAACTTGTAAAACTTTTAATTTTATTTGATGGCTTTTAAAAAATTAAAACCTTTTAAAATAAACTAAATGAGTTTAAAATTGCTGTATTCCCATCGTTATAGCGCTTTTATCCTTTGGTCTATGGGGCTGCCTGAGGTGTAATTTTTTGCACCATGATGTGTTCTTTCTATCAGTACCTTGTTTGCACATATACAACTTTTTGATCCCTTTTTATTAAATTTTTTCTGGATTTGATGCGGCCAAAAATGCGCAATTTTGCACTTTGGAATTTTTTGGCGCTTACGCTGTTTACTGTGCGAGATCAGGAATGTGAACAGGAATAGTTCGGGTGATTACGCACGCGGCGATACCAAAGATGTTTGTTTATTTTATTTATATTTATAAAATGGGAAAAGGGGGGTGATTTGGACTTTTATTACGGGAGGGGATTTTTTTATTAATAAAAAAAACATTTTTTTTACTTTTACCTTAACTAGAAGTCCCCCTGGGCGACTTCTACATACACAGCATTGATCTCTCATAGAGATCAATGCTGTGTATATACACAGCAATGATCCATGAGATCAGTGATATATTGCTCTGGCCTGCTGCAGACCAGAGCAATATATTGCCGGGATGAGCCAGAAGAACGAATCCATCCCACTAGACACCAAGGAGGTGATAAACAGAGCATCTAAATGCAGCTGTCAGGTTTGACCGCTGCATTATATGCTTAATTAGCCGGCGCGGCAACGGGACCTGCGTTGGCTAATAGAATCGCTCCCCGGCCCCCGGGAGCGGCGCCGTTCAGAGCAAGGTCCCGGCGAGACCCCTCTCTGAACTTTCCAGCTTCACCATGTTGTACCAGATACGTCATGGGACGCTAAGGGGTTTAATGGGGTTATCCAGTGCTACAAAAACATGGGCACTTTTTCCCCCTATCTTGTCTCCAGTTCAGGTGTGGTTTGCAAGCTCCATTTACTTCAATAATAGAATAGAGTCCTAAACCACACCCAATCTGGAGACAAGAAAGGGGGAAAAAGTGGCCATGTTTTTGTAGCGCTAGATAACCCCTTTAACTGTGAAATAAAGAGAGTCCTTGGAAGCACTATGGGGATTGGGAAAGGGTTCAAAGTGATGGAATTGGGCTTTGATCATAACATAAATCAGTGCATGGTTTGTTATTTATGGTTTATTATTATTATTATTATTATAAGTGATGCTATGAAAGGATCTGTGAGTATTATGCTTTGTAAATAATAAAGGAAATAAAAAAGGTAACTATGGGCACCTTGTTCTCCAAAGAATTAATTGTAAGTATGAAGCATATTTATTGCAGGCTTTTGAACAGGCAGCTGCTTCCATTGCTGGCATGGTGAGACACATTTATCTAAAATCTAGTCCTGTTAGGCAGTATTGATGTGAAAGTAAATCTGTGAACCCCGACTGCCTTCTGAGGTGATGGCACCACTGGATAGATAATGAAAGCATTCAGAACATACCTTTGTTGCCTGTGTTTTTTATTTTAATTTAAAAAAAACTCTCTGTTTTGGCTCTGAAAAGTTTTAGAGGCGGATCCTATCGTTCCCTGGACCTTAGCACTGCTATTCCTTACCTGCTGTATACTTGCCCCTTACTTAATCAGAGGGATATACTGTACATACAACACAGTGAGGTGTAGCAGTTCTGGAGAGCCAGGGAACATTAGGTTCTGCCTCTTTTTTTTATATGCAAATAGTGTCAAAGTTTTCAATAAATATACAGACACAAGCAACAAAGGTATGTTCTGAATGCTTTGACTGATCTATCCAGCGGGGCCACCAACTTGGTGAGTGGTCAGGGGCTCACAAATTTTCTTAAAAGCTCAGCTAAATAATTGATATATTATAATTTTCTATACATCACTGCCTTTAATTTTCATACTGGCTCTGTGTGCAACTTTTTTCATAACTCTGAATCCTGGACAAGTAATAAACCAAGCTCCTTCTTTTTTTTTAATTGCATGGTGCAAATGAATCTGTAAATATGTCACACAGATTGGTGAATGTGGGCAGTGTGTTAGAAAAGGACATTGTTCCATTTCCTTGAGGCTGGATCCTGGGCCTACGTGAGAGATCTCTTGTAAACGACTGCACTTCACCGCTTCATGTCTCGCGGTAACATAATATAGTGAATGTGTAGATATTTGGGGGAGATTTACAGAGATCACTGTTTCAGAAGACGCACTCTGTCCAAACTTCGGAGAAGTGAAGTGCTACAAATTTATATAAAATATTGTATAAATATCTATTTTCATGTCAGATAGGCTTCTTTGTGATCAATGAAAATTAAGTGTAAGACAAGTTAAATTACCTTTTCGGACTATATATGGCTATGTTCCCGCTATGGGAACGTGCTGTCAATTAGCGGAGAAAGGCTGCTGTTTGTCTGTCGTGACAGATGCAAATAACGTTCATGATCATTATTCGCGCCTGTCATTGTCAATAGACGTCCGCCATTTCCTGCTAAAATACCATATTGGTAACATAGTCTAAAGGGGATATCATATATCTAAATATTAATATAACACAACTTTTTAGTGAATAGAAATGAAAACGGGTCACCTGGCCATAGTCACTAGATGTTTGCTGATCCTAGCGATTTTAATGGTGATTCCATCTGGTGCTTCCACTTAAAATCTAGAAGAGTGATGAATGGGAAAATAAATATCGTCAGTTTGTTTTCTTTCTTTTCATGTTTTTCATCAGGCTTCCCAATTTATTCACTGCCTTTATGTATTTATTTTGTCCACTTGGATTTCTCTCTCCTCCATCATTAGACATTGCCATGTAATGATGCTTGTGAAATACAGGTTTGCATTACATACTTAGAGTTCATTTTTACTTGCTGATAAAATGTCCGTCTGTTTTTTGAGTGGTTAATAACTAAAGAAAAGAAAGAAAAGCTTGAGGGCCCCCTGCCCACCCCTGTAGTAGCTGTGTTTCTGCAGTGCCTTATTCTGAAATGCTAAATGTGCCCATTAGTTGATTACATTATATGCTATTGCTTATCCTGGTGTCCAGCTGGACCCTTTTAGCCGTGTTTGTACAATGATAATATATGTAGTATTGGTGCAGCACAGAAAAGCCATGTAAGCAAGTGTCAGATCTACTGCTGTAGGGTTACAGGAGCAGAGTAAATAAAGTCGGGCCCTGTAACAAAGAGGTGTTTCTCAGTGCCCTAATTTAACAAAAGCCCTGCTGATTGACACAAGCTGACAAGTCGGCATGAGCGCTGCATTTATCCAGCACATTAGGAAAGTGATGTTTGGTGTTTTCTGCTGTTTGCTCTGCAGCAGTGGTTGCATCATTTTTATGCAACGGTGTTATTATGGACAAGCATTTATCCAGCTGCATGACCTCATAGACACACTGTAATATAGTCCTTATAATATAAAGCCGAACTGCCTTTTGTTTTATGAAGTCTTATGCGGTTTTAAGATATTGATGTTTCTAGTTGTTTTTGACTGATCTGGCAAGAATAAAGGCTCTTTAAATTATGTCACCCGCTTATCACTTTTCTTCTTCCTTGAGAGACTGACTTGTCTTGCTAATGACGAGCCGCTCAGAGTCCCAGGCTGCGGTGGTATCCCGCCTCAGTCAGTGATTGGCTGGTATCCCGCCTCAGTCAGTGATTGGCTGGTATCCCGCCTCAGTCAGTGATTGGCTGGTATCCCGCCTCAGTCAGTGATTGGCTGGTATCCCGCCTCAGTCAGTGATTGGCTGGTATCCCGCCTCAGTCAGTGATTGGCTGGTATCCCGCCTCAGTCAGTGATTGGCTGGTATCCCGCCTCAGTCAGTGATTGGCTGGTATCCCGCCTCAGTCAGTGATTGGCTGGTATCCCGCCTCAGTCAGTGATTGGCTGGTATCCCGCCTCAGTCAGTGATTGGCTGGTATCCCGCCTCAGTCAGTGATTGGCTGGTATCCCGCCTCAGTCAGTGATTGGCTGGTATCCCACCTCTAGCCCCACCCCCTGAGTGATATCATAGTCTCTGACCAGCCCCTCCAGCTCACATCACCATCCTCCAGAGTAGAGAACAAGTGAAAGAAGTAGGTGCTGCAACGTCACTGATGTGTGCAATAGTCTGCAGTGAGAGAAGATCTTCTGCAACAGCTTTGGATGGGGAACTGGTAGGAGTTCTGGGGGAGGATGGTTGGCAGGGTGGGAGGACTGAACAGTTGAAGGAAAGCAATGCATTCTGGGATTCTTTTTCTTTCATATCAACTGGTGTCAGAAAGTTATATAGATTTGTAATTTGCTTAAAAAAATCTCAAGTCTTCCCATACTTATTAGCTGCTGTATGTCCTACAGGAAATGTTGTTTTATTTTCAGTCTGACACAGTGCTCTCTGCTGACATCTCTGGCAGAGACAGGAACTGTCCAGAGCAGGAGAGGTTTTCTATGGGGAGTCATAGAAAACAGAGACAGAGTTCCTGTCTCGGCCAGAGGTGTCAGCAGAGAGAACTGTGTCAGACTGAAAATAAAACATTTCCTGCACAACATATAGTAACCAATAAGTATGGGAAGACTTGAGACTTTTTAATAGAAGTAATTTACAAATCTATATAACTTTCTGATATCAGTTGATTTGAAAGAAAAAGATTTTCGCTTGATAACCCCTTTAAGACAACGAAAATAAACTTTTGGTGGTTTCGGAACTGGGGCAGAGAGGTAAATAAAGCCATATGCTTCTGCAGCAGGTTTATTTGTTGGAACCCCTTTAAGACTTTGTTTTGAGACTGATATGAATGCATAGTGAATAAGGTTGCTTCTTTGATCTGTGAGGATGTTTGCATTTGGACCTTACAGACCAAAATGATCGCACGCACATATCATGATAGGTCAAAATCAGACATTTCAGCTGACTTTTAACTTGTGTTTTGGCAGCTTCAGTAGTAGCTTTGTGCTGCTTACATGTCTGCTGTGGTTAGATGTTTACTTTAACAACTTGGTTCAAAAGGTTTGTTGACCTTGTCACCAAACACAGATGTACAGGTTAGGCTGGGTTCACCCTGTGTTTTTACAGTCTATTTAACTTATTATAAAAATAAAATAAAATGAAAAAAACAAACAAACAAAAAAAAAAACTGATGCAATTGTGTGCTATCCGTTTGGATCAGTTTCTCCATTGAGTTCCGTTGTTCCGTTTGTTCTTAGCGTACACAAAAACTTGGTTAGACGTGTTTTTGTGTATACTTTAAAAGTAACCGTTCAAAAATAGATAAGTTAAATGGACTGCAAAAACCCAGCCTTAGCTTTACATAACACATGCTGAAGTAAGGGATGAAAGGGGGATAATCAGTAGATCCAAAAAGCAACCACTATCTGTATCCTAAATGGGCCGGTCTAATCAGTTGTTAGGTATAACTCCTTTAGGTACCTTTTAAAGGAAACAATCAGCCCAATAGGGCAGGAGCTTTATACCGGACAAAAAAAATAGTTTTATTCTTCAGGCGCGGGGAAGTAGTCATCTGGGCGTCTCCCTGCCCTTATCTAGTCACCATGCTCTGCCTGTCAGCGCGCTCGGAGGGGATGATTGACTAACAGAGAGGTCCGTTACTGGCCTCTCTGCCTGTCAATCATCCTGCGAAGCGTGCTGACAGGCAGAGTGTGGTGACTAGATACGGGCGGGGGCAGCCCAGATGACTACTTCCCCGCCCGTCACGCGCCTGAAGAATAAAACTTTTTTCTCCGATATAAAGCTTCTTCTGACGCCGGTACGTGCCTCGGCTGCTGCAGGAGCTTTATACAGCGCTTCTGGGAACCATATCAGCCCAATTGGGCTGATTAGATTCATTTAAAGGGAACCAATCTGCTAGCATTATGTCCTACACCAGAAAATACTCATCCTACCCGGCGTGTCAACTATCTCTGTATGTTCACACAGCATTCACCATGAGCTTGCTGCACAAACAACTACATAAAAACGTTATAAGGCTATGTACCCACCACAGGTGGCTAATGATTTCTGAGAATTATTAGCAGCCATCAGTACTATGAGATGGTCGCCTTTCCCCACTATGTTCCCATACTGAGCAAAAAGTAGGATCCTTCAAGGAAACCTCATCTGTTGCAGATTGTTAGCTTTTAGCTAAAAAAGCTTTACAAGGCAAAACTTAACTTTGATGTGACTAGTGTCAGATGGCTTCTGTCTGGGGAAAGAATAATTATGTGTATTTAGGAACATTATTAGCAACCTATTCATAGACACTTGTCTCTACAATCATTTTTTGTGCTAGTGTTCCCCAATTTTTTGCTCTCCAGCTGTTGAAAACTACAACTGTGGGCATGGTGGGAATTTTAGTTTTGCAACGGCAATTACGCCACATGTTGGAAACACTGCTCTATACCTGCTTGTATAAAAATGGCATGCAATGTATTTTATTTGTTTTCTTTTATTATTTTTATTCATTTATTTCCCAAGAAGTTTGTTACTAACAGAAAACAAAGGGTATATGAGCTGCCCAAGTAGTAAAGTTGCAAAACCTAAAGCTATAAACAATGTTGTTTTGAATGGCAATGTAACTGCTAAGGCAACATTTCACTTCTACCTCATCGTCCTTCCTACTTCAAGCCGTGCTCTCTAGGTCTCACCTCAATATGCCAAAATGGGCAGCTGCTGTCAGAAAAAAGCACCACTGACCTCTAAGCACCAGCTTCTTCTTGCTTTCAAAACTTATGTATGGTATTTTTTTTATAAAGCAAGCAACACGTTATACATCATTTAGTGTGTTTCAAGTCCTTCTGAGTAATTAGCTGGTGTTTCTAATAAAAGCTCCCCTTCATAAAACACATTACATCAGTAGTGTGCCACTCCCATGGATTACACCATTGACATCATGGTTAAAGGAGTTTGAGAACACGCTGTCTTTTTGTAAATGCTCATCCTTACACCTTGTGCATAAGGCAGATTCTGCTGTAATTTCAATGTATGTATAGCTGGATAAAATTAGGTTCTGGTCTAGACAGATGAATTCTGGGTTGGAGAATAACCCCATTCCATTGGGATACAATGTTTACTACAAGAAAAGTTTGAACACCTGTGTGTAGCTGTATATTTAGCTTGCTCTGTGTATGTTTTGGGCTCCATATATAAAATTAGAGAAGATTTTAGGATCAAGTTTCACGTACAGCACAAAGCCAACAAAACACATAGGCACCCACTTGTCCTGTGCCCTGCTGAAAATTGCTTATTGCTTGTGTCCCAACACACAGAAAAAGCCTGCTTATCCAACCATTGACTACAATGGTAAAGTTACTCTAGTGAAGAATCAGGTTTTTAATTAAACTGGTGCCAGAAAGTGACAGGAAATGTCCAGGGCAGGAGAGGTTTTCTCTGTGGATTTGCTTCTGTTCTGGACAGTTCCTGTCAGATGGCAACAGAGAGCATTGTAGTAAAAAAATAAAAATAAAAAATAAATAAAATTTGTATAGCGCCAACAAATTCCTTCCAGTTTGTGCCAGACTGTAATGAAAATGCCACTTCCTGCTGGTCGTACAGCAGCTGCTAGGTACTGGAAGACTTAAGTTCTGAAAGTAGAAAGAATTTACGAATATATATATATATATATATATATATATATATATATATATATATATATATATATATATATATATAACCTTTCTGACACCAGTTGATTTTAAAAAAGATCATTTGTCACCTGGGAGAGCCCACCCTACCCCTTATTAGAGCGCCTGATACTTACCCCCTCCTGCCGGTCCTGCTCAAAGTGCTGGTCCCCTTGCAGGGAAATTGCTGCCGCTCCTCTTCACGCTTATTATGCTAATGAGCAGAGATGAGTCCGATGTCCATAGGAAATCACTGAGCCACTTGTTTGTGACCCTAGATGGCCGAGAATTGGGACGTGTAGGAGGACCTCTAGTGGGCAGAATGGAAGCGGTGAGATTTTAGGATTATTTTATAATATAAATAGTAAAATGGAAAATTTACCCCCCCCCCAATGAAAAGGTACTGCTGCCGACACGGATGGTAGCTGAGAACCATATCAGCACATGATTGGTTTGCACCTATTGGTTCCCTTTAAAAATACATCACTAAAAATGTATAAAAAATGTTTAACATAGAAACTTGATTTAAAAAGTAGGTCATTTTCTGATGACATGAGCCGCGGTTATTCAAAGAGGGCGGGAAAAAAATCCATTGCATGCATTCACAGTCCGTAGGTCCGCAAAATCTACAGACGTGTAAATGCAGCCTAAGGCCAGTTTCACACAGGTGTAATAAGACCTGGCTGTGGGTCTGATGGGCCGAAATGACAGCTGTCCTGAAGATGCTGAAACAGTCCAAGGTAATAATGTTTCTAAAAGACTCAGTGTTTTCTTTGAACCATATCTTCTATTAAAAAATAATTACTGAGTGGCACATATTTTATTGTTTGATTTATTCATTGCAAAACACAAGGTAAGTATATAGGTCATTTTTGTTTCTATTTCTATGTATGTTGTGTGACTGGTATATAGTTACATGTATAAACTCCTCAGGTGTCCATGAATAGTAATCATATTTCACATTTCCCTGCACAGAATTGCATGACTTTTCTGACTTTTTAGAGTTTGAACCGTATACAGTAAAGTGAGAATTTTTGTTCTTTTGTTTAAACTGTGTTCTACATAAAGGCATAATAGGTTTAGAAGGAACCATTTATTTTCCTGCCACTCTAATAATTAATTTTATAATATTTAAAAGCAATGGCTACCAACATGAAGCGATTTCACACAGTACTAACATGAAACCTTATGTGATGTAACAAGTTTTTAGTGTACAGTTTTGCCTTATTGCTAAACTTTGCAGCAGTTGTTGTGAAAGAATAGGTTAGAATCTTTGTATGAAATATCAGAATGCTCCCTCTGGTGGCTGTCTCTGACTTTGGAGATGGACAGGATTCTGTAGACCATCCTGAGAATCCAGGAACTAGTTTGACTTTTGTAGCCTACTTGTATGGATCGTTATGGTATATTTAGTGCTGATGAGGCAATGATATGTGCATAGGTTACAAGTCCTGAAAAGGTTTACTAATGTGTTTACGTCAAGACCTTGTCATAAACTGTGTCGCATTGACATATTTCGACATGTTTATGATGCAAGTGTACCAAAAAGAATAATCCAGTGTGCCTAGCTCATCTGCCGCAGTTCCTCACTTTGACAAGGAGACAAAGGACATGGTTTAGCACATAGGGACATGGAGTGAAATGTGACAGCTTTTTCCAAAACTTTGCTGAAAGTATGACGTAAATTGTCAAAAAGTAAGCTGACCAACAGGGGGTTTAAGGTGTCTTTATCATGTCTGGCAAAATTTATAATCATTAGCCATGGGTTAAAGGGGTAGTGACTCTCCTTAAGGAGAGCTCGTCATAAAGACGTGTGCAGACTTACAGACCATTGCTGCTCCACTGAGAATTCTAGAAAGAAAGGAAATGCAAAATAGCTCTCGCTCCTCTTGAGCAGAGAGATGTCCCTTCAAGTCAAGTCTCGCTCAGTCAAGGAGCCTTAGAACATTGACTGGGGATTTTGCGCCAAGCCAAACAATCTCCCCAAAAGGAAAGATTTCCCATCTGCAGATGGCTATTTTGGGGGTTTTGCCCCTCATCAGTGCAGAGCAGGGTGTCTGCTGGCTAGTGAGAGGTCTATCGACGTGGGTCAAAGGGGTAGTGACTCTCCATAAAGAGAGCCCATCATAAAGACGTGTGCAGACTTACAGACCATTGCAGCTCCACTGAGAATTCTGGGAAGAAAGGAAATGCAAAATAGCTCTCACACCTCTTGAGCATTAGCCACTATGATAAATTTATATTGTCACGTCTAAATCGACGCTGTCTCAATGTTAGATGGGATAAGTTAGTCTGACACAATGCATTTTATTAACCCCTTAGCGACCCATGACGTATCTGATACGTCATGGTGCCGCAGGGGGTGTTCAAAGCGGGGTCCCGCCGGGACCCCGCTCTGAATGGCGCTGATCCCGGCTGACATGTGCAGCCGGGCAGTGCCTCTATTAGCCGGCGCGGGTCCCGTTGCCGGCCGGGTCCCGATGACGCTGATCCCGGCTCGGCAATAGATTGCTATGGCCTGCAGCAGGCCATAGCAATCTATGACCGATCTAATTGATCTTTGGTGTGTATATACACAGCATTGATCTCTATGAGAGATCAGTGCTGTTTATATACAAGTCCCCCAGGGGGACTTTTAGTTAAAGTAAAAATAAAAATTTTTTTTTTTATTAATAAAAAATCCCCTCCCTTATTAAAAGTCCAAATCACCCCCCTTTTCCCATTTTATAAATAAAAAAATAAACATGTTTGGTATTGCCCGAACTATTAATTAATCACATTCCTGATCTCGCACGGTAAGCAGCGTAAGCGCAAAAAAATTCCAAAGTGCAAAATTGCACATTTTTGGTCGCATCAAATCCAGAAAAAATGTAATAAAAAGTGATCAAAAAGTCGTATATGCGCAATCAAGGTACCGATAGAAAGAACACATCATGGCGCAAAAAATTACACCTAACACAGCCCAATAGACTAAAGGATAAAAGTGCTATAAGCCTGGGAATAGAGCAATTTTAAGGAACATATATCTGTTAACAATGGTTTGAATTTTTTACAGGCCATCAGATACAAGAAAAGTTATACATGTTACATATCGTTGTAATCGTAACGACTTAAGGAACATATATAACAAGTCACTTTTACCATAGGGCGAACGGCGTAAATGCAAAACTCCCTGAAATCAAAACAAATTCCTTTTTTTTTTTTTTTTATTTGACAGCGCAAATTTTTTTCCGGTTTCGCTGCATATGTTATGGAAAAATAATGCCCGTCATTACAAAGTACAATTAGTTTTGCAAAAAATAAGTGCTCATATACGTCTCTAGGTGAAAAAATGCAAGTGCTATGGACTTTTAAACATAAAGTAGAAAAAGCAAAAGTGCAAAAACCAAAATTGGCTTTGACCAAGCCGTCCACTTATTAAAGTTTTTATATAATTTAATAGCCTCTGGTACCCGAATTCCTGCAGTATTTTTACTGTGTTATACCCCCTGGTGTCCAAGATACTATTTTGTTGACTACCTGTACTTTTCACTGAATGCCCAGAGGGGTGGGGCCTTTTTCAAAATGGGGTGTGAGTGTGATGCTCAGGAAGTGGGATTACTTTATTACAGGGGTTTTTGTGCCTATTCAAAAAACCATGGAAAACCCATGGAAACCAATCACAGCTCCGCTTTTATTTCTCATACTGCTCATGTAAAATCAAAGCTAAGCTGTGATTGGTTGCTGATTGGTAGCCTTTGTGTTTATTTCCTTTTAACCCCATTATTTTGCTGATTGGCTATTTTTCCCAACACCTCTGACCGCAGCTCATCTACCAAGGAAACACATTCACATACCTGACCCTTCTGCACTGTTACAGTTTGGAAGATATGCAGCTTTGGAATATCGCTAGGTTTATGTTAACTCTGAGTTTATTGACATTTTCAATATAAACAGACACAAGTAAACAAAGTATAGTCAGAGCACTGTGCAGAAATCGGTTCAGCGCACGGTCATCTAAGTAATATAACTATCTGTTCCGGATGATCGAGCCATTGAATAGGTCACAGGACTCATAATAAAAGGAAGTGAAACTAACTGGAGAGCCAGTAATGCCTAACTTGAACCAACCAGGCCCGTGACGAACTTCTAAAAAACTGGGCTATGAGATATCGCTAGGTATATGACCATTATCTTTTGGTTACCAAAAGACAATCACTTGGCATCTCCTGGCATCATGTATCAATATAATGGTGGGAGAGCTGAAAGTGTGTAAATCATCATTGGACTGTAGTGATATAATAGTGCAGCTGTATCAATACAGTTCAGCGAAGATTTAAACACTTTTGGCTGTGCTGGCATCTTATTGATACATGATGCCAAGTTTATTGCACAGCTTCACACTCCATAGGGTCCTAGGATTATGTGTGAGAATAAGACCTAACTCTACAGAAATGTGTCCAGTCACTACTAAGAACTGCCATTAGAAATTGACAGCAATAGATATATCAGCCTGTGAGGTAACTTGTCCACTCTACTTGCAGAATGCTAGCTCGGCCAACAGTCAGGCAAGAGCTACATGACGATAATCAAAAATTGCCCTAGCCTTATTCCAACCTCTACCATACACATGCACATTCAGTTTGGATGAGCTTGCATGCATTTTCTATGAGGAGAGCGGTTAGATTTAGCATACCTAGTCCTCTGAAATCCTCTTTCTGTGGAAGTTGATGCTGCAGGCTATGTTCTCTGTATGTGGGGCTTACATCTTGGTATGATCTGACTTGCAGGGCCTACAACATGCTCTCCACTATTGCACTAGATGTGGCTGGCTGCATCCATACTGTAGGATTATGCCTTCATATGCTCACAGAAACCTTTGCTGGCTTGTTAGCCTTTTATCATTTTAATGTACAGTGTAGTACAGTATTCCTGAATGCAATCTTTTATTACAGGAGTAGGCCATGCTGTAGTACAATAATGTGGCCTTCTAAGGCATTTTTTGTGGACATCTTTTCTACCCCCCCCCCCGGATTCTTTTATTAAGTTGTGATGATGGTGGTGGTGATTATTATTATTATTATTGTGTGCTCGGAGTTTATTCCCTCTGTGTTCAGGTGGTTGTGTGTTTGTGGGAGTCCCTTTCCATGCAATGTAGCAGTATAGGGTTAGAGGAGAGAGAGCCTGCAAACCTCTTGAAGACTACAAGCAGCAGTAGCTGAGCATGGATTATATCATGTTAATAACTACTTAGCTCATGGAACGAATGGTGGATTTTCTGACTTTGCTCAAGCGCTTCATTTCACCAATGCTGCAGGCTCCAATAGCCTAAGTAGGCTATAATGCCAAAATAAAAGCCAAGCCGCAATTAGCTTAGATAAGGAGGAAGATTGGAGGACGCTGCTCTCTGCTCTCAGCCTAGATTTCTAGATCTCCTTTTGCTTCTAGCACTATGGCAATCTTGTTGTGGTAAATGATGTGACAAATACTAGGCATGTGTCAGTAGACTACAAGCTCACAAGAGGATAGGTTGCTGCTGTTAATACAGACAAGGCTATATTGTTCAGGAACACCAGTGTCTAATTTATATATATATATATATATATATATATATATATATATATATATATATATAATTTTTTTTTTTCATATTCCAAGGTATTGCAGCCATATACTCGACCTTTGTGTAAGGTGTGTGTGTATATAGTCTGAGTTGCAGCTCTTCTGGTTTCTGCATTACTCTCTGGTGATGTTGTTCTGCACAGGTTGTTTTTTCCCTCTACTTGTATTTCTCTTGTGATGAGTTTTGGGTTGGAGATCCTGCTGGCAGTTCTGTAATCCGTTTCAGTGCGGATTAGTTATAATGTTTTTCTATCCTGTCTTTGTTAATTTGCTAGTCTGTGCTCAATACCATATGGAGGAGCCAGAACAATGAAATTATTTTCCCTACTTTCCCATGGCTTTGTTTATTGCACTGAGTGTAGATTGAACCTGTATGTGTGTCATATATCTAAACTGTGCTTATCTGTTCAGCCCCCTCCCCCTGCAAAGCTGCTATTCCATAGCAAAACTGCTTTACAGATAGACGTCTATTTTTCAATGGATTTTTTTTTTTTATATTCACCTCAGATCACGTACGTGTGGTTTGTGTTTGGAGCACCACCCATAAGACAGAATTTGCTTTACATATGGCTGCTCTTAGTACTAGTTGCAGATGTAATTGTTCCCAGATATTGACAACACTTCTGTTAACCCTTTGTGTGTGTGTATTCATGCATTGAAGACTATAAATAGCATGTTTTCTTTATTGTATTGGTTTATATGATTACAGAGGTGCCAAATATCTGTTTCATGACTTGATAATACGGATATATTCCAAGGATTTTATCAGAGTATTCTTTAACACATGAAGCAGTGTATCTTTTGCTGAGGAAGGGGCTGTGTAATATTTCTGACACATCATTTAAATTTGCTACCAGAATCCATTAGGAACCTATTGCAATAGGAGTTCTGTAGCTTCCTACCACCAGAAGGAAAATTAGAGGTCTGTATATACTTCAGTGTGTTTGTCAGTTCTCCGACTACTTTGGAGTGTGATTAATATATATATATTTTTATACTTCCACATATTTTTTTCTTTTCCATTAAAGTGTGTTTTAACCATCTCCTCTGTTCATATACATGATGTAGAAGTGAACTTAAATACACTAGTTAATTGTCCTGACTGTTTGCAGCACTTTTCTCCTTTTGAGGTGAGGTTAAATGCCAAGAAATGTGATTCAGATCCTCCCAGCGCAGTTAGCAGGAGCAGATGGCCTTCATTCCATTTGGAAGCCTTTCAGCCTGGTGTATGAAGGCCATAGGTTTTGTTTCATCTTGTATCACTTCTGCTGGAGAGAACGCGTACTCCTAACATTATTGTAGAGCACACTGAGTTTACTTTGACAAATTATAAGATAACAAGATGTTTTATTTTACAGAAGAACCCCTCCTCTCATTTACCTGCATTCGTTTTTTTTTTTTTTTTTTTTTTTTTTTTTTTTTACTAGTTCTAGTGATAAACACTCTGCTTGATAGGACTTTAACCTGTAGGAAAACAAAGCAAAGGTTACAATATGAAACCTCAAAGGACCATGCTAGAGCCGTGGTGACACCACTACTGCATTTACTAGTCCGCTTGCTGTCCTCAGGAAATCTGTCAAGGGGTTTTCTCTTTAAATATACAAGGTTTACAGAAAAATTCTACCTAAAAATGGCTGAGAAAATAATCTATCTAGATGTTACATGGTGTCAGACAGCTATCGTGATACATGTGTTTTTGCTTTTTCTTTACATCACGAGAGAACCTAGAAGAAAAAGAACTATATTTAGTTTCCAGATTTAGCTCACATGGGAGGTATATATGTGAACATATTGGTCAAGGCAAATTGCCAAGTGTAATATAAGGTGAATTGCGTAGTTTTGCACTCAGCGCTTTGCTTCTGTACTCTCTTCACGTTGACTAGTAGATTTCCATTTGCTTGTATGATGAAATAAATAATTGATTGTGCTATGAGAATGCTTCCTACACTGGTATTATCTGGTGAAGCCATACGATAAACTTTGGTAGCTGAATATTCATACGTGTATTGGGTTACTGGTATTTGTTTGTAACCCAGGTTTGATCTCCTATTGCACGGTAGGCATGAATGCAGATATTCCCATTTGCGTGTCGCTCCCAGGAATACATTCCCTAAGCCTTTTTACTCCATAGCTCTTTAGTGCATCTTGATCTGTGGCAGCTGCATTTCCCCCCTCCAGGGGATTTACTGCTGAAAAGCAATAATTACGTGGAGACCAATCAATTGTAAAACTTATGGATGTCATTTAGTTATTTTTAACTATGTACAAGCAAAATCAGCCTTAAATTCATGGTGCCTATGCACAGGCTAGCAGAGAAGTGCACCTTCAGTCAAGCATCTAGCATGTAATAAAAGAAATGAACAACTGCAGTCAGTGTGATAAAGATATACTGGCATTTTATATCTCCCAGTCTTTTCTGTTTATAACACTATGAACTGTCTCGATGCTTTAAATATATATAGCATATATAGCCCCTAATTGTAAACCAATCTGTATAGCAGAGACCCCCCTGCAGTTAAGCTGTAGTGTATAAGAAATGTAAATTTTTATTTTTCTTGATTGACTCAGCTACTCGTAATCGACCTGTGTTCAGGTGTCCATTGGAACATGTAGGATATATTCACATGCTGCAGATTGAAATCTGGGATTGGAAGTCACTTCAGTTCATTTAGAGGATGTATTTTCGTAGGTGAGCACATGGTTTTCTGCAAGCATCCTTTTGAACAGGACAGTGGCCACTGCCAAATGTGAATATCCCTTCATGGTACTGGCGCTGGATATGTCTTAAGGGTCCATTTACACAGAAAGATTGTCTGACAGATTATCTGCCAAAGATTTGAAGCCAAAGCCAGGAATGGATTTGAAAAGAGGATAAATCTCAGGCTTTCCTTTATGACATGATCTCTGTTATAGTCTGTTCCTGGCTTTGTCTTCAAATCTTTGATAGATAATCTGTCAGATAATCTTTCTGTGTAAATGGACCCTTATGCTAAATTTACACGAGGCGATTATTGGCCCGATCGTACGATTAACGATTTCGAAGTAACAATTTTTTTTTTTATAACGATCAGCTTTTAGACGGTACGATATATCGTACGGAAAAAATCATTTTGCGATCGTACGCCCGCAGCCCGGCCCGCCCCCGCTCAAGCGCAGCCCCCTGCGCCGCCCTGATCGCCACCCCCGCCGCTCCGATCGCCCCCACCGCCGCTCCGATCGCCACCCCCGCCGCTGCTCCGATCGCCCCCCGCCGCTGCTCCGATCGCCCCCCGCCGCTGCTCCGATCGCCCCCCGCCGCTACTCCGATCGCCCCCCGCCGCTACTCCGATCGCCCCCCGCCGCTGCTCCGATCGCCCCCCGCCGCTGCTCCGATCGCCCCCCGCCGCTGCTCCGATCGCCCCCGCCGCTGCTCCGATCGCCCCCCCACCCCGCCGCCGCTCCGATCGCCACCACCGCCGCGGCGAAGAACATACGTTACCTGCTCCGCGCAGAAGGTCTTCGGACATCCTCGGCTCCCTTCTTCAACGCACTGATTGGCTGAAGAGATAAGCCGGGAATTTCAAACGGCTCCTCTTCAGCCAATCAGTGCTACTCTTCAGCACTGACTGGCTGAAGGGGAGCCATTTGAAATTCCCGGCTCATCTCTTCAGCCAATCAGAGCGGCGGCGGATGGGGGTGGCGATCGGAGCGGCGGCGGGGTGGCAATCGGAGCTGCGGCGGGGGAGGCGATCGGGGCTTCGGGGGTGGCGATCGAGCCGGCGCAAGGGGCTGCGGATGAGCGGGGGGGCCAGGCTGCAAGCGGGGCGGCCGGACTATCGCGTGATCGGCGAACAACGATTTATGAACATGTTAAAAGATCAAAATGAACGATTTTTCGATCGTTCGCCGCGTTTACACGTACGATTATCGAATTCGATCGTTATCGTGAAAATTTGCCCGATAATCGTTTTGTGTATACGTAGCATTACACTGACTTGAGTTCCATGCACGATCCCTATTTTAATTAGTCCACCCCTTTCTGCACTGGTCTTCATCATGCCCATCTGTGGCATGTATGGCCTATTCACAGGATAGTGCTGTATATATCTGATATATGTGGGTCCCACCACTGGGACCCACCCTATCTTTTGACTAGAGGCCCTCCAATCCTTTTCTGGCCTGCTTGCAGTTATAGATGGTGGCATTTTTGACTCAGGTTAACTCCTGTTGAGGTAATGCGAGCTGTATAACCAGCATAGCATGTAGTGCTATGCTCTTGTTAGGGTTCCTGAGGTGTGGAAACAGTGTACAGTTCGTGGTGCTACATTGTCTGCACCTTTCTTTAACCCCTTAGTGACCGCCGATACGGCTTTCTACGGCGGTCACTAATGGGCCTTATTCTGCTGCCATCAGCTTTTTACGGCGATGGCAGAGAATAAGGCTGCGGGGCCGGGACGGCCCCCACCCCATCCCCCCGGCTACCGGAGGTAGCTGAGGGGTTGGGGCAGTGTGTGAGGTCCGTCCCGGCCCCCCCCCCTTACCGACGATCGCCGCTATTAACGTTATAGCGGCGACCGTCGGTAAATGAGAGTACCGGTGCCGCCGCCACCTTTCATCTCCCCCCGCCGTGAATCTACGGCGGGGGGAGATGAAATAAGTATCCCCCAGACCTCAGATCAGCCCCCCCTAGTGCCCCGATAACTAACCCCCCTCCCCCGGCGGCCATCATTTCCAAGATGGCCGCCGCTATCGCTGTGAACCGACTAACGTCGGTTCACAGCGATTAAAAGGTTAAAATGAATGAAAGCCCCATGCTCTCCGCCACCGGAGGTAGCGGAGAGCATGGGGCAGTCATCGGGGACCCCCCTGTGGGGTCCCGGTACAAGCGATCAGCGGTATATACTATATACCGCTGATCGCTTGTGCCATGTGCTCCCGGCACTTTTTATCCCCTGTCACCATGAATGATTGGTGACAGGGGATAAAAAGTGATGTCCCCCCACCCCCCAAGTCGCCCCCCACCCCCCCTGTCACCCCCGTCCCCCAGTCACCCCCCCCTTCCCCATATACTCACCGGATCGACGGAGCTCCTTCCTCCTCGACGTCCTGGCTGGTTATGAAGTGCGCATGCGCTTCACAACCAGCCAACTCTGAAAATTTAAAGTGACAGAGACCAATTTGGTCTCTGTCACTGAACTATGATTACTGAGATAGAAAATATCACAGTAATCATAGTAATACAGTGAAAATGAATATGTAAAGTACAAAAAGTGACAAACATACAAAAAAATAAAACACACACTTTTTATTATAGTAATAATTGCAGTTTACTCCCAAATTACCCCTAACCCCTCCCCAGATTACCCGTAACCACCGCACGTTGCCCGTAACCACCGCACGTTGCCCGTAACCACCGCACGTTGTCCGTAACCACCGCACGTTGTCCGTAACCACCGCACGTTGCCCGTAACCACCGCACGTTGCCCGTAACCACCGCACGTTGCCCGTAACCACCGCACGTTGCCCGTAACCACCGCACGTTGCCCGTAACCACCGCAAATTGCCAGTGACCCCCTCCAGATTGCCCGTAACCACCCCAAATTACATGTACCCACCCCAGATTACCTATAAGCACTTCAGTTTATCAGTAACAATCCCAGATTGTCTGTAACCCTTCCAGGTTGCACATAACCCCCCCCAGGTTCCCCGTAATCATGCCAGATTACATGTAACCCCCCCAGATTGCACGTAACCACTGCGCGTTGCCTCTGACCACGCCACGATGCCTCTGACCACGCCACGATGCCTCTGACCACGCCACAATGCCTCTGACCACCGCACGTCGCCTCTGACCACCGCACGTCGCCTCTGACCACCGCACGTCGCCTCTGACCACCGCACGTCGCCTCTGACCACCGCACATTGCCTCTGACCACCGCACGTTGCCTCTGACCACCGCACCTTGCCTCTGACCACCCCAAATTGCCAATGACCCCCTCCAGATTGCGGTGCCCATGTCAGATTACAGGTACCCACCCCAGATTGCCTATAAGAACTTCAGTTTATCCGTAACCACCCCACATTGCCCGTAACCACCCCACGTTGCCCGTAACCACCCCAGATTGTCAGTAAGCACTGCAGGTTGCGCGTAACCACCCCACGTTGCCCGTATCCACCTCAGATTGTCTGTAAGCACTGCAGGTTGCCCGTAACCAGCCAACGTTGCCTGTAACCACCCCAGATTGTCTGTAAGCATTGCAGGTTGCCCGTAACCACCCCACGTTGCCCGTATCCACCCCAGATTGTCTGTAAGCACTGCAGGTTGCCCGTAACCACCCCACGTTTCCCGTAACCATCCCAGATTGTCTGTAAGCACAGCAGGTTGCCCGTAACCAGCCCACGTTGCCCGTTACCAGCCCACGTTGCCTGTAACCAGCCCACGTTGCCTGTAACCAGCCCACGTTGCCTGTAACCAGCCCACGTTGCCTGTAACCAGCCCACGTTGCCTGTAACCAGCCCACGTTGCCTGTAACCAGCCCACGTTGCCTGTAACCAGCCCACGTTGCCTGTAACCACCCCACGTTGCCTGTAACCACCCCACGTTGCCGTAACCACAGCAGGTTGCCCGTGACCACCACACGTTGCCCATAACCACCACACGTTGCCCGTAACCACCCCGCGTTGCCTGTAACCACCCCGCGTTGCCTGTAACCACCCCACGTTGCCTGTAACCACCCCAGGTTGCCGTAATCACAGCAGGTTGCCCGTGACCACCCCATGTTGTCCGTAACCACCCCAGATTACCTGTAACCACCTCAGGTTGCCCATAACCACCCCTGGTTGCTTGTAACCTCCCCACATTACCTGTAATCTCATTTTTTTTTTATCTTATTTTAGTAACTGCGCTATTCTAATAACCATTACTAGCTGCGGTTTTGCTCCTGTAAATCGGCGCTCCTTCCCTTCTGAGCCCTGCTGTGTGCCCATACAGTGGTTTATGCCCACATATGGGGTACCGTTGTACTCAGGAGAACCTGCGTTACAGATTTTGGGGTACGTTTTCTCTCCTGTTCCTCGTCAAATTGAGAAATTTCAAACTAAACCAACATATTATTGGAAAAATTCGAGTTTTTCATTTTTACTGGCCAATTTTGAATACTTTCCTCTAATACCTGTGGGGTAAAAATGGTCACCACACCCCAAGATGAATTCTTTGAGGGGTGCTCTTTCCAAGATGTGGTGACTTTTGGGGGGAATCTATTCTGCTGACACTACAGGGGCTCAGCAAACGCACCTGGCGCTCAGAAACTTCTTCAGAAAAATCTGCACTGAAAATGCTAATTGGCGCTCCTTCCCTTCTGAGCCCGGCTGTGTGCCCATGCAGTGGTTTATGCCCACATATGGGGTACCGTTCTACTCAGGAGAACCTGTGTTACATATATTGGGGTGACATTTCTCTCCTGTTCCTCGTGAAATTGAGAAATTTCAAACTAAAGGAACATATTATTGGAAAAATTCGAGTTTTTCATTTTTACTGTCTACTTTTGAATACTTTCCTCAAATACCTGTGGGGTCAAAATGCTCACCACACCCCAAAATAAATTCTATGAGGGGTGCACTTTCCAAAATGGAGTGACTTATGGCGAGATTTTACTCCGCTAGCACTACAGGGGCGCTGCAAACGCACCTGGCGCTCAGAAACTTCTTCAGCAAAATCTGCATTGAAAAAGCTAATTGGCGCTCCTTCCATTTTGAGCCCTCCTGTGTGCCCATGCAGTGGTTTATGCCCACATATGGGGTACCATTGTACTCAGGAGAACCTGCGTTACAAATTTTGTGGTACTTTTTTCCTCTTGTTCCTCGTGAAATTGAGAAATTTCAAACTAAAAGAACATAATATTGGAAAAATTTGAGTTTTTCATTTTTACTGTCTACTTTTGAATACTTTCCTCTAATACCTGTGGGGTCAAAATGGTCACCACACACCAAGATGAATACTTTGAGGGGTGCACTTTCCAAAATGGAGTGACTTTTGGGGGGGTTCTATTCTGCAGACACTACAGGGGCTCTGCAAACGCACCTGGCGCTCGGAAACTTCTGCAGCAAAATCTGCATTGAAAAAGCTAATTGGCGCTCCTTCCCTTCTGAGCCCTCCTGTGTGCCCATGCAGTGGTTTATGCCCACATATGGGGTACCATTGTACTCAGGAGAACCTGCGTTACAAATTTTGGGGTACTTTTTTCCTCTTGTTCCTCGTGAAATTGAGAAATTTCAAACTAAACGAACATATTATTGGAAGAATTCAAGTTTTTCATTTTTACTGTCTTCTTTTGAATACTTTCCTGTAATACCTGTGGGGTCAAAATGGTCACCACACACCAAGATGAATTCTTTGAGGGGTGTACTTTCCAAAATGGGGTGACTTATGGGGGGTTTTCTCTCTGCTGACACTACAGGGGCTCTGCAAACGCACCTGGCGCTCAGAAACTTCTTCAGCAAAATCTGCATTGGAAAAGCTAATTGGCGCTCCCTTCCTTCTGAGCCCTGCTGTGTGCCCATACAGTGGTTTACGCCCACATATGGGGTACCGTTGTACTCAAGAGAACCTGCATTACAAATTTTGGGGTGCTTTTTGTCTCATATTCCTTTTGAAAATGAGAAACTTTAATCTAAACGTATATATTATTGGAAAATTTAAATTTTCAATTTTTTTACTGCCTAATTGTGAATACTTTCCTCCAGCCCCTGTAGGGTTAAAATGCTCATTATACCCCTAGATTAATTCTTTAAGGTGTGTAGTTTCCAAAATGGGGTCACTTATGGGGGTTTTCAGGATACCAGACTTCTAAATCCATTTAAAAAAAGAACTGGTCCCTAAAAAAATCAGTTTCACGAAAATGTGATAATTTGCTGATAAATTTCTAAGCCCCATAACACCCTAAAAAAGTAAAATATGTTTACCAAATTATGCCAGAATAAAGAAGACATATTGGTAATGTGACTTAGTAACTAATTTATGTGCTACGACTTTCTTTTTTTAGAAGCAGAGAATTTCAAAGTTCATAAAATGCAAATTTTTTAAATTTTTCATGATATTTTGATGTTTTTCACAAAAAACACACAAAGTAGTGACCAAATTTTGCCACTAACATAAAGTGCCATATGTCACGAAAAAACTATCTCAGAATCGCTAGCATACGTTAAAGCATCACTGAGCTATGAGAGCATAAAGTGAGACAGGTCAGATTTTGAAAAATTAGCCTGGTCATTAAGGCCCAAACTAGCTGCAGCACAAAGGGGTTAACAACAATGGGAGTTGCGCAAACTGCATAAAGCCACTAGCTGGCTGTTTTAGGCTTCTTGACCACCTCCGGTAGCCTCGAATTGCATTCATCAGACTCTTTTGGCACATTCTGTGGAAGTGTTCAGATGACAAAACCCCTTTAAAGGGTCTGGCCCCATTATTGCTTATGTAAACCTATGCGTGTTAATGACGATTGTCAGCTACATAGTAATATTTACTTTTTCTTTTCTTAATTTTTTACTCCTTGCTCAGTTGGCATTCTGTTTCATCTGGACCTATCCATAGGGTGGCTGCTGACGGAGGAACATGATTTTACATGTGTCACTCATTAACATACCCTAGGGTCTTACATATATTCTTTGTTCAGCAGAGAAAGATCAGCTCACCCTGTTGCCAATGATGAATGCTCTGAATTGCAGTTCTCCATGGTTGGAGCACGTGGATGAAAGTAGCGGGCCGTCACCCGTATGCAGTGTTCAACAAGAGGATTTCCACAGCTCTTTGAAACGTATCAAAGCTTTATTGGGTACAACATAAAAATAAAAAATCTAAAACCGCGCCGATGCGTTGCGGAGGTGACCCTCCTTAATCGTGGCATATGTGTATCTGAACATTCAATGCTTTTATGTTGCAAGTTGTGTCTCCTACCGCAGGTCCTCCCCCTAAAGGCGGGGGTAAAAGCAGACCGGCTAGAGGAACCACATGACTCGCATAACATATAATAACATGACCAAAAAACAATATAACAAATGAGAAAAATATATATATTGTGAGAAAATTATATATGTACATTAAATCTGTTTTCAGGTTCATGCCTTTCGGGGACTGTGGCCCCAGGGCTCGGGTACAGACAGCAGGTCTAATTGGTTAAGACTATAAAGTTTTTTTTTTTAAATGCGCTGCCCTTAGATGCCCGATGTGCATTTTTGCGGACAAAAATTTCCATTTTGTTTCATATACTACAGGTCGCGATTTTAAGATACAGAGTTTTATTAACTGTGATACCACATACACCATATACCTGGCGCACTGTACCACTTGTGGACTCTAGTATGTAGGGTCATCAAAAAGAAAATTGAAAACCCGCTTTTCTGAACAACTCCATGACATTCGCTCTACGGCCCCATTTGAAGGCAGTAGAGCCATGTCAGGTCTTTCAAGACATTTTCAACAATGCCATTATGGCAACACAGAAACACTCAGGATACAAGCTATAGAAAAGGTGGAAAAACCCACTAGAGGTGGAGACTGGACCCAGTTGCTTCAGAAAAGAGGCATACTGGATCCTGCATTTGTCCACACGGTCCCTGAAAGGCATGAACCTGAAAACAGATTTAATGTACATATATTAATTTTTTCACAATATATATATTTTTTTCTCATACAACTTGCAATATAAAAATTGCAAATATAAATTGAATGTTCAGATACACATATGCCTCGATTAAGGAGGGTCACCTCCGCAACGCGTCGGCGCGGTTTTAGATTTTTTTTATTTTTATGTTGTACCCAAAAAGGCTTTGATACGTTTTAAGGAGCTGTGAAAATCCTCTTGTTGAATCTTACATATATTGGTTATGAAGGACTGAAAGACTGTGTGAGTGATGGAGGTGTTCCCTTTTGTGTAAGCAACTAGGTGATACCTTGTAATCAGAGTTCTGTGACATTGGCCTCTCTAATGCTGCGTTTACACACACAGATTTATCTGACAGATTTTGGATGCCAAAGCCAGGAATGGATTTGAAAACAGGAGAAATCTCAGTCTTACCTTTATCACCTGTTCCCTGTTTATAATCTGCTCCTGGTTTTGGCTTCAGAAATCTGTCAGATAAATCTGTCTGTGTAAACGCACCATAAGCATACCAGTATATCAATGTATAGGTTGGGCAGATAATTATAAAAGAATGCTGCATACTGTGGGCAAGCCTAATGGCGTACATTTATTATTGTTGTGTTATTTAGACCGCTTAAAGCTAAACTAGTTGGGAAATTGTACTGACAATTAGTTGACTTGGTGGGTTTATTGTTCATTGTTTTGGAGCCAGCATTGTTGTTTATTTTACATAATAAACCTACTAGGTGTATTTTGTATGGAACCTACTGGTGCAAATTTAGTAACCAGACTTAAATGGGTACTGTCATATATAAAAAGAAACAAACAAAGGAGCTAGAAAAAGCATATTGTAGCACATTTTATTCACTGTTGGAATTTAGTGGATGGCCAGCATTTAATGGCCGTTATTTTGTATTAAAAGCCATTGTTTGCCATGAAATGGCGACCATCCACTAAATTCTAACCGTGTGTGAACATAGCTTTTCTGCATTTTCAATCCACTCCTGGATTTGATTGAAGAAATATTGTGTGGGAACATATGTTTAAAGGGGGAGAGTCATCAAACTGGTGTAAAGTAGAATTGGCCCAGTTGCCCCTAGCAACCAATCAGATTCCACCTTTCATTTTCCAAAGAATCTTTGAAGAATGAAAAGTGGAATCTGATTGGTTGCTAGGGGCAACTGAGCCAGCTCTACTTTACACCCCTTTGATAATTCTCCCTCAATGTGTATTTTTGCAATAAAATAAAAGTTTGTAATTTTTTGTGATTTTTATGTGTTCTTTGTTTCTTACAGCTTGTATAGAGGGCGTCTTGCAGTCCCATTGTGGCAGCAGGTCCAGTTTCTTAATAGTGTGGGGATGGCCAGAGACAATCAGTTCTTCAATCCAAGGTCAGTGTGCATAGCATCCAGCATGCCAACCATGGCAAATGCTTCAGCAACTGTATATTCGACAAACATGGAGAGGCTATTCCTGTAATGTGACAGACATTCTACTTGTTGTGTATTTAATTGTATGCATGTAGCTTTATTGGCTACTATTTAGATGCATACACCTGGAAAACTCCTGTCATGCATAGGGTCCCACTGTTATATGTATGTATGTATGTATATGTATGTATATATATATATATTATACACACACAGTGGTGCCTTGGATTACGAGTATAATTCGTTTCGGGACGGCGCTTGTAATCCAAATCCACTCTTAAACCAAAGCAAATTTTCCTATAAGAAATCATGGAAATGCAGACAATTGGTTCCACACCCCAAAAATAATGATTTATTATTCTGAATAACATGTAAAACAGATGAAACAAACATTCAGAAACAGCAGAATCTGTGATATTATAAGTTACTGTACAGTAATGGAGAGGATTTGAAACACGAGGGCTGACAGAGACTGCAGGGAGTATGAAGGAATGAGCAGGGTACATGTGGGCACATACATGCAGCACTCTCTGTCTGGGGAGAGAGGGGTTACAGCTATGGAGAGATTACCCCCACAGTCCTGTCCCCTGATGTAAGCCCCAGCCTGAAGTGGATCTGCTATGATCTGGAAAGTGAGGGAGACCTCCTGGGTCAGAGTACAGGGCTGTAGACCACACTATGCAGACCATGCCCCTCCTCCACTCGCCGTCTCACCCAGTACAGGGAGCTCTTACACAAGTCACAATTTTGAAAAACTGTGAGCTCTTAAACCAAAACGCTCTTAAACCAAGTTACTCTTAAACCAAGGTACCACTGTGTATGTGTGTGTGTGTGTATATATATATATATATATATATATATATATAATTATAATTTTTTTTTTTTTTTTTTATTTGTTTACTTTCTCCCACTTAATGTCTCTGTATTGAATGCATTGTATGCTCTGTATTGAAGAGCTAAGTGGCAAATTGTCACTACTGCTGTATGCAATGCAAAAGTAGCCTTACTATTGATGATCTAGTTGCAGGCTGTCATTGTGTTTGTGAGGTTGAATCTCAGTTGTGTGTGTGTGTGCTTGTGTGTTCCTATATTCTTTGTACCCACAGCATGCAGAGTAGGAATGTAGTTGCGTATTTTGTTATTGGGGGTACATTTGCTCCACTAGGTATTTCTGCTCCTGGACTTACGATTCTTAACAGAGGGGAACTGCTAGATTGATCTGCACTTGATATGCAGTACTTTTGACAGCCATTTGCTAAGGCCTGTGCTCTGCTAAGAACAGCTTCACCATTCACAAGACTGTTTATGCCATACAGAGTGAAGTAAACTGCTGATGTTGCAAAGAATACTGCAGAGTGAGAGGAGTCACGAGTGATATTCAAGTTGCTGCTGAGGTGAGCATGCGGAAGATCAGTATTCTGACTCAGATTATTGTTGTAGTGATCTATCCCTTGTAAGACCTCTATGCCTGGCCTGTATAAGCAGATGTAACCACTGAGGACAATCCTTATCAGATAGCTGAACTCACCAACACTGTTTTCATCCAAAAGCTGGTTTATTCTGTACATCAAACAACAGGAATACAGCAGAATGAATGGATTTAGTATTATGCGGTCAAAAGATGATGCTTTCCTTAGCTTAGCATGCAGGATACAGGAGCCCTGTTACATGTGGTAGATGCAGGCAGCCATGATGCAGGAAAATACACCAAGAAGAAGCAGGATGTGGTAATACATACACAGGAAATGGGTGGTGTATCCATAAAGGAACATGGAAACAAAACATACCAAGAACGACCACTAGGTGGCAGCAAATAACTAGTCATAGAAAGATCCATATACAATTATAAGAATATTAACTGTGTAACAGCATAATCAGCATTTTGCTTCTGGCCTGTTAACTGCTGGATTTTAGGAAGGATAAATAATGGTGAGATCCAGCAGTAATTTAAACTGTTCCGATTGTGAAACTCTATACGCTGGAGAGGATGATGGCAGGGGGACACTGAGCATCCCTCTGCCATCATCCTCTCCAGCAGCCACAGCCTGCACAGCTCTGGGAGTCGGGTCGTGACATCACCATGTTATCCAGGAAGTGAAGCCTTGATGCAGTAGTAAGTGCAGGGAAAAAAGCACTTTATAAGCATTTCCCGTAATAAGTGTATATTGGGGAATTGTATAACTTTTAAGGGACAATAAAATACTTTAATAAAAATTTTAGCCGGACTTCTCCTTTAACTAAATCATGCCTGGTATGATAAATGGGTTATTGAGTCTTAAAAAAGTGATGGCGAGTCCTCGAGACCATCAACCTAACATCAGTGTGTGGTCACATCCCAGTGTTCCTGACTATCAATTGTTTGGATGGGCTGCGTGTGAGTGCTGCAATCTCTTGAATGTTTATTGCTGTTTTGCCTTTGCAAGTGCCATACTTTTAGTAGTGGTGGAGCAAGGTATTGCAGTATTGTCCGAGTGAACAGGGAAGTGCTGCAGTACCTTGCCACTAATAGTGTGGCAATGCAAGGATGAGGAAAGGTAAACACTGTAGAGGCTGTGTTCACATGACTTCCAGTAGTTGATCTCTTATTCATAGGTTATGCTGAGGACAGACCATTAATTAGATAACCCTTTTAAACTATTTTAGTGGCTCCTCTGGTGTATTATGTGGATCACACCTCCATCGTCTTTTACCACTTTACATCCTGATATTTTGAACCATTTACTGTTGAATTTTGCATAAACCTTAACACTACTATGGTCCCAGGACTGCTTTGCTCTTGAGGCTGCATGTGGTTTAAAAAAAAAAAAAAAAAATTAGACATGTCCTAGGGAAATGCCAAACGTTTGGATCGAGCAGGGAGAGACATGTTTTTGGAAAAGACAGTGCCCATTTTAAAGTCTGCTGTGTTTTTGT